>NC_141259.1:6768200-7368200 GCF_054856555.1 Leptonotus elevatus
CTAATCCCAGATACATCTGAATTCCAACAGGATTAGGGAGACGTGAAGAGACCAGAGGAAAGACTAAAGGGAGGAAGGAATGATAGATGAAGCAGAGGGAGATCCACACCACGCCGGTGGGAGGGGCAAATTATTTTCGAGTTTCAGTAGATGCTGGTGTGGTGGATCTGGCTTGCATGAGAACCTCCACCAAAGAGGGGAGCCGGCGACCTCGGCCCGACAATGCAAACACCCTGCTGCTAACATTAAGAGAACAAAACATTTTTGCCATCCAGCATAATACAAATATAATTTGTGTATACATGACTATTTTCATAAAAATGTATGTAAAGTAATGTGAAATATCGGGATACATATTGCCTTGAAGGCCACGTATCGGGATACACGTGTATAGCGATACAAATTGTATTGTAATGTAGTAGGCAACAATCCAGTATCATGTGACTAAAGCCAATAAGTTCACATCAATAGAAGAATGGATTTTTTTTTAAATGTGCTGTTTTGCCTTAATGTGAAGAGACTCACCTCTTAATGCACACAGTGAGCCTCCCTCTGCAAATTTGCCAGTGTTTATGGTGAGTACACAATTTATTTTTATTTAAAAAAGTATTACTCAACAAGTGTTAACAGTTTTCTACTTGTATGACAGCTTAGAACATTGAGTGATTCAGCAAGTTTGCACCGCTATCACAAAGGGTGAGTAGTTTTTATTTTATTTTATATAACTTTACATAGTGGCTAAAGTGTTGAACAGCAATTATAGGTTTTCTGAAAATGTTATTCTTTCAAAATGTTCTATGGGAGTTACTCCATATTTTTTCTAAATTGTGGTCACATTGTAAATTCAAATTCAATGTGGCTATGATGAAACACTTTCAAGCACAAAAAGGCGATTAGTAATCGGCCCTTTTTTCCCTTTCTACATAGAACATAGAATCCAATTAATCACGTAATACAATTTTTGTAAAAGGTTAACATCACATTGGACCTCTATTAGGAAGTCCCAAGTTTCTACTCAGCTTTGGCCAGAAGTAATATTTTTGGCTCTTTCAATACTTAAAAGAATGTAAAAAGGTGGTTTGGGTTGTTTAAAAAGGAAAGAGGGATATGGCGGGAAATGGGGGTTAATAATGTATTTTTTTAAAGTAAGAGACCTTGCTTGTTTGTTAGTATTCGTGGCAGGGAGAAAACAATGTTTGGTTGTTTGATGTGGAGACCTTATCAACAGGCAGTTTCATAGCTTGTTTTATCAAGACATTTGATCACCAGTAATCCCCCCCGCCACTCCTTCCCTTTACCGCCACTGACTCCACAAATCCGCCGAGAAATAATCTCCAAAGCATTTCCCCTTGCAGTTCCACTAATTGTCCCAGCAACATGGTGAGAGGTCATTACACTAACTTCCTTGGGGACCCAGACTTTTAGGTCCCAGGTCTTCCACCAATCAATAACACTCGCATTGATGTTTCCTGACTGAAAATTTATGTTTTTGAAAGTTGGATCAAAGCTGCAGTCTGGATATGTTGTGATCCTGAATGGAAATGTTTTTGGGACTTACTGTACCCTCTAACATTCTTAGTACAGTATAGGATGTATATGATTAACTGATTAGGAGCCAGCAGTTCAAGGAGTTCAATCAAAACTTTCAGAACTCTCACAAAACTGTCCAATTCCCCCAGTACAATAAAACATTTTTCCCCCCTAAATTTTCATACTCCTGTTAAAGGATCTTTGTGCAGTTTGTCACTTTTTTACTCGCAACTGCCACCTCTGGCCCAAAGCGTAACTGCAACATCTGTGTAAAGCGACAGCCACAATTGATAAATGAAGACATGACTTCAAATGAGGTAAGAAAAACTCCACCTCTCCCCTCCGCACACTCTACTATAAAGGGAAGATAAAAGCTGATAGGTGCAGTCAGAGTCAAACAGTCAGGGCTCTTCGTACTCATTTTGCATGATGTAGAAAAAGCTTTCATATTACCTTTTTTAAATGGCATAATGCACCATTAACAAAAGTGGAAAGACTGTTAAACTAATAGAAATATGGCTACACCTTTTAGTCATTGATACAGTGATTTCATAATAATTCTTAAAACTGAGTTAAAATTAAAAAGATGTACTATACTGTAAAAAACGAGTGTGATATTGATTTGTGTTAAGGTCATTGTTCTGCCACTAGATGGCATCATTGCATTTGTAAGACGTTAGAGACAGCTCAGTACATTTTTGTTTTCATATTAAGAGCTATCTAATCTTTATTATAAGTTATGAAATTTTGCACATTTTTTAAATTGTAAAATACAACTTGTCCCCAGTCTCCACAAATATATGCATTATTATTAAATGTATTACTGTTAAATTTTGACGTGGACGTGTCTGCTACGTTGCGACTGGAATTCATCCATTACAGGCGTTCCAAGTAAGGGGTGGTCATTAACCGCGCGTTCAAAAAATCAGTAGCGTTAAAGGAACTTTTAAATTATCGGTAACTCAAAAATAACGCACTAATTTTAAACTAATTACTTTGAAAATTGAACCAATTCGATGTCCACCAACTTCTTGGAACAAATTGTGTTCAAACTTATATAATACGCTGTTTCCAAAAGGCTGTCTGACTCTGGCTCCTGCTCCAATAGGTACACTTCTGCCTAATATTTCATTATTAATAATCAAATTAAGTCATATTTAATAATGTATCCGTCAGAGGAAGCAAACCACTAGTCTTCCCTTAATATTTCTTTCATTTAGCTAATGTTACATGTAAAATAGGTTAATTTAGATTGCGAACAAGACTACGACAAATGTCTTACTGTTAACATGTTTCCCAATATTACTTTATTTACTGTTATTGTAACTTGTGAAAATCATATCTATTACTCTGTAAAGAGTGATGGCTTCTGTCTTGACCTGGAGTATAAGTTTGACCAAATCCACAGTCTTTTTGTGTGTAATCATGTTAAAAGAGAACCATGAATAGTTCCGATATACAAACATTAACACATGATGTTAATGTGCACTCAATAAAGCACCGACTCACAATCCTAATATGGAGCCTCACCAAGTCGAAAACCTTCCAAATGACCAGAGGAATTCATGTCAAAATAATGTCGTGTACAGTATTGGTAAAAGGTTCCCAAATCCTTTATCGCTATAAAAAGTAAACAGCTCTGTAAAGGCGCAGTATTTAATTCAGCTCTATCTATCTGTCATTGTGTTGTGGCTAATTGTTGTTTGAGCACACTAGTATATGAATGTCAGATTTGCCTGTCCTTTCAATGCCTTTCATGTTCATGATGTCTTTTGTGGGGGTCATCTTTAAACGTTAGTCCCGTCCAGAATGCCAGGTGGGCCATTAAAGTACAGAATACTGTCTGTAAGGCTCTTCCAAAGATAGCACACATGCATATGTGCGGAGTGGGTAAATAATGCGCATGAAAGGGGTTTGCGGGGGTGGGGGGTGCGGGATCACTAAAGATCCCCCATTCCCTCCCTCATCCTCATGAGCCAGATTTCTTGTCCCTTCCCTATAAGAGCCTAATCTACAGGCAGCAGTACTCGGAGTTATCAGCTGAGTGAGAGCCCACATGTCATCTCCAGGCTTGGCTCGCTTGGCTGGACAGACCTAGCTGAGGAGATATGCACTCGTGTCGGCGTGCATATTCCCAGCCACAAGCTTAGTTCATATTCACGCTCCTCTCTGAAAGGAGGTGTTCTTTGGAGATTCATGCTTTTAAGGGCATTAAATAAAAAAACAGTACTGTACTGACCTCACGTTGCCCAAAGAAGCTTCCAGTAGTGCCTTCCAGTTCTGTGACTTCATTATTGAATGTCTTTTTTTTGGGGGGTGGGGGGGCAGCCACATGGTTCAAACATATAGTTGCTAATTTTACAATATACACCTAATTAAGGCGTATCTCCCTGATGGGGGGTGGTGCAAGTTTGTGAACAATAAACTTTTAATATTAAAATTTAACTAGGCTCGAATAGCTCTCATGAGACCGCAGACCGCCACCACAATTGAAAGTGCTAAAAGCGTGCCATTTTTGTGTTTCATCGCACGTTGGTGCGAGTGGCAGTTTCTGCAATCAGAAACATGCACTATGCCAAGAACAAGACAGTAGATGACACTAGGGCTGTAGTCAAGTCCACCTTTATCGAGTCCAAGTGACGTCCGAGTCACAAAGGTCTAAGTCCGAGACCATGAGGTCAGAGTCCAAGTCCAGATGAGATCAAGAGTAAACCTTAGGACAAAAAAATTAAATTTTTACAACAACAAAATTGGAGAAATGTATATTATCAACACTATTACTAGATTACTAGTTACTAGTAACACATTACTGTAACTTAGTTACTAATACTCCAACGTATTACTTTTTTAAGTACAGTAACTCAGTCACAGTTACAATATAGTGCGTTAGTCAGTTACTTGGTAAATTATTTAATTTAATCATTTAATTGTGCGACACTCGTGAGGATAAGCGGTTCAGAATTAAATAATGAATGAATGGCTGCTTTGTACTGTACTACTTCCTGTTTACAATGGATTGCTGCTGCCGTGCTAACGAAGAAGACACATTGTGGGCCGGTATCGGATTCGGCAGTCATGGAGAGTCAAGGCGAGCACAAGACGGGTTTTACGCTCATTACTTTACTTTAGTTGAGCATAAAGGAACAGTGCATGTTCTTTTTTTTTTTTAAGTAACTGAAGAGTTACTTTTAATAATAATGCATTATTTTTTTTGTTTAAGTAATCATCAGAGTAATTGAGTTACTTTTAAAATGAAGTAAAGAGTTACTATTTTTTACTTACGAGCCAAACACCGTCAGTAACATTGCTAACACTGACTATGTTGTTTGTTAGCAAACTGTGCTAAAATTGCTGCTGCGAAGCTAACTATTCAGACAAGACATGATTGTGAAAAATTACTGAGCAGCCAGGCCGAAGCGTTGAAAACGGGTGAAAACCATGTTATTTTCCTTCCCTAATATAAATACAAAAACGTGAAGACTTGAAGCTTGCCACTCAGTTTTCTTAAAGATCTGCAGGTTGCTTCATGTTTGTTTTTGTTTTTTTGAAAACGCTGTTGTTAATGCCAGTTCCCGGATGGTTGGTAAAACCAGATTTTACAACACCGCCGTTGCCTGACATGCCTGAAAGAAAAAGATTGTGCGCTTTGGCGTTCGCGGCTAGGTTAACCAATCGGAAGGCTTGCTTGCCCCGGTAGCCACGGTTACCGGGTGGTCAATGCTGGTCTATTTTGATCATCTGAAAAACGTTGTTTCAAGTTTCTTGAAGGAGGTCGGTAAATTTCAGGAAGTAAAACGTAGTTTGATTCTCCTCTTCTAACATCCAGTTAACATATAATTGTGTCTAAAATGACAGGACCATACAACGTTTGATCCTGTGTAGGCGGAGGCTTCCATTGTGACATATAGCAAAGAGTTTTCCCCCCCCCCCCAGAAATCTGCCTACTACTTTATTACCAAACGGTGTCAAATGGCTGTAGGTTAATGTAAGTACCATTACTTTCTAACAACTTTCCAGCACCTTCTTCTTCTCTGTTTGGGTTCTTTTTGGCCCCCGTCCATTCACGCATAATGGCATTCATTCCAGGAAGTCATTCCGATACCATTCAAAGGTCTCTGTTTTTATAATCACAAATGAAGGGCTCCTCGTTTTTCCATTATTTTTCCAATCAAAGCCAAAGTAATTCATTCTCCTCTGACTGTAAAAGATTGTTTTCCTTCTGAGAGATTGCTCACGCAATATAGACTGCAACCTCCACACGTTTCCCATTTCTGGAAAACACCGCACCCTCCACTCCTCCACACACAATTAATTTCAGATGTCACTTGTAGGTGGTGAGTGAATTCCCAAAATACTGGAGGTTTTGGTCCTCCACATTGTTTTCCAATAAGTCTAAATTGGTGATCTGTGCATAGGAAAGACCCACTAAAGTGAAATGAGACCCACTCCCTTGTCTTTAGACAAGGAACAATCCAGGAATGCTCAACCCAAGTAGATTTTCTCACTGACTTTAGTGTCTTGGGGCGTGTTTATTTTTTGTAGAACAGAAATGAAATGACCAACATTCCGATTGATGTGGTAGTATCAAGCACTGCCCCCTAAACCGAGTTCCCAGAACATTTCGATGCATCAACAAAAAGCGCAGACGTTGGTGGGCTGGCTTGAGGACGATTTGGATGTGAGGGCGGGATCCGAAAAGGCAGCTCATTGCTCCCGGCGTCTCCGCTGTCACACACCGTCGATTGGATGTTCGGTCGCACCCCCACGATGTCGCGTGGATTCACCCAAATACGGGAACATCGCCAGAGGGGAAGTCAGACTTTTGTTCAAAGAAAGCTCAGAAAATAGGCCAAAAGCGCTGTTGTGCTTGTCTGTCATTGCAGCGAGTGTGGGAAATGCCTGCTATCAGAGTCAAATAGGCCTACTGGTCCTATTTATCGCTGAAGCTAATCCTAATGGCAATGCTGATCTCATAGCTGCTCTTGCACCCTGACACAAAAAGTCTACACCAGGGGTCTGCAACCTGCGGCTCTGGAGCCACATGTGGCTCTTTAGTCTCCCTCCATGTGGATCTCTAAAAAGGGAAATTATTTTATTTTATGTTTTTTTTAGATAAAATATTCTTCAAATGAATTAATGATTTTGATTTTAAAAAAGAATAATAAAATGTTTAAAAAATGTCCAATTCCAAATTTTTGAATTGTCAGAAAAAGAGAGTGAAAGTAGACGAAAAAGTTTTAAATTACCTAAAAATGTCAAAAAATTGACCAAATGGCAAAAAAAAAGTCAAAATTTTTTTAATTATTTTTTTAAAAGACAGAACATTTAAAACGTTTAAAAACTAATTAGAATATCTCCAAAAACAAAAGACGAAATCCCAAAAATTGCCCAAAAAATAAGTCAGAAAATTGATGTAAGAAAAGGCAGGAAAGAAAATGTTGAAAAAGTCACCATAAAACATCCAAAAATAAAAGAAATACCAGAAATTACCATTAAATGTTCACACACAAAAATGCTAGCAAAAAATAGCCACAAAATGTCCAAAAAAGGAAGAACTGAGGCAGAAAATGACCATAATATGTCCATAAAATTACCTCAAAATGTCAAAAATTTGATTTAAAAAACTGAAAAGTCAAAAAATGTAAAGTATTCTATTCATCTCCTCCTTCGCCTCCACCTCTGATTTCCTCAAGTTCAGAAAGAGATGAAGATCAACCCCGTCACCACCATTTTGCAACCTTTTCCTGGTTGTTTCCAATTAAAATGGTCCTGGTTGTAAATACGGGCACGTCGGCTTCCTGCGCAGGTTCATATTGTGGTTAATGAAGCTGCGATCAACTCGCAAAGCGAGACATGGTCTTATTAGAGGTGCTGGAATGTGGTGAGGCCCAATGGATCAGAGGCTTCCAGCTCATTAGTGAGCATCTGTTGCCACCCACTGATATGGGGGGGGGGGGGGGGTGCTGGAATAGGGTGAGGCACAAAGGTGGCTTACTACAGATTGATTGACCCAACTTATTTCTCTTTTCTTTACTTCCTGTCAAGGAATGCAAGTGAGGATAAGACACATAATCATCGAGTTGGACTGACTGTCGAAAGTCTGCGAAGGCAGCAAGGATTATTTCCATTATTAAAAGTGCTTTTATGTAGAGTTTTGATGGCTCTGGAGTGCATTTTAAATCTTTCTAATGGCATATGCTTTTTTTTTTTTTTTTTTTTTTAGCCCGCAGAACATTAGTGATGTTTTTGTGTGTAGGCTCATCTTCAGTAACCTAGATCAGTGTGCAGGAAGTAAGAGTTGATCCTACCATTAGGAGTTTTACAACTTACGTACACTTTTTTTGTGTCATAGTGTTGGCATCGTACTGAAAATTGCATCTCCAAGCTCACACCCGTGTTTAAATGCAGGAATTCTGCACGGGCATGTTATCAGTGGAGGTTTATTGATGGATGCAGGATGTTGTTTTCACCTTATTGGATGTGATTTGTTGCATCAGACCATCTCATCTTGTCGGGGTACTTCGGTTTCCTCCCACATTCTAAATTCATCCATGTTAGAGTGTTACTTAAGACACACAATTGTCCAGATTAGGTTATACCTCCCTTCTTGCCCAAAATCAGCTGGGATGGGCTCCAGCTCACCTATGACCCAAATGAGGACAAATGGTATAGAAAATGGATGGCAGAAGGATGTTTATCTGTGTAGCCATTTTGCAGTTAGCCACAGTTTGCAATGGTGAACTCGGGTAAGAACGAGGCAGTAGATGCCAATAAATGGCTGCTACGGTGAGTCAAATTTGACCCTAAACTGTAAAATGATATTCATTGTTCTCGAAAAAAAATCCAGTTTGTTACTTGTGCACCAAAAATGTTGTGTGTGATGATATAATATGATGTACCGTTTATTTATTTATTCAATTTTGTGGCAGCGGGGAATCATTGTGCCTCAAACGACAAAAAGAAAAACAATTCTCAAAGAACTTTATAAACAATGTTGGCACTGTATTGTTTGTCAGTTTTGTTTTGTTTTTGTTAAAAGGTTCATGGAGAAACTTCAATTTGAAATCGGTTGTTAAGACAACAAACTTCGACCAAAGCAATACCGCTCACCCACGAAGACACAACATACAAGGTCTTCCTAATCTGTTATCTCCATGAAGCGTTGATCCAAAAGGTCCTGGATGTAGCCATTATTTTTCTTTGCCATGCATCAGGGGGGAGAAGACTATTTTTCTCACCAGACAAGACAGCCCCTTTGTATCCATTTCAAACATGGCTTAACCAGATAAAAAAAAAACGAAGAACTGTTAAAGAGTAATTGTGTGGAGACGTGTTTCTCAGAGTCTAATACTGCATTGTTCCATGGCCCATTACGTCTCGCTGCACGGTACTTTGCACTTTAGTATCAGATGTGATGAGGTCCGTTTTTGTTTGATGGGTCAAGGATAAAGTCATCTTAATAGATTGTACATTAAAAAAGTATTAACAGAATTCTTTTTTTTTGATGTGTGTGTGTTATTATGTATTCAATAGCCCGTAACATTAGTATGTTTCTGTCTGGTGGATACAAATGGCCCAAATAGTCAACTTCCCAATGCTGCATTCCTTTTACTGTATCCTTTGGCTCTGATAAATATGAGTCATCTAAATACTCAAAAATATAATCTCTAGAACATCTCCTACATTCAGATTCCACTCATGCCTGTGGAAAATGTATTAGAGCAGCCAGGTTTTGAGTGGAAGCTCATTCCTTGGCCACAGTCACTAGTCGGAAACTGGAAATCCAAGATAATACAGCCTGTCGTTAATCATTTGTGCAACTCTGTTCGTCAAATGACATCAATAGTGTTTTAGATTTTCCTGTGAGTAGTCAGTTATGTGTACACATAGTAATTCTTTTGGCACTTAACAACAAATGTAGTTGTTAAAATGTTAACATTTAATTTTATGTGCTTAAAGTTGTAGGATTATGAAAATGGTCATGTTTTTTTACACCCACTTTATTATTGCGCTATTGTATTCTTCGCTATTTTATTTAACGTGCTACTTCTTCCAGGTTTTTTCCCCGTTTTTGACCATTACAACTTCAACAAAAATTCACAC
Organism: Leptonotus elevatus; assembly: GCF_054856555.1. Classification (NCBI taxonomy): domain Eukaryota; kingdom Metazoa; phylum Chordata; class Actinopteri; order Syngnathiformes; family Syngnathidae; genus Leptonotus; species Leptonotus elevatus. Next base: position 6,777,834 of record NC_141259.1, read on the forward strand.
AGTGTGCTTCTAATTTTTACATTCCAAGTATTTACAGTTTTTCCACAATTCTACATTTTTTCACCTAAAAATTCCCCATTCATTTCCAGTGGGATGTTCAACAGTTTGCTTCCATTCCAAATTCGAAGGAAGTGTTGCACGGCGGCTGGTTAATATTTATCGACTAATCGGGAAATCCTGATAGCCAGTCCGCCCCTGGTTAGGGCTTATATCGTTCCTATTCAAAACTCTAAATGTTCACCTCCTTCAATTCAACTCAATATGATATATTTTTCCCGCTCAAAACCTTCCCACATTCCGCATATTGCTACATTTGTGACCCAAAAATGTCCCATTCATTTTCGATGACAAATTCAACACTTTGTTCCCGTTCTGCATTCAAAATGTTCAGCTCATTCAGTTTACCTTGGGAACGATTTTCAACATTCCCACTATTCACACATGTAAAAAAAATCTTTATCTTTCACCAATATCATTTTTCCTAATTCTAAAGAATTAAAAATAGATATATTCTGTTTCCCTTAAACATCATTGCATATCATTCAAAGTTATTCATTATCATTCCATATCCTTCAATATGGTTAAAAAATATTCACCAACATTGTACGTTCTCACCTATATCATTCCAAATCATTCAATACCATTCAACATAATTCCATATCTTTCAACAACATTCCAACTCGTCCAATATCATTCCACATTTCTATCTTTCAAACGGCACCACATCGTTTTACAACAATTATGTCCTGATGTTAAAAGAATAACGTAACATTGTATAACAAGTAAAGACAAGAATAAAATCATCAAATTAAGGATAAGAAGCTTTATTCAAATTACTCTACCTACTTTATTTATTTTATAAGAACTGAGTTGTAATTTTAAGAATGAAGTCATAATTCATATCACTGATATCTGCCGCTTAAACATTTGGGAGGATGAATGACGGTGTCTCTTTAACCTCGTTCAATATCACTTTTTTAAGATCACGCGCCAAGTTCTCACAATGAATCAACCTGCCACTCTCTCAATGCTTTATGTGCTCAGTGCAATTTCATTCAACCCTTTTAAATGGACGTAAAGCCCCCACACTCTCATCTCATTTCATGCTGCTGCTGCTCTTTGATAGTAGCAATCAATTTGGAGTCACCCTCGCCTACACCCCTCGAGCAAAGTCAATAGGTCACACCAAGAAAGGTTACGATGGTCAAGCTCCCCGAGGCTTCCGTGTCAAACAAGCATATTAACCAGCATATTATTGTTCATTTCAGTCCTTGGCTCTCAGTCTCAGTGCCGTTTCGAGTTTGCATGTAGCCTCATCCGTGAATCGCATCAGCAGAGTGAAACCAAAATGATGGCTCTCATTTAGAAATGAGTGATGTTGCATATTTTGCCGATGACAGTTTTTTTTTTTTTTTTTTTTTTTTTTTGCAAGCACCAATGTCTGCAAGGAGATTGGAGAAAATGGATCAAGCGGCCAGAGAAAGTAGAGAGATGAGGCTGAAGTGCTAAGGGGATTGAAAGGCCTGAGTGAGACGGGTCTTTACTCTAAAGGGATTCATTATGGTAACACGATAGTTCTGTCTGGGATGATGGAGCGGTGAGGCCATGTGGTCGAAGGCTGAAAGCAGCATGAAGTTGTAACCTCCTTCCTGGACAGAGGCCATTCTCCGCAAATATCCAGCTCCAAATGCTATGGAACAAGAGCTGTGTTGTGGCTCTGCAAAAGGCCCAAACGTTCGCGCATGTGTCAAGTTTGTGTACGTTCAGCTGATGCGGAAGGCAGATAGGCAGCTTGGAAATAAGAACTCATAGAATAAACACAATTAAATATTTGTATAGACAAATATTTTTTACTTATTCTGAAACCTCAAGAAAAAAAAATGGGAACTAAAGGAATTAGCCTCACTGTTCCAATTCTTTTACATGGAAGAACATCTATGGAGTTTTTTTTGTGCAAGATTCATTTTTGTCAACGACACTGTTGTGTCAGTAGCAGGACATGGCTTCCTCTCGAGCATTCATGAAAGTAACACAAATGTGCCTCCACACTCCCAACAGCAGGTTTCAATTCTCGACCGACTCACAGCATGTGGATATGCCCAAGATTGTTTTCTTTTGATTAAGTAGGCATTTGGGGCATGTGCAACCTGCCTCGACGATGCCGTTATTTACTTTGGATTTACGAAAGGATGAAGGGAAGGTGGAGGAAGATGAGGTGTGAGAGGAACTGGATAAGTCGGGGAAACAGACTGTTTCTTTCCGGGAACCCCGTCCTATATTTCCATCCATACCTTCCCACTTCTTTTCTCTTGTCAGAGCACCGGTATGAAATTCCACACATGCCTTCAATTTCAAAAAGAGGTGAATTTATCTTACCTCAGTGGAATTTTTCCGCTCTTGCCTTCGATAGGATCCCCAGAGGCAGAGAGAAGCCGGGGGTATTATGGGATTGAAATAACAGGCTGTTGTCTCAACGGAAGCAAATGGGATGCCCACCTCTGTTTTTTTTTGTGGCCTGTATGGGAGATAATGATGGAACAGTGACAGTAGGGGAAAAGGTTTATAAGGATGGAGTGAAGATCAGTTTAATAATCCAATCTCTGCTCATTATGTCAATTTCTGCCCCTGACTAATTTAGAGAATGTTTGCCCAGAAGACTCCTCATGAGTTGAATTTCCATAGACTTTTCGGCCTGCTGCATTAGAGACCTCTGTTAAGAGGTCTAAAATAATGGTCTTATCCCCCTGCCCCCCCTCCCCCGCCACAAATCAACTCTACTCATCCATCCGACTGACCCTCATCTCTATTAGCTGTGAGAGAGCACAGATTTCTGACAGATTATGTCAGATCCGTAGCTCTGCCTTTTTATTGTTCAGTCTACGTCCTTGGTGTGGTGTCTGCTGCTTTTGTCAAACTGCAGAAGAAAGATCTGGGTTATAAAAAGATCATCAATGTTGTAGGCCTTTGAAGTTTCTGAAAGAAATGGCGGAGAAGAGCGGGGGAAACAGTAGGGTCCCTTCAACTTGAAATAGTAATTATGTTAGGACTTTGATATGTTGGAAACTGGGAACATGCGATGAAGCCTCCTATTCTCAGAGGCTCCAGCAGGAAGAAAAGACGCTCCCATTCTCCGGAATAATAACCACATAGACGTTCAAAAAAAAAGATCTTTATTACAAAGGCCTCTCTCGCTCACATAATCTGAGAGAAAACCTCATTTTGAAGCACTAATTGATATAGAATCTAATGAAAGGCTCTTTCTGCACTGCTAAATCGAGAATTCACTTTGTGCAAATAAGTGTATAGTGAAATTCAGAGGTGGGCATTTTACAAAATGTTGCTGGTCCGTCCCTGCGCACCTTTCTGTTATTTGTTTCAAGGTGAACCAAACTATAATTTAGTCAGTCCGTCATTTTATTTTAACCACGCTTCCGTCATCAATTTGTCACCACCATTTTAGGACCGACAGGCAGAGGTGGGCATTCCATCAGTACTGACAGGCTGTCCGTCGTAGGTCAATCGTCAGCAAACGGGTGTCTGTCAGTGACTGACTAAGAGGTTCCTCGATACCTGACGCACTTAGTGAAGATTACACTGACAGACAATAATCAACTTCCATCCGTGCTTCGCCCGTCTTTTTTTATTTATTTTTTAGTTTCTCATCATTTGACAGACAATCCGTCAGTACTGGCGGAATGCCCACCTCTGGTTAAACCTCCAAAATCAATTTCCACAAAAGTTGTTTGTGGACTTTTTTTGGGACAAAAATAAGAAAATAAAAATGGAAGCTCATGCATTACGTCAGGGTTACTTAAAATGTATCATGTCCGTAAAATAGGTTTTATGATACTTTGTGTCTGGAACGTATCAATTCACTTATTTATTAATGGAAAATAGTTTTGAAATAAGAACAACTGACTGTTCTACTTTGGTGGCTCCACTGCAAGTTGAAAGCCACATCACAACTTCACTCATGTCACAATCCAAGAAAAACTCCTCTAAAGACAATCAATTACATCTGGAGAAGGGGTTCATTTGCACTCTGGAATATAATACTAAGGAACGGAAAGGGTATCCTCTGGGTTCAATAACTGCGAGGGAGTCTGTTCTTTTTATGGTTGCGCAGCATATGACTTTGCCGCAGTGTGCTATTAGAAGTAAGCAAGGGGAGTGGGACTCAGAGCCCCTTTGCAGCAGTTTCAGTTACACAAAAGCTTCTCCTTGCCGTCTGGCCGACTTGCGCTCTCCACCCTGTGCTGGAAATGAAAACATGGGTGTGTCAAGGAGTGAAGGAGGCAAGAAAATAAACCCTTTTTTTTTTTTTTTGCTCAGAAACTCTCCTCACTCCTCCCCGACTTTTGAGATAACTCACTGCATCATCAAGAGAAAGAGCGTGTGGGAGATACACAGTGAGATAGCGGTGACAAAAAGGAGGGAATAGACAATAAAGGCCAGGATTAGAAGGGTAACAGACAGAGCAGGCAGAGTCGAATAATTGAGCCAAGACTAAAGGGAGTATTTTTGTAGGGGAAGCATTGGGGTTGTCTGAGCCAACACGCAGCTTGGTGCGGGTGTCCTCTCCCTGAACTCAACAGATTCAAGGAGGTGACACTGCCATCTGCCTCTTAGCAGTCAATATCAATAACCACATTGGAGGTCACTGGAGGATGAACCGTGGAGGAAGGAAGGGGGTGTTTTTGTAGAGTGGATGGCATTTACACTTATGAAAGCTTCCTTTTTTGTTCATATGTCAAGTCAGAAATGGCCTGGTCAGTAATATGGTCAATTGTGTCAGGGTTTTTACTTTCTGGACCTGGATTTGCCATCTCTGCTAGGGATGAGGATCCAACCCACAACCTCACCACTGAGTCATGCCGCCCCCGTACATAGACATATAATTGTTGTACATTTTAAGACACACCTCATTGTCAATTCTAATCATTCATTCTTACTTTTAAATATATTGTAAAATTAAAATAAAACAAATGATGAAAGAAAAATATTTGAAGTAACACAACATTTTGCTTACGTACCAGACATTCTAGAATATCTAAAGATGGCTACAATTTATAGTGACGCTGAGGCATATTGTGAGCAGATCTCCATACCAATGCTTATCAATCTTAATGATTCAAAGAAACATGGTGGATTGATTGATTGACTGGTAAATCAACCATGACAGTCCGAATCAGACCGATGCATCACGGCAGACACTGCCCTAAACCGCCTGTCATTCTCCAGCTATATTCTTACCCAAGACCCCAAACTTGAACTCCTCATTTAGGTCTGTCGGGTCGGACTGGCAAACAAAAACAATCCCCCCCCCCCCCTCCACCATTGTGTCCAACCAAGTGGTAATCTGTCTACAGCTCCGCCCCTCTCTTCACCCGAATGTTCAAAACAGTGGTGAATATGAGGAGGTTTTGAGGCCTAGCAGATAGTGAATACTGAAAATTCCACACAAAGCTTGCAATATTCAAAAGCAGAAATGCAGTCAGAATGATCTTGCTGAGTCGCGCCACATACTGCAGTCAAAGAATAAAATATGACAAGAGTGACCCAGAATGGACCTTGCTGACCAAGCTTGCTGAGGGTCTGTAGATTGTGATGAGTCGATGGGCATGTACTGTAGGTGCAGTATGTGTGTGTAGATTGGCAATTAGAGGTTCAAGATGGAGGAGTTCAAAATATTTGACCTCTATGTTCTTTTAACGGGTAATGTTCAAAGTGTCGCAATTATCTCTAGATGACCTCGTAGTTTGTTTTTCTAAAGGACGTCACTGCGTAATCATATGGTTAGTGACCCCGATTCCCTCGAGTCCGCCCCCTTTCGCTTTCACCCCCGAGGCATGCAGATCGTATGAGTGCTGACCCATGAGTGACCGCCCAAGCGCTCTTAGATTAACCTTTGACCCATACCTTTACTATTTGACCTCCACGCATCCCCCACAGTGACACAGCAGAGCCTTGTCCAGATGACCGACTCTCCGGTGCAAATAGACACTCGCAGGAAGCACTTTATTTTTCTTGTGTATGCACAAGCCATTTCCTTTAAGGCCTGACTCTGGTCTGTTCGTCCCAGAACAATTTATCTGTATAATTTCCTCTCCTCTTCGGGGACAGCAATCCTGTTTCATTTCATAACCAAGCGGAGCTGCTGTTGAATCACATAGATGATTGATTTTTTTTCTCTCTCCCAAAATAAGGAGCAGTGACAGGCTGTTTGTTGTGGTCCTGAGACTACTACACTGTTTGCTGAAATGATTCATCATGTGCAGATGAAAAACGTTTGGAGGTGTTTTCCAAAAAAGGGATTTGGCGGTGTCACCAGAAAATAATGAAATCAAATTTAACATTCTCTCAGACAAGCTGGCCTTGTCAAAGTTGCAGTCAGGATTATGTGTTTTGTCTTCTTGAGAGCGCCCCCTGTGGTTGTCTGTGATACTTTACCCTCTGTCAGCAGTACATTGTGTGGATTTTGAATTTGATAACTAAAACTGTATAACTCTATGATCGACTTGTGGCATAGTAAATGTAGACTTTGAGTAAAAAAATATATGCAGAAACAGCTGTGGTTGGCCACGGTTTGGTTCACAACATACTTGTCCATGCCACACTTTTTGTTAACCCTGACAAGAAAGTAGCATTTCCATCCAATTGTTTCGAAATTTTTAAGCGAAATTACTGAAAATGCGCAAAACGGACATGCGACTTATGCCCGTTTCCTTCTGTTCTTCTTTTGCGAATATTGAGAGGGGACTCCGCCGCTGTAGGTGGCGGTATACATCATACAGATGTAATCTACCAGTAATTTAAAAGAAGAAGAAGAAGAAGCGACTGCGCTGTGCAATGACGTCGTATGAGTTAGTGTTTTTAATTCTTGATAAACCGTAGCGTTTCTGTGCTGTTTTCCATCTAAAATTGCATTCATAATCGCTTCTTTAATTTATTCCAAAAAGATTTCTGTTTTGTTGTCACCCCCAAACAGACCTTACTCTATTGTCCAACATTGCTTTGTGACTATGTGACGGAATATCTGGTTAAAACGTGCGACATGTATCCGGTCTTGTCAGCGTTTCCATAGCCAAAATGCGTATTTTCCTTTTTTTGATACGCTTCAAAATCCACTTCCCTCCAAGCGTAAAACATTTTTGGAGAAATTTAGGCCCTTTTTTGAATTTCTAGCGTTTCCATTTAATTTCAAATAAAAATGGGTGGATGGAAACCCACCAGGGCTAAGGTTAACGGCCAATCACTGCTCATCTTGTGACATGTCACATGACCAACACAGAAAACAGGTGAGCTGTGATTGGTTGTAACCTGAGCCCTGAGCAACTGCGATGTCATTTTCAGTCAACAAGTGACAAAATGGCCGCCCCCTGAGCTGGATAAAAACGGGTGGATTTTGTTGCTTCATTCATCTGAATACCGTGTTTACACTAGTGGCGGCGCATAACATATTATTGAAAAATATATTTTTTTAGTTTGACTTCCCTTTTAATTAAGAACCATTTTCAAATGTTTGTGGTTTCATTCTCCAAAATGCTGTTCTCATGCAAAACAGAAAATGTCTTTATCAGTTCACTCACAAAATAGTGTTGCGCTCTTTAGTGAGAAGTCCAAGCTGTTTTCATGTCTTGTACTCATGTAGCACCATCAGGTCTGTATTGGAATGCAATCACAAGAACATGTTATCTCCCCCCCCACCAATGCTGCTATCTCCTGGAATGTAGTTAGACACTGGTCTGGTTTCCACTTCCACACATGGGTGTGTCTCCCACAAGCAACGCTGTCCAGGACAAGCAAAGACGGTGCAAGAAACACAGTTTGCCTGCTAAATTACGAGGTGACGCCGACGCCTGCATGTCAGACTGAATACGCTGAAAGTGCGAGAAAGAGGGAGCAAATACGCATCGCATTGAAGGGAGGAATGTTGCAAGTTTACTCAGACTAGTATGACTTAGTACAGTAATGTCCAAAGATTGAGTCAGCTGTTTAAAAAGTTAAAGGAAAAAAGCTGAATGTCTTGCTTGGTTTGTATTGTCTAATAGTTTCTTTGCCGCTTTGATTGTGTACTGAAACTCCTGAATTTGCATAGTTAAGTATTTTACTAGATCATCGTTTTTGTCGTTATGATTAAGTCACATGATTTGTTTTGCCAGTGTTTGATAAATACACTTTTTTTGTTCTCCCCAATTTTGTAGCTCATTTGAATGAAGTTATGTAAATGTGACACTTTTTTGTGACACAAATTATTCGTTCAGAATGAAGATCTGAAATACATATTACCGTGGGTTTTATTGTTTCTTTTTGTTTCTTTTGATGAATCTAGAAGCACAGACTAGCTTGTGATCGACTTTTAGCAGGGATAGGCGAGTACTGAAACCACGTATCGTATCGGGCCGATGCCTGGCCTTGTATGATCAAGAAGTAGAAATGAGACGAATTAAAATTTCCCATTAATTTCATGCAAATTTAAGGAAAAATTCAATATTGGTATATATAGGGCTTTCTTATTTGTAGTTTGTATGGTAGGTGCCAATTGTCCTACTACACCTGATTGCGTAGCCTTTAACTCATTCAAACACCAAAAACTTATCAATACGTTTTTTAATACTTTGTCCTGCATTCCCAAAAACGTGTTTATACGTTTTTATGATTTTTTTTTTCTAGCATACAAAAGGCTTTGATGTAGCCTCTGACCCGAGGAGGGTGCTTACAGCAATGGTAGTTATTACAACAACAAAAAACACCAGCAGGTGGCAGCAGAGTATAAGAGATCAACCATGTTGTAAAAAGCTCTTTTACCTACTGTTTTAAACAGATTTGTGAATAATGATGAAACTTAGCTCTTTTCTAATGCTAATTGCTGCAAAACTGAAACAGATACAAATATACTTTTTTCCTGATGAAATAAGAGACTCTAATCTTTCTTTTGGTAGGTTCCGTGTGTTTATAGCAATAGAACACAATATTCCGTGGACCTTGCAAAATCAGTCAAAATCCAGTAAAACAGCTGGGAGCGAAGGGGGTTGCTTCAGTGAAAATGGCTAAAAGGGAATGAGTTAAAGGGTGTGAATGTGTTTGGCATAATTACAAAAGGTCATTTATTCACTTACCTTTATTTTATTTAGGCAAGGGAATTTACAGATGCTCATTTGCAACGACAACCTGGCAGCAAAAACGAAAAAAACAACAACTATAGAACTTGTAATTAGTAGAATTGAATCACTCCATCAAAGCCTTTTCCGAAGCTGAATTAACTTCTTCTTTTTTTAATTTTTTAAACATACTGTATATCACAGTTGTGTACTGTTTTTGCTGTCCAAGCTCTACAATACATTGAGCGAGAAATCCTGCACATTGTGGTGCACTAGCCGCAAGCACTTGGATCAATATTGTCTTAAAGTTGTCTTTACAGATATCAGTGATGTTGACGTGGATGGAAAGTGAATTTCCATTAGGCAAAGAGCCGGCGAATAGGCGGAGACAAACCCAGCACTAAACAAGCCGTATAACAGGCCTCGCTCTGTTGGTGGTCCTGCACTCCCTCTGATTTTTACGGCTGGTGCTTTCTTTCTCAGACAAGTAAAAGTTCGTCTTTAATTTGAGCAAGGGCCCACTTCCAATCATGCTAGTGTGCGAGGCAGACGTCACCTCCCGCCGTTGATGCACAGCCAGTTGCCAGTGATTGATTTGCTTTGCGGTAGCACAGTTTGCTGGCGTGAAAAAAAGTAGGGTAACTACTTCAGAAATATTTTCATATTTATTATAATGTTGATATTATGTCGCTGGACTGTGTGAAAAGGGACCAATGTCGAATGGTAGGCAGTTGGCCGCTTGGTTGCTTGCCTAGTTGGTTGCTGGCTTCAGATCACAGAGCACAGCAAGCCAAGATCATGCCAGGCGTCTGCCCTGCACTTAACATAAACTCTTTTACAACTTTGAGAGGAAAAATATTTTATACAACATAGATGGATAACATAAGATATATGGACACGTATTGGGACACCTCCAGGAAATGAAATGGAAGAAAGTTTAGCGTTGAACTACTCTTAGCTTCCACTCTGCTGGGAATACTCTCCAAGATTTCGGAGAGTGTCTGTCTTTGTTCAAGAAGATTTGTAAGGTTAGAAGTCACAGATGTTGGATTGGCTTGACTTCTTCTCAAAGGTGTTTGATGGGGTTGAGAACTGAGCCTGTGAGCTGGCAAGTTGCGTTTGTTCATACGACACGACTCATTACCTTAAGGTCCTGCTCTGAAGTCGAGTGTAAACAGAGGACAGAGGTCAACATGATTGCGTTGACCGGTTCAACATACTGGTTGCTCTCAGAGGCAGTGTTAAAATGTCTTGGAAGAGGGAAAAAAGGTTTGAAGTTTGTCATTTGCCTGGCCGAGCCTTCTACCATATTTCTTATTATGGTACGGGGTGGGAATCTTTGACTGTCTCACGATTCAATTCCGATTTTAGATTCAAAATGATTTGATTGACAATGATTTCTACGTGCAAAGAATCGTCATGATCTACTCCAGTCTGACTTGCTAATGCTAATAAGCGCGCTAGTCGCAGCACTTTTATCACCCAAAAGAACGGCTATTCATACAGAACGCTTTTTGTACAGAGAAGAATCTTAATATTATACACCGGCATATGCTGTTCATACGCTGCAATAAAAACAAACTTTTATATAACTCGATCGTAACTTTTTCCTTCTACTCTCTAATGTGGCTACAAACCGCACTGCCCCTAAATGGCTAAATCGTGCACAACATTAACAGTGCTCCCAATAAAGGCACACACAAACAAGGGCACGTTATTATCAAATAAATAAAATCGATTTGGGGACATTTACAAAATGAGAATCGATTTTTTTTGGCTCACCCCTATTTCTTATATATTCTTTTTCACAATTCAAAACATCTCCCAGTTGTCTTTATAACATTTCCTCAAAATCAAAAAAGGGTTTTTGTGTCATGTTTTGTATTTTGTGGATTTTAGATTTTGGTTGTCATGTTTCCTTGTGTCCATTTTTGTTGGTTTGTGTCTCGTTAATGTTTATTGTGACCACCTGTTCCTTGTGTCATCCAATCAGCTCCCTCGGCCACTTGTGTCTCGTCTGTTTGTTTGTATAGTTCCCTGGTTTCTTTCAGTCCTTGTTGCTTCATTGTGCTTCTCACGTCTTGTTGCTGTCGGTGTTTGTTTAGCCCTTGTCGAGTTTCTTCTTCCAATAGTTTGTACCCAGTCATTTTGGTCTTTTTTTGATTCAGTATTCGATCATTTGAAGGATCTCGTTTGCCTTTTTGTTAATTTGACATTAAATTGTTTTTTGAGTGAAAACCTACCATTAATTTCATACTTGGTGGGTGGCAGGCCTTCTAGTAACGTTTTAATTGTTTCAATAGGAACAATACAAAAGTCAATTTTCCTAATGTATTTCCCATTGAAGATTTAGCCAATCATTAAGACATTTGTTTTCTGTGTCTACTAACATCACACCAACTCTAGTTCAAACCTATCAACACTTGCAAATGCAACGGGATAATCAAAGTTATTGATGTGATGTTACACAGTGAACAACTCTGGGTCAACAATCTCCATGTAAAACCCCAAAACTGATTTTGTGTTTCTCTATTATCTTACGCATTGATTAACACCGTCTGAACCTTTTAAAAGTTGAAAAAGTGAAGAGTTCAATTGGAGGTTGTAGATTCACAAAGTTCAGGGCAACTCCATCTGTATTCTACACCCCGAGTCTTGATGCTGGGAAAACGCTAAAAGAATGATTCAATGCGGATGCACCATGCTTGACCTACCGCGTCGATGGACTCGCTCTGAACTGGGACGTTGCTGATAAGGCTATGAAATGAGTCGCTGCAACATGCTGGAACATGTCATATGCTTAAAAGTTGCTTCATGTTCCAAATCATTCATTCAATTTAAAAAGAAATATGTTGCCTTCCTGTCACCAACGTACAACATGAAACACTAATGCCACCTAGGGGCAGATATTTATTGTGAAAAGCACATGTGTCAAGATCCGGTCCCCGAGGGCTTGAGTCCTGCATGTTTTCGAGGTTTCTCTACTCCAACACACCTGATTCAATAATCATGATAATGTAATGAATTAGATGTGTTGAACATGGGAAACCTCTAAAACACGCAGGACTCAGGCCATCGAGGACCGGCCTTTGACACCACTGGTGTAAAGGGAATCACTGTAACAAAATTTAGCAATAATAAATATGATTAAAAAAATATTGTGATTGTGATAAATTTTAATTTACAATGAACAAAATGGCCTGGAGACTAAAAGTTGCTTCATGTTCCAAATCATTCATTCAATTTAAAAATAAATATGTTGCCTTCCTGTCACCAACGTACAACATGAAACACTAATGCCACCTAGGGGCAGATATTTATTGTGTACCGTTTTAGTTATTTGGTTAACTATGGAAACGTGATTTATTATGGTTAAAAATTGTAATGACTAAAAGCTCTAATACAGGCGTCCTCAAGTTTGGTCCTCGAAAGCCCCTGTAAAGCCTGTTTTCCATGTTTCTCTCCACTAACACACCTGATCCATGATCAGGATCGTTATCAGGCTTCTGCAAAGCTTGCTGATTAGCTCATCATTAGATTCAGCTGTGCTGCAGGAGGGAAACATGGAAAACAGGCTGGATAGGGGCTCTCGAGCACCGCACTTGAGCACCCCTGCTCTAATATATAAACAGTATATGCATAGATATGTATATGTGTGCACATGTTTGTATATCATCTGTGAAAAATACTTAAGTCCATTTTATTTTTTTATTTTTACATGTTTACATTTATGGGATGAAACTGAATGCAGACATCCCAAAAACGTAAAAAAAAGTGGACAAAAGTGTTTTTCAGCGACGATATGCCAAGTACAACATGGACATAACATTTGTTTTAAGTCTCATTAAAAAGCATGAAACGAGCGTTTACGATACTGGCAGAAACCCCGTTGAAGATGTTGATCATAAGCATATATAATCGAGCAGGGTTTTCTGTACAGCGGAGCAGACAGATTTAGACCCCGAGCTACCTGCTGGGCTTGTCACGCTGTTTACATGTGCCAGAGAGGAGCAGTCAGCCAGATGCATGAATTATGAATTGGACGCAGATGACTCCCTCCCAAGCTGCGGCCCGCGGAGTGCAGTGAGGAAGCAGAAATAATGAGGCAGTCGCGGGCCCCTTTGGAGCTGTCGGCTGAACCTTTAACTTCATCCTTGGGCCGCCGCGCACCTCCACCGTTGCGAAATGGAGAGGTTTGACCTCACTCGGAATCAACACGCTGGGAAACAACACCCGCTTTTAGGCCTCTTGGCTCAATTCCTGCAAATTGCGTGCGTGCGAGCTTGGCAAAAAATAACACTGTGTCGTATTTCTGTCGCCCGAAGAGATTGAACGTTCAATTGAGCTTGAAAACGCTGGGTGGTTTTGTTTTGATACGCTCCCGCCACACGTCCCTTCTCGCTCCTTACATGCTTCACCTCCACGTGTCTCTCGCTTCAAGTTGTTTGACTTCATTTTCTTCTATTTTGGCTGAGTTTCTCGCAAACTTCAGCATTGTAGCGTGCCAAGGATGTCAGAGCAATACCGCTCGCAGCTGGACACACAGGTACGGCACTTTTTGAAAGTGCAGCGAGCGTTATGTAACCTTATCAGAAGCTTTTCCTGCCGTTGGCTCTGGCTCGTACCCCACAGATAAAATCCATTAAAATAAAGTAACAAATGTGATTTCGGTCTTGTTCCTGACTCATTCGGGGAGTGTGTGTGCGTGTGTGTGTGTGGAATGGTAGGCTGACACTATAGTTAGCCATTTGAATATGGAGGACCAAAACTGCCATCATTAAAAATAAATAAATGTCTAGATAAATAAATAAATAAATAAATAAATAAAAGTGAGAGAAAAAATAGATATAAAAATATAATTCAAAAATTAAATACAAAATGTATATATATATATATATATATATATATATATATATATATATATATAAATAAATGCAAAAATAAAAAATGAGATTCAAAAAATAAATATATAAATCACAACTTGCAGGTCGTGGTGACAGTGGACAAGATAGTCGTCCATTGCAAGCCGGTGAGACTTCCTTGTCCGCCGACCCGCTCACTCGACCATCGAAAGGCAGTTTGCAACGGCGGAGTCCAACCCACGTTATGCTTAGGGCCGCCCCCTCATTTGAATAACATTTCGACCTGACAGAGCGTCTGCAACAAGAAATAAATAAATGTGAGAGAAGAGCGTTTTTATTAATGGATTGATATTTATTTCTATATAAATATATCTTATTTTTACATTTATTTTTATTTTTTGAACCTTGTTTTTTTATTTTCATATTTATTTTCACTTTATTTATTTATGGATAAGTATACATCTTTTTTTGTTTTTATTTTCACTTTTATTTATTTATATATTTTATTTATTTAGTCATGTATTCATTTATTTATATTTCACTTTGGCCGTTTTGGTCCTCCATATTTGAAGGGAAATCTCAAGTGGCTGCCGTGAATCCTTGGCTTGGGGGAATTAGGAGACTTCCTTATCCCTGAGTATAGCATGCTGAGAGAGGGAGGGGAACCTGCTGAGGAACCCCTGCCACATTTCTGTGTACGTGCGTGCACGTGCGTATGTGACTCATCTATCTCTCGTGCCTGTTGGCTTCCACTGAGCACATCCCGCCGCCGCCGTGTGATGGATGCCATTACACGTGTTTGTATGCATGCTGACGTGTGTAAGTGATTTCAGCTCTATAGCGTGCATGGCCGAATAATTCATTCCTTTTGCATATGCGCCATCTGTAGAAAGCAACTGACACGAAAAGCCTGCAGGTTTCACTTCAGTAAACCCTCAACTTGTATGGAATTCCACTTCAGTTATGACTTTACAGACCGTTTTTGCAATCCTGTGGTTTTCCGACATATGAGCGTTGCTTGTTGTGTTGTTTTAACACGAGCACGGCTCCGCTTACCGGAACAATAAGCGGAGGCCCGCTGTGAACGAGAGCTTCTTTTAGAGAAAAGTGCAAGCTTGAAAGCCAATTCTGAGCGAGGGCTTTACACGCTGTCCATGGCTCCAGATGTGCGTTATCTCATCCCGTGTCAGAGGCCCAGAACATCATCATCATGTTATGCGGTGGGAGGAGGTTTAAGTCGGGGGTGATTGGCCAAAATAGATGCCTGGCACAGGGCAGTGCCGCTTGCATCATCCTCTTAAGCCGAAATCTCCTGGACACGCAAAAACATCACCTAAAGGAAACCTACAATAGATTACAATACATTGTTTGCCTCTGTTTCTGAGCAGTATAGCGTAAAACCGTCACAAAATGATTTCCACGAAACGTTGTGACGAAAGATGACCACAAAGAACCTCGTTGCCTTGTAGCAATAGCGATGGAAGTCTCTCATGGATGCCTAATTTGTTAGTGAACAGGGTAACATAAATACTATAACCGATTAAGACAAAATAATTTAAAACATGAAATACAATGCAAAAACTTGTACTTACACGTTTCTAAAATCCAGTGCATTACTTTGTTTTTACTTTTTGTGATTTTATACCTCCAGAGTACAGTTAGGGTTGCAAATGGGTGGCACATTTTCGGAAACTTTGTACTGCAAAAAAGACGGTAGAAAATTAAGAAAGAAAATATATAGTTAAATAAGAAAATTATTACTTCAAATAAGCAAAATCATCTGTCAACCACAGCGGTCTTGAAAATAGTATTTTTAATTATCAGTCAGGGATTGAACCCACAACTTCCAAGTCTGAGGGAAGGCATTCTACCAATTGACCACTGAGCTGGTAGTGGAACAAGGACAAATTATCTTAGTAAATATAACAAAACGAACCACTGCTCTTTTTGTCTGATTGTCTTCATACTTTTATTTTGCCCATTTATCTTATTACTAGATTATGTAAAATCTTAACATAAGAAAATTCAACTTGTGAAACCGCAGTTCAGGGATTTTAATGTTGGTTGGTTGTCATCTTAAAATGTGGAAAATGCTTGTTTTCAGCCTCGCAGTACTTAAAACGGGCTGTTAACACTCAATGCCAAGACTGCTTGATCAAATGAGATAATTAAGTAATATGTATCTTAAAATGAGCAGAATGATCTTGTCTGACAATCGTATTTTAGGTAAAAAAAAAAAAAAACTTGTTAGAGCAAAATAAGCAAATTTAGGTTAAATTTAAGAAAGTATATCTTACTTAAGATTTCAGTTTTTGCAGTGGGGAAGTTAAGATGGGTTTTTTTTGCAAATACGTATTCCAACTTGGAAACTTTCTATGGGAATTAATGAGAATAAACTGAAGGAAATTTGGGATAGTTTAAACAAGCTATATCATATACATAAATGTAAATATTTATTTTGACAAGAAAAAGTGTTTGCAGGTGTCTGGCGGATATCTTTGCAACCTTCTCCAACTGACAAAAAAAAACCCATCTCTTGCTATGTGCGTTCTGCAAAATGTTTGTTAAAGGTTGCGAAGGGTTGCAAAATGTTTCAAAGACGTTCCCAAACAATTTTTACTTGTGGGGAACAATTTTTCTTACCGCAAATAATTGCAATTTCTTTGCGATTAGAAAAATTGTTTGCAACCTTTTGCAACTGTTCACAATTTTTGCAACCTTTTAGGAGCCCTGATGAAAAACTAGCTTGTAAAGCAGTGCTGTGTGCATGTAAGTGAAGAGTATATTTGCATATTTTTGACCGTATTTTAAAGGCAATAAGGTTGTACTTGGAAGGCGAAAGGAAGAGCAAACGTGACGGTCTGAGGTTGCTGTGGGTGCCTGGGAAGATTTTTAAACTATCAAAAACATTTGCTATAAATGCCAATTCTAGACTGCGGTAGTGAGGTAGTAAAACAGGATTAATGCAGCTAAACCTAACAGTAACTAATAGGGCTTATTAAAACTTGGAGCTGGTCATTATGACGGGAAGCATATGTATTCTCCGACACCTCAAACTTGACACAGATACTCTTCGAAAGCTAAGCAATGTGTGTGTTTCAGAGAGACAGCTGTGCAGTGTGTATGTGACTACAGGCTCTTTTGCATGTTTTGGCACAAGAGATGGAATTATAAAATCGAAAAAAATAAAAATAAATGTTGAAATAAATGCAAAAATACATTTAGAAATATAATTAAATATCAATCAATAAATAAACAAATGTATTTATTTCATGCTGCAGACGCTCTGTTAGGTCGAAATGTTATTCAAATGAGGGAGCGGTTTTAAGCGTGTCTTGGATTGGGCTCCGCTGTTGCAAACTGCCCAGAGTGAGCGGGTCGGCGAACAAGGAAGTCTCGCCGACTTGCATAGAGAGCTCACTCGACCAATGAAAGGCAGTCTGACACGCTTAGAACCGCCCCTTCATTTGAATAACATTTCGACCTAACAGAGCATCTGCAGCGTGAAATAAATAAATGTGAGAGCAGAGCATTTTTATTTATTGATTGCTATTTAATTCTAATTCTCTATTTATTTATATTTTTTGAATCTCGTTTTGTAATTTTTGTATTAATTTTTACTTTTATTTATTTATTTAGGGATATATATAATTTTTGTTGATTGATTTTATTTCCATTTATATTATTTTTTTGTATTGAATTTTTGAATTATTTTTTGTATGCATTTTTATTTTCACGTTTATTCATTTATGTATTTATCTATTCACTCATTTATTTATTTTAAAATTTGGCAGTTTTGGTCCTCCATAATCTCTTCCCCTGAAACATGTAACTTATAAATGTGACTTAACATCTTATTTCTTAACAATTGCCTTATCGCGAATTCCTTGCGGGAATTGTCATTCAATTTAAAAATGGCATCGGCAGGAACGTGTCATGAAGTTTGTAAACAAACATAAAGCAATCTAGAGCAACATCAAATGAATTGATGTTTTCTTTTATGGGGCTCCGAGCATTAAAACCACATTTGCAGAAATGGTTGTGCAGACATACTTACACTATCAACCACAAGTGAAACAGCGCCTGATGACTTATTCACCTCTCTGCAGTATAGCATTTACCACTTAAAGCTAAAAAAAAAAGAAGAAGAAAAAAAGCACTTCTTCACTGTCAGACGGTTAATTAGGTTAGCAGGGGTGTAATTGCACATTACTGCAAACGTATAAACTTCTTGCACATTGCAAATAGTGGGCTGTCTACACACACGTACACACACATAAAAAGAGCCTGTGTTTTCCCTCTGGCGTGCTTCCATCCGCCTTCCCTGCGCATGCCTCGCTGTGGCTGTCTGCCGCACTCCACTCTGGTCCCATGAGAAAATCTGGGACAGACTCTATTGTTGGAGCCAAGTGTGTGTTTTGCGTGGAAGTGGAATTGTATGTTTCGCCATATCACAACCCAGCGATTCTTGGAGTAGCGAGGAGGAGCCCAAATAGGACAACCGAAGACGACATCAGAAGCAACGAGCAGGTTGCGGTCACTTCCTAGGAAATGGACGGCGACCTTGCTATTAACCTCCTGACATTTTCTCTGTTCAGGCACGAAAGATGACAGCCGTCGCTCATGCGGCCTTTGTCACGTCATGAGCGGTCCGCACGCCGGCGATTCAAATTAGCGGCAATGTCTGCGTGAAAGCACTGATGTGTTTGAGTCATATGCCAAACAGAGAGACTTTTTCACCCACGGCCACCTGGTGTACGAGCGTCCCAAAGCGTCCCTATTTTATAAAAGCCATGCTCGCATACAGTGCGACTTATGACGACCTCACTTAAACGTCTCGGAGGGTCAAAGGTTAAAACAATGATTGTGTTGTTCCTTGTAGCAAACAAACACTAATTATGTATCATCCAAGAGTGTGGGATGAGCATAAGGCTTTTAAACAGACTGCAGTATGTGCTGTAATATATGCCATACCCCAATTAACTAATTTACTGCCAATGACGGCTATAAACGTCAAACATTTATTTCAACTATTTCTATTAGTTTAACATTGTTTCCCACTTTTGTTAACAAAAATATGAAAACCTAGAATTTTTTTTATTGTACATTTAGAACAGATATGAAATTTGTGATTAATCGCAAGTTAACTAGTGAAGTCATAATGAGATTAATTACGATTACAAACTTTAATCGCCTGACGCCCCAAGTTTCATATAATATTTTCTTTCCTTTTTTTTTTTTATTCATTCACTGCCGTTGACGGCTATAAACGTCAAAAATTAATTTCAACTATTTCTATTGGTTTAACTTTTTTTCCCCACGTTTTTTAACAAGAGTATGAAAACCTAGATTTTTTTAATTGCACATTTAGAACAGATATACAATTTGTGATTAATCGCGAGTTAACTAGTGAAGTCATGCGGTTAATTACAATTTTTAAAAAGTAACCGCCTCTTGCCCCTAATTTTTAACAATCTTTTTTTTAAATGAATTTATGGCAGTGAATGAGTTAATCACCAGGTGTGTCATCCACTTGAGCAAATAAGTGCCGCTCAAAAATATAACATGAAGTAGCTGTAATTACCATTACAGCTGCTGCCCTGACAACTTGGAAGTGGGAAATTCCCCACCTAAGACTTGGAAAAGTGTAATGGAGCGTCACTGTTGCTACTTGAGAACCAACAAGACTCCGCCCACCTCCCTCACCTCCCTTAAAAATGATATGGCGAGAGAATTCTGGGTGTAATTACGTGGCCAAAGCAAGGTCAATTAAATAGGCTAAAGTAGTTATCATTCCATATATTCCAACAACTTATTCAAATGGACGTAAATTATATAACTCATTTTGTGTCATGAGCCGTGTTCGTCTTGTTTTCTATTGGTTCATGTCTTTCTCGTTATGGTTTTGTGTCCACCTGTTTGTCAGCACTTGCCCCTTGTGTCTATTAGGTCCCTCGGCCACTTATGTGGTGTCCAGGTGTTTCTCAATAGAGGGGTTTCCATCCACCTATTTTTATCTGAATTTTCAAGAAATGCGAAAATAAAACTGAATGGAAACGCTCGAAATTCGAAAAAGGGCCGAAAATTCGAAATACAAATATTTTACGCTTGTATCGAAAAAAGGAAAATGCGAATTTTTACTATGGAAACTGATTTTGCGAATAACCGCTGACAAAACCGGATCACGTTGCACGTTTTGATTTTAATATTACGTCACACGTACGTTTGTAGTCCGAAAGCAATGGTGGACGATAAAGTAAGGTATGTTTGGGGAGATGACGAAACAAAAATCTTTTGGGATTTTTTTTTATTAAAGAAGCGAAAATGAATGCAATTTTTGATGAAAAACAGCAAAGAAACGCTACGGTTTATCGCAAACTCACACGACATCGCTTCCTGTTCTTCTTCTTCTTTTAAATTACTGGTGGATCACATCTCTTTGGTGTATACTGCCACCTACAGCAGCGGAGTTCCCTCTCAGTATTAGCAAAAGAAGAACAGATGGAAACGGGCACGTCTGTTTTTCAGTAAATTCGCTTAAAAAAATCAAAACAATTGGCTGGAAACCTGACTGTTGTCTTGTTACTTTGCTGGTATTAATGCTGCATTCGAGGATGGTCGGAAGTCTGATATATCCTAGTTGTTTTCCCCCAGTTCCGTCCTGAAAGCGTTCGAGGCGTTTGGAAACAACCAAAATGGTGGATAGTGATAAATTGTTTTTTATTTTGGTCCTCAAAATTTATTTTGACCTCCAGCAAACTTGCCTTCTCGCAATTTTGCTTAATTTTTTGTTTTTATCTTATTTCATAAGCATTCCGTACACTTCAGTAGTTCACCGTGTAATTTCCTGCAGGGAGATAGCGGTTGTACGTTGTGTTACGTGAAGTCATGTCGAATTTTTATGAATGGATTTATTTTTATACTCGAGTAACTGGTGTTTTACCATTCACGGTCTTTGTTGTAGTCCGTTAGTGAGGTCGGGGTCCTTTATTTGTGTGAAATTTCCGAATTCAAGGAGGCGTTCCCGTACACACTTCCTGGTTTGAACTCGGAAAAGTCCGACCGTCCTCGAATGCAGCATTAGTTCCTGGTTTCTGTTGAGTCCTTGTTGGATCATTTGTTTGCTTTGGCTCATCATCCTGGTTAGTAGTCTTGTCTATCTATGTAAGTTTAGTCTGAGCTTTTGTTTTTATTTTAATAGTTTTTGACAGTTTCGAGAGCCTGCTTTTCTTTTTATGTTTTGTTCAAACATTTTTTGTGAGCACACCTGACCACCCTGATTGCTTCCTGCATTTGGGTCCACAATGCCCCGCACACCCGTGATATTTTGCAAAGCTTCACAAATGTTCAATATGCGCACCTGTGTCAAAACACACGTTTTCCTTTTATTTATTTATTTATTTATAAAATTCAATATATTGAAAAATGAGTAATTTAATTATTATTAATTTATCTAAATCTGCTGGAGAAGGGAATCATTTTATTCACCAATTAGTATCTTTTTTTCCGCTCCTTCCAATTATGGTAACATTTTTAAACAAGTGGCTTAAACCTGAATTAATGCAATCTTAGGAAAGCAATGAGGGGAAGCTGATGGGTTCCACAGCCAGATGGCTCACTCTTTTGCAGCCCTCTGCTAAATATCCAAGATTCACTGACACAAGCAATAAAACAAGAAGGGTTGTAGGGATTCAAAGTGCTTCCTCAGCACACTGGAGTCTCTCTTTTCCCGAGCGTCATTCAATTTAGAGAGCTTCTGGGTAGACTTTATGCATAAAAATAAATACTGTTCAAATGCAGCTACTGATGATGGTGCGGCCAACTTGTCTTTTTCGGTAACATAACTCAATAAAAAGTAACAACGGTCTCATAACTAATAGTAATAGAGGGTTATATCAGTCTTGCCAAAAAATACTTGAAATATTCCTGTTCAAACATTCAGAACCATAATCTCTTAGGATAATCAAACACATCCAATGTCTTGATCATATTTATGATCAGGTGTGATAGTTTTACAAATCAATAACAAGAGGTGAATCAAAAATACAGATAAAATAAGCTCACTTACATTCAACACAAAAACAGTCAAGGTTTGTGTCCATGAGGTCAAATTCAACTTCTACATGGTTTGGATTTTGAAATAATTGCAATTCTAAACGTGTTCCATGGTCAAACCGTTAACAATCATAAAACCATTATTACTACTAAGTATCATAATTTTTCATTATTAATCATTACTAACTGCTTTCCAGTCTGTTAACATTTATTTGACATTCTTGATCGCCATCAAAAATAGAAAATGAGACGCATATAGACCTTTGTTTAATATGTGTAATATAAATTAAGCAGCAAAATCCACCCTGTTTTCATCCATCTCAGGAGGCGGCCATTTTGTCACATGCTGTTACTGAAAATGAAACTGAAAAATAACGACCAATCACCGTTCAGCTTCACAAAACAGGTGACCTTGATTGGTCAACCAATACTGACAACCAATCATGACTCAGCTTTAGAAAACAGGTGAGATGTGATTGGTCTGTGATGTCATTTTCAGTCGACAGCAAGTGGCAAAATGGCTGCCCCACTGAAACGGGTGGATTTTACTACTTAACTCATATTTTACAAATGCCTTATTTATCGGAATGTTGTGTTTAGACTATTGGGGGTCCCATAGAACATATTGTAAAAAATATATATATATTTTTAGATATAGATCACATTACTCTTATGTTCACTTGAAATATGCCACCACAAAGCCTGAAAGTGTTAATTTGTGCTTACATAATAAGTTCATGTGACCTTTTACCAAAATAGTACATAATAATAATAGTATGACCGCGAATTCTTGACTAGTCATGTCTATAAAAAATATAAAAAAACTTTGAGCAAGTGCTTAGGAATGTTAGCAACAGATGTCAGGCGGGGAAACATCTCTTCGTTGCGAAATATGTCCATCTTACACTACTTTGCTGACATCAAAGCTTTAACGGAAGCTGTTTTTATTGTCAACACTCCGGCTTCACGGAGGCCCACGGCTCACTTGTTTGCCCTGTGGCTGCTCGAAGCAAAAATAATCCCGCCCTGGTGGGAGAATATTTATTTGAAACAGGTAGATGGTATCAAAAGGAGGTGTAATTTCCCAACAGCGACGGCCGCTACACAATGTGAGCCGTTGTCTCGAATCCAGATATGAGCGGATCAAAGTGAATCTCAGCGTCAACATCGGCCAGCTGTTCACACCGTGGGTTCAAAGGTGAAAGGGCTTTACATGTTTCTCATGTGCCCTCTTCGCCACGGATCTCTTACCTTACAACAATAACCATGGTCCAGAACAAAAAATGCTTAAAAAAACCCTTCAGATCTCCTGAGTAGATGCCTCTGGGTGGTGTACTACCAGGGTGGCTTAAACCTCAGACCATCAAGACCTTTTCACATCTGTGCTGAGTTATGGTAGGCACTTTGCAACGTCAAAGCCCAGCTGTTCAAGGATTTGCTTTGTTGACGTCGAGCTGGTTTGATCATAGTGATTTTTCACTAGAAATGTGAAGGTGGCTCCCTTTCATGGGAAAGCGGCGGCACATATCCGTTACTGCCTTGAATAGAGTTGTTTTCTCACTCGTTCGGGCTTCGTGCAGTGGCTGTGGGATCTCAGCTTTAAAAAAGAAAACAAAAGCTTTTCCGCAGGAAGAAACTGAGTAGATAAGATAACCAATTTCTCTTCAGAGTATCTTAAAAGTAATAGCCTGTGTGAATGTGTTTGTTTTCCAATGAGCAGAGGTGGCAAATCCAGGTCCGGAAAGTAAAAACCCTGCCACAATTTGGCTTTAGCCCCAGGTACTAGCTAGCTAGCTCGCTAGCTAGCTTCCAGGGTGCTTGTTTACCTGCCAAGGAGCTAGCTAGCTAGAACGAGGAGCTAAAGCCAAACTGTGGCAGGGTTTTTATTTTCCGGACCTGGATTTGCCATCTCTGCCACCTTACGCTAAAGAAGTGCACGTTCATTCTCACCGAGGAAAAATGTTACCACACGTTCCTGATGCGGATTCAGTCATTTTAGTTGAGATGGTAACAGTGGTGACGGCTAGAACCACTTTTGTGTTTATGTCACACTCTGCTGCAATTGTTGGGGTTCAGGGCAGCTCCTGTGGTTCCGCAAGAATAGATAGAGGATGCAATGACCACTTGATACTCCTAAAATAATTCTAATTATAGGTTTGCAGATGGAGTCTGATGGGAAATGGACAGTTTTGGCTTATGCGGCCCACAGATGTGTGGTTGTTATAGGTCAGCCAAGTTTAGCACATTCTTTCTGTATGAAGAAGCATTTTTTGGGGGGGGGGGGGGCATACTGAAGAAAGTTGAGAGAAGATGGAAGTGGTTTCAGAACCTCTGACCCATGCCAAGCTTAATAAGCAGGCTGTACTTATAAGGGGGTTGCACTTGATACATAAAGATTGTCGCAATTACTGCATTCCAAAGCCCATGACTTGATGATCTATTTAAAGCAATTACACCATGCTTCTCTTCTACTGCAATAAATTCGGTATTGGACTTGATTCAATAAGAATCGAAGCAGTCCTTACATATGTATTAAACTTTGTCTTTTTACCAAGTAATATCAAGGCGGTAGCCCTTTATAGGGCATTGAGTGAAATACTTAGATTACTTCAGAATATTGTAGTACAATTCCAATGAAGTTGAGAACGTAAATAAAAACACAAATCATTTTCACTTTTCACGTTTTGTCACAAATTTTAAATGGGAAACAGGTCTGGACTGCTGGCGGGCAATTATAGGGATACTTGACTCATTGAGCTATTTTCAGCAGTAACCAAAAAGTTCAACTTTTGTCCAGAATTAATTTGATAACTCCATTATTTTTCATGTACAATGAACTGTTTTAATCAGTTTTTTTCCCTCAGACATATAAAAATAAAAATCAGGTGTCATTGATAGCCTTTTCCAGTAATCAATAATAATAATAATAATATTCATAATAATAATATAGACACATCGGTACATATGTTGGGACGAGTTGAGGAAGCCATCTTCTTCTCAAGGTGCAACCAGGAAGTAAACAGCTCTGGTCGTGTGATAATTTATCTCAAACATGTGCAAAAGCATACATTTCATACAAACAATGTATTCTGACAATATATACTGAGAATATTTTGAAAGATTACCCAGTAACATTTTTAGAGCCCTGTAAATGTGTGACTGGTGGGTTAAATTAATACCTTTTGAAAACAATTTTTTCACATGTGCTGAGGAAATAGGTAACGACCAATCCTGGCTCATCTGTTTTCTGGGTTTGGTCAGCAAACTGAGCCACGATTGGTCGTTACCTGTTTCCTCAGCACATGTGATGTCATCTTCAAAAAAAATAGTTTTTAAACAGAGGTGGCAAATCCAAATCCAGAAAGTAAAAACCCTGCCACAGTTTGTCTTTAGCCCCAGGTGCTAGCTAGCTAGCTCCTCGGGTGCGCCTTTACTTGCTAGCTAGGTAGCACAAGGGGCTAAAGCCAAACTGTATTCGTATGCTACGTGCAGTTTGTAAACTCAAATTGTTGTATGTTGGGAGTCGAAAACCACATGACTCAAACTAACATTATTCTTTTTGCTGACACATTTCAGAGCTATACTCTGCTCTATATCTTCTACAGAGTTTTATTGAAATATTAAACAATTAAAACGTTTGGAGTGTTGAAAAATCCTTTCGGATCTGTTCTCCTTAATCGTAATCGCTGACTTCCCAAGCGTATGGCTTGTTCTCAGCGCCTCCTCCACACATGCAGAGTGAATTAAAGGAAGTGTGGGACGCGTTGTCCAACTGCAGCGGCCTACACTGGGCATGGCTGCTCGGCGAGCTAAGAAACACTCAACCCCAAAACCGCATTTGGCAAGTGGGAGTGATGACATCACTGTGTCCACATTGCACTGCTTTGAGTTGCTAATGCACGGCCACTGGGAAATAGACATATCCAAGCTTACGGCAATAACAATGCAGTTAAAACAGAGAGCAGGAAGAGGATAGAAGTGGTGACCTTTTGTGACACGGAGCAGGTGCTGTTGAGTCTACGGCCAAATACTTTCAAACAAAAGTTCCCCACAGAGCTCCATTTGTGCTTTTGAGTGTCCGTTTTCTTTTCCAATTTGTTCTTTGTCTTATCGTGTGCTGCACCCTATCAGAATGCTTTGTTCTGTGTTCAACCCTCGCATGCTGGGATGTAATGTAATCATATATTAGCAGACACATGATATGCTTGTAAACGGTCAATACAATAAAAGATAATCATCACATTGATCAGGGGTCAGCAACCTTTTCTGTCAAAAGAGCCATTTTAGGCCAAATGAATAACCAAAATCTGTGTGGAGCTGTAAACCATTTGAAGATGTGATAAGGGAAACAGTATGTTCATGTTAGTCTATTGTAATGGCCCTCTCTCTCTCTTTATCTCGCTCTCTCTCTGTCGCTTTTTTTGTAATGATCCTTCTAGACCTTTCTCTCAAATTTTTGACAATTTTATGGATATATTATGGTCATTTTCGGTCTCTCTTCTTTTATTGGACATTTTTCTGACTTTTTTTTTTGCTAATTTTTTTTTTGACATTGTCCAATTTTGTGGACATTTTATGGTAATTTTGGGGATTTGTTCTTTTGTTTTGGGGACATTTTATATGGTTACTTTTTGAATGTTTTTTTCTGCCTTTTATTTAGTCCATTCTCTGACATTTTAGGCAATTTCATGGACATTTACGGCCGTTTTCTGCCTCTCCTTCCTTTTTGGACATTTTTCTGACATTTTTCTCTGTCGTTTTTGCTATCATTTTTATTTAATTTATTGCATATTTTGAAATTTGATGGACGTTTTATGGTAATTTTTGGGTTTTATTTTTTTGTTTTTTGGACATTTCATATGGTTATTTTGGAACGTTTCAAATCTCTGACATTTTGGACAAATTCATTGACATTTTCTGCTGATTTTCTGTTTCTCCTTTTCCTTTACCTCCTTTACCTTCCCTTTCCTCTACCTTTTTGGACATTTTGGGTATTTTTAAAAAACGTTTCCATCTACATTTCATCTCTTTTTTTGACAACTTAAAAATTTGTACTCTGATATTTTTAATATCTAATTATTCCTCTTTTTTTACATGATAATTAATTTATTTTAAGAATATTTAATCTACAAAATAAAAATAAATATGTAAAAAAAAAAAAATTGTACTTTCTTTGTTTTTGTTTTTTGGGACAGAACATTTTACAGAGTAGATTGAATTCAAAGGGGAATACTGAAATAATTTCTACTTTACAGGCTTGATCTGACAGCACCTTTCTTTGCTTTCAGGGGAATGCATTCATATGTAACATCTGTGTCAATATTATGGAGGTGTAGGGTCTTGGTCTTTTTAAGAGCTGGATAGGGAGTACAAGTGTCAACGTTGGACGTGTAAAATAAGGGTTTGGACGATCTTCAATGAGAGTACCAAAACAACATAAAATAGACAGTGTGCTGATGAAAGAAGTCACGCTTCACAAATTATAGATTTATGACAAGAACATTTCCCAAACTAAATGCAGAATTGATTTTTAATATGGAATAAATCATACTGACAAGGACACAGCCACAGCAACAATATGTAAACAGCAGAAAGGGTCCGGGAGAGGAACTTGTGAATTCTTAAAAGATGTCACAGTTGATTAATTCTGTTATGTAATACATATTGCATGCCGACATACACTCAGCGGCCACAATGTTGGGTACACCGTTGCATCACGGTGAGATCCATTTTGGTGCAGATGTGTGCTGAATCCAGTGGTGGCTGGCATAAACAATATAAGAAGCATTGACCTACATTTACCACCTAAATTGTATTATTTGTTCCAGGAAATTGTGTTAATTCATCATGTTATATATATATTTTTTGTCAAACCAGATTTATGTGTTGCCATGGCAGTCTGATCTGCCCAGGACCTTCGGAATCATTCGTGCTAGCCACTGTTATTTGACTATTAGCATTGGGATTGTTTCGTTAACCAATCATATTTTAAATGTGCCATCAGTATTTTTCCGTCCTGTGACTCATGGTTGGTTGGCGCAAAACCTGTTGGTCAATTAAAAATAAATAAATCTGTAGCAATCTTAACAGATTAATATATCTAATAATCAGAATCTCTGGTAAGTATATTGAGATTTATTGATGAGTTTATGCTTTCTTTATGTTGTATAACACACATTGATAATGAGCTGCTCCATAACGAGTGGCACAATTGTGTGTCATTAGAGTACAGTGGAAGGTTTGCAATTGCAACAAGTTGCCAGTAATTTACTTTTTTTTTTTTATTAGATATGGCTGTGGCTTGACTAAATGAAGCTCCGCCTCCTCCCTTCAATTTAATACCAATTTTATATATCAGAGCTGTCAAAATTAATTGAATAATCGACAAGTAATCGATTATTAAATTAATCGACAACTATTGTAATAATCGAGTAAATGTTTGGAGCCATTTTTTTATTTTAAATTGTCCAAATCCTCTGATTTCAGCATATCATCAGTAATTTTTCACTGATTTCCATAGTCCTTCATGAAAGAAGACTGATTATCATCTGTGTTTAATCAAAATAAGGCATTTGCAAACTTGTGTTTTTATTTTTACAAAACAATGACCGAACTGGTAATTTAGTACAACCTCAACCCTACTTTATTTTTTTTAATAACTATGAATTCGAAATATGAAATAACAACCAATCACTGGCTATTAAGTGCTATTTGGGGGGGGTATACTTAATGCAAAATAAATATATACATTTTTGCCAAACAGATATGCTTTGGGAAGTGAATAGGCGAGTTTTTTGGCGAATAACTTAGGGGTTTGCTTAATTGATATTTTTGTTTCGTTTTGTTGGTTATAGGCTTAATAGTCGTAAACGCAGCGTTTTTTCATCCAGGTTGTATACTAGTGTGCAGCTACCTTTTGATTGGCTACAGTAGTTTCACGGTCAAGGATGTGTGGAGGTTAATTATTCATTAACCGCTGCTGGTCTCCAAAGATCTCCCAGACGAGCTGTGAATCGATCTTTATACTACAGTAGCTGGAAAAAAAAGGTTAACAACGTCTAAACAGTTGCAGCATGGATAGATGAGGTGAAACGCTGAGTGTACAGTCATTGACATTAACAGTTGATCGCGGCCGCATCCATCCAGCTGCCTGCCCACTGGAGCGGAGGCGGGATGCTCCCTCGGTGCTGTGCTCCGTTCGTCGTGAGGGGGCTGTTCCTTCCCTTCCCTCCGCACTTCCGAGCTCGCTCATTCCGTCCGGAGCAGCGGCAGGGATGAGAGCTTGGCACCGAGGCGCCTGCAGCGCGACGACACGCTCCTCAGGTAAACACACACACGCCAAAGAAAAAACGAAAAAAAAAAAGTGCAGCCTTTCGTTGCGTTACATCATTTTTGTTGTTGTTTTGTGCGTGCTTGGGAGAGACGAGAGGCGTTCGGAGGCTGAGTCGCATCCGCGCGCCAGGCAACATTTCCAGCCGGTCCCTTCAACTTCCAATCCAGCCGCCTCCGCGCTCTCATGCCCGGCTGCGTCTGCATCTCGGAGAGGGGGGGGCGGACGTTCGGTTCAGTTTTTGGGTCACTTTTCGGACTCGACATAACGAGGCGAATGTGGAAGAGCACAACCTGTATTTATTGGATTACTAACTTGAGGAGTGACGGGCGGTGTGTTGTATTTTTATTTTTTTTTATTTTTTTAAGGGTACGCGCTCTTTTCCTATCAGCTGAAGGTTAAAGATTGCTGATGGAGCTAGCCAGGCTAACGTTAGCTCATCTGTTCCATGGAGGAGAGGCCAAAATTAGGCAATTTTCACTGTCCTAACACCCCGGCATAATACATAATGAAGGTATTTGACGAAATTAATGCCACACAACACTAATCCAATTTCGGTCTTGTGCATCCCCAGATATTGCTTCTGAACCTGTAGAAGTTGTACAATTGCATACGTGATATTTCATCCACGGTGGGTGGGCGACATGAGAGTTAAATCAACTGAGCCGTCAGTCACGTGTCTCCCGAATTGAACCAAGGACACCACCGATTAGTTTAACATCTACAATCTACGTCACGCTTTCCATGCATTCCAACCAGGCATCAATGAAAGTCAAAATAGCCAGACGCTGAAGGGAGTCTGGCGTGCGCGCGTGTGTTATAGTAGCAACCTGAGAAGGTGCCTGTCAGTCCATTTCATAACATAACAGTCACAACACACGGATTCGTGCATGTGCTGCTCCAGAAGCGACAAATGCATGAAATGGAGCTTGGCTGATGACAAATGGTGGCTTTTTGATGCTTGCGTGTTGTCACTTGGTCTCACCTGCAAGCACGCTGGCATTGATGACCTTCCTTCTCATGCAGCCTATTGAAATTAAACTAGAATTTATGTGTGGTTTCATTTCATAGTCAATTCATTTAAGTGTGATGGATCTGCACTTTGCTCTTTTGCCTGCCGTTAAATCATATGTTTGCATGTGCTGTTTCAATTTGAGAAGGTCTTGCACATACTGTAAGTTGTCTGGGACCTCTACAGACCATATTGTCACAGTCAATATGTTTAATTTTAGCGCATGTCTGTGTACAGAGTAACTCTAAACCTGTGGTTCTTAACCTTGTTGGAGGTAATGAACAACCACCAATTTCCATTTACCGAACCCTTATTTATTGAAAAATTATGTTTTTTTTTTCCTTCTTCAAATTCAAGACATAAGTATAAGTTGTTCTGGTGAACAAAATGAACAGGCAGAGTAGACTTTCATAGTAAATTCTGTAGAGTAAATTTTACACTTGGAAAACAGTTTTTTTTCTAAATCTATCTAAAATCAAAAAAAAAAAAACAGTTTAAAAAAGTCACTCAAGGGTTGAGGAACAAAACCAAAACTTCTATTGCCTGAGCCATGCCGCTCTTATTGTTTGTTAGTATATCCCTCGTGTCAAGTGGATTTTTCGTACCACCAACAGTAGGAGTGGCGTAACTCAGGTGGTAGAGTTAAGGTCGTGAGTTTGTTCTTCAACCCATGTGTGACTTTATTTGTTGTTTTTAAAAGAAACTAGTAAAATGTACAACCAAAAAATCCTTCTAAAATGTCCTTAGAATTTCTGAGTTAAAAAACTTTTACGAGGTTTTTGTCATGGGATAGATCAATTCTCTCATACACAATAAATATACTATGAGTAAAATTGACTCTGAATATTTTACCCTCTTCCAAGTGTAAATTTTACTCTGTTTAGAGTGTTACCAAATAGACTCTGTTTCGAAGTTACATTTACTCTACAAAATTTACCGTGCATTAAGAACCTCTTCTCGATACTGTATGCAAAGTGTAGTCAGTTACATTGTTGCAAATATAACGTCTTTCCCGGGTTAGTCATCCATGGCCTCAGGTCTGATTATTTTCAGTGGTGTTGTTTATATAGTATTTATGGTATTGCCCTAGAGCAATGTCTGTTGGTTTTTGACCTTTCATAGCTCAGTGAGTGCGCATTAAAAGCTAGTTAGTAAATGTCAGCAAATGTTCCAAGACTAGCTAAAAGGGAGAAAGAAATCACAAGTATGGTTCTGTAGGCATTCGTGTTGGTCTTTCACACATCCCTGATATTGGTCTGGCGTGTGAAGGCCCTGCTGGAAGTCCTCAGGGGGTGAGTATGGTGAGTTTGGGGAGGGGGGGGGGGAGTATTAAGTAGGAAGTAGCTCATTAATTCCTTCCAGCAGCGGAGGAAAGGTTTGCTCAGCGTATTTGGAGGGGCCCTTCACAGCTCCAAAATGAGTCGAACTTTTATGAGTGGGCCAAACCCAAGCCATTGATAAGCGTTCGGTGGGCGAGCCTCATACTTTTTTTTTTTTTGCAAGGCAGTGTGATATCCCTGAACTTCCCCTTCCCTTGGATTATTACTTTTCCTTGGTTCATTGAGCATGTTCTGACAGAATATCAATCCCCCACCCCCCTCCCCCCGCCTCACTTTGCCCATCTTCAGCATTATTTCAAGGCCGAGTGCACGAAGAATATTAGTCTGGCCATTGGCTGGCCGAAACCGTAGCCTTTTTGAAAGTCATCGGATGTTTGCCTAGCTACAGGGATCCCCTCGGAGCTCCTGCCTGATGTCACGTGTGATGTCAGAGCAGCGGTGACGCAGGCAGGCAGGCAGGATGAGGCGCATGCATGTCGCCGAGCAGAAACATGTGAACGCGACTGACATCTGCCAGCGCGCCTCTTGAGAGTGAGAAGCGAGAGCCGCGGCATGAAATGTGAAACGTTTGGTGTGTATATTGTTCCATTCTGATTGGATGCCGGCCATATGTTTGGGCCATCTGCCTGCTCCGCGCTTCCTGAGCGCCAATTAATTCCAATGTGGCAATCAAGCTCTGGTGAGATAAAACCTCACTACTGTATTTGTTTTCACTTGTTTACATCGCAGTTTTCCACAGCCATGCCTCATGATTGTGTGAGAATCCTTTCATCCCACCTGTTATCTGGTTCACATTGAAATTTATGCACCGAGCGACTAATGCAGTGTGGTCTCTTTAAGTAACATGCAGTGGAATCTCAAAAATGGGGACATGAAAATTACAAGTCACAAAAAAATAGCTCGGCAGCAAAAAATTACATTTAAAAAAAGCCTCAGCAAATCTTTCATTTTTTTACTATTTTTACTGTTTTTGCACTGGTAATGGCAAAGAAAAAAGTCAATACGTACTAGGCAGAGGTGGCATATCCAGGTCCAGAAAGTAAAAACCCTTTGATGCTAGCTAGCTAGCTCCCTAGCAAGTAAACGAGCACCATGGGAGCTAGCTAGCTAGCACCTGGAGCTAAAACTGTACATGCATCGGTGGTGACTCAAATTGTGATGCGAATTTGCCGTTAAAAACAATGCCGAATCAGATTTTTGGATTTGAGCCCATCTAGGCTGTGTATTAGCGCCAATGTCCTTACTTCGTTGTTGGCCTCTGACGACGTCCAAGCACGAAGGAAGCTTGCAATATGGACACATGGGTTAGTTTAGCGCTAGCTAGCTGCTACGACAATGCCGAATCCGAATTTTAGTAAGCCCAAGTAGGCTGTGTATCAACACTTTTGTCGTTACTTGGCTGTTGGCCTCTGACGACATCCTAGCATGAAGGTAGCTAGCTAATTTGGACACAGGGGTTAGTTTAGCTCTAGCTAGCTGCTACGACAATGCAGAATCTGAATTTTTAGATTCGAGTAAGCTAGGCTGTGTATCAACACCCTTGTCGTTACTTGGCTGTTGGCCTCTGACGACATCCTAGCATGAAGGAAGCTAGCTAATTTGGACACAGGGGTTAGCTTAGTGCTAGTTAGCTGCTATGACAGACACGACATGGATGGATTTAAAACTTTACTAAATCAGTGCATGGCGAGGAACCCTGGAGGTTAAAGTAAGTTATTTTAAACTAAAAAGGAAAACCTTTCCAATCCATAGGTTTTCAAAAAAGTGAATATGAGGCTATAAAACACTTTAGATAGCATTTGGTGTTGATAAAGCGCTATATAAGTACACACATTTAGTATTTATTTAAAATTATGATCAAATTGGAGTTTTTATTTTTTTGGACTGTGACGTGTTTTTCGGCCAAAGCACAATTAGTAACCCATTTAAATGGATTTGTGATTTATTGGTTAAATGGAGTACATCGTACATATAGTGACCATAGAACCGCATCACCTCCACTTCTTCTTTATTGATGACAGCTACCGCTACTAGAAATATGCACAGACACACACAAGCATGTCCTTGTCCTATAATAAAACACAAAAACAAAAAAACAGCAACAAGAAATAATTCAAAGTTTAAAAAACATTAGTGCTCCTCCCGCTCGCTCATGCATGGGCAAGTGTGTTCGTGTTATGATGACTAATGTGATCGCTCCCCCCGGCCAATTGTTAATGATAGCAGTCACTTGCACAATAGAAATAAATGTAATGTAGCGTTGTATAATGAATGAATGTTTAAAGAGGCAGGCCGGCAGGGGACAGAAGAAGGAGGGGGAATCGTACCGCCTTATTGCCATGTGGCGCTATCATACATAGCCTCAAGGAATGGACACAATAATCGATTAAACATTGAATTGCTTGTCAAATATTTTGTTGATTGTTTTGAGTTGTTTTGATTAATCATGATCTTGAAGCAATTCTGAAGAAAAATGGGGTGCACTACTTAGCTGC
The DNA here is from genome assembly GCF_054856555.1 of Leptonotus elevatus. NCBI lineage: Eukaryota > Metazoa > Chordata > Actinopteri > Syngnathiformes > Syngnathidae > Leptonotus > Leptonotus elevatus. The sequence continues at coordinate 6,812,029 of NC_141259.1, forward strand.
AACCAGCAGGGGCCCTGCACATGCTGAGAGAGAGAGAGTATCTCAAAATAAATAAATAAATAAAATCAATATATCTAATTTAAATTTCCCCCTTAGTCGAGAAATGGAAATAATAACAGATCATGTCCACATTTTTCTGTCCTGACTGTGCAGTACATAATTGCTGAGTTGTCAATGAAGTCTATCAGTGTTCCTTACCGGACCGTGTTGGACCTTTAACGTTTCTTGCATTGACCTTATCAAGCAAGGTTATTTGTTGTTCACCTTACCTTCTGTATTACTGGGCAAGAGCCACGCAGAGTCCGCTTCTGATTAGCAAAAGGCCATAGCATGCTAGCCCTTTGATCAGCCTGCTTCTGGCTGCTAAACATGCCACTGTCATCTCCAGCAAGCCCTGGACCTTGACAGACACTAATTAGGACACGGCATGGATTGAGAATAGCTAAGTGCAGGTGAAGCCTACTGTGGAGCAGAACAGTGTGTCCGTGGATTAGCGTGCCTAATGACCTTGCCTTTATCTTTGCCCCCCCCCATTTTAAAATGCTGGCTGCAGTGCAAATGCTCAGCTTTTTACATGTGAGTGCATTCAGCTGAAAATCTCCTGACGTCCATTGGCTGATGAGGTCAGCAATGTAAAATTAGTTCATTGATATGTTAGAAGTTGTTGTGCAGCTTTGCGCTCGGCTCTTGTCATACATTAAGCAAGGAGGACAGTTACTTGGCTGGCTCAAGTACAAAAATAATCAGGGCCAGGCCATAATGTTGTATCGTGTGATGTATTGGTGAAATTAAACCAATAAAATAGACTCCCGTCTTTAATTTTGCTGCCAGCGGAGTCCGACTGAAATAAGTTCTGAATTGAGGCAACAAGGGGGGAATATTTTAGCCGCCCACGCATGAGCTAGCACAAAACAACTGCTGCCATGGGACATGATTAACAAAATAATTGAAGTGTATGTCTTTTGGCCAATCTTTTTTCATGAGCTAACTGACTTACAATGCGCAGGGCGACGAAGGCCAACATGCAAGAAAAAGCACATTGGGCTTTGTTATGTAGTGTTGTTGTTATTGCATATCATTGTCATTCACACGACTGTACAATCTGCGCCTCTCCTAGCGGCACGTAGCTTACTGTTTCTCAATGGATTGAACTTGCTCGGGACTGTTTAGCAATCCAAACACGCAATGAACTATTCGACATTTTGTGAAAGTAGACCACAGACAAAAACAAGTATTGAAGCCGTAAGGATGACATGGAATTGGAAGAAGATCATAGCATTTACCAAAGCCACGTTTCCACCAAGTAGTGTTCAGAAATAAAGGATGGATCCTTACATGCAGATCAGATTTGAGTTTCCAGCACATGTAGGCGCAGAGTATAATTTTCCAGTAGTAATGTCCCATTAAATTGCACTAGTCTCGCGTCCTGTTGCCTGATAGATTTTCCAGATAATTATTAAAGATATTTGAACTTTTTATAACCCACTCGCATATCTTTGTGCTCTCTCTGTAATACCCGAAGATGCCCCAAAATGGCGCCAATGCCCTGTCTCGTAGGAAACTATCAATTAGTGTCAAGGAATTATGTTGAAGTGGTACAGCTCTACTGATTAGGATCTTTTTATGACAGGGAGGAGCCAAGTTTAGTCTGGGTTGACCCCCATTCATTGCAAATAGCAGGGCTTCGCTGTTGTTTACTCCCTCGTCTGCATACCAAACCTTCTTCCTGTTTACATTTTTGAGACATGTGGATGGTTGTGGTGCATTTTGGTTTGCTTGTATTTTTTTAACATGGGAAAACAAAACTGGGGAAGCGTTACCAAACACATCAACTGTTTTGGACCAGGGGACTCTAATAACAGCTCGTCCCCGAGTTACGACGTACTCGAACCTATGACGTTTCGACTTTATGACGCCCGTGCCTCATTTGTTTCGTTAACATTTCCCACAGTAATCATGTCATTTTAAAGTTATTTACAGTTGTGTTGTTGTTACCTCCAGCGAAACACGAAATATTGGTTCGGGCAACTTCCGAGTGCCGCAAATATGTTTCTTAAAAATTACATTATAATGTCTTTTTTAAAGTCAATTTCGGCTTTAGCAGTGAAATCCGATTTACGCGAAAAATTCGGGCTATGTCGCCAGCGTAGAAATGGAATTCGCTCGTAACTCGAGGACTCCCAGTATCGATTTTGACAGTGGGCAAATTGTCCATCACAGTGGCCAGCCCGCCATTCCGTCGTCCGTCATTATTTCAGACCGGCCCAATCAATTCTAGGACCATCAGTAAACATCTGTTTACAAGGGTTAACAGTTTGTTCATTTAAAAACAGTTTGAACCAATTTACACAAAAAATATCAGTCAATGTTTCAACGTTTTGTCTGTCGTCAGTTTGCCAGCAAAAACGGACCTTCTGTCGGTATGGACTGCCCACCACTGGATTTTGAAAGCATACCAACTGACCAAAGGGATTTGTTTTGTTGCCAGACCTGAACTGCTCATTGGTGCTCATTTACATGCTTTGTGAGGACTGCTTGCATGAGTCAGCAATTAGTTTGTAGCATCTTCATGCAGTGTCTGAAGGAACTGCAATGTCAAGCTAGCTGATTTTGTAGATCCATTTAAGAGAGTGGTTTTCATTAAGGTAGCAGGTTAAATCATAGACACGTGACTCCTAACCCAGAGGGGTTTTGGTAATGGATGGTGGATACTTGCTAGGTATGTCAACGCTTCTGAGTTAATGTGCACCTGTACCGGAGGTCAACATTTGTAAAATAAAGCCTAAAGTTTGCCTGGTTGTTTGTTCATCGGGCCCGTGTCGAAAACATGCCTCTGACATGTTTTCACTGGACAAACAGAAGCCTGCAGAGAGACTGATTGGAAACATTTGGGACACAGTCGGCGCTTCTCCATTCCTTCAGCGGCGCACTTCCTCAGGAAAAGAAGGGCCTTTCAATGAACACGGTGTTGTCACATAGATAAACAATCTTCAGATCTTTGCTGTTTGTTGAGTGTGATGGGCTGTCCTCCCCAAGAAGGGCCTGTGTGTACACAGTCCAAACAGATGCAGAACCAGAGAACAGCCAAGTACACACCCAGCTCGGGACTCTCTTCTTAGAACCGAGGAGACTGGGAACAATGTGGAGAGGTGCGGCTCTTGTGGAATATTTTTAGTAAACATGAAAAATGTGATTGTCTTTTTGGTTCAGTGTATTAGACTTCCTTGGATGCTTTATATTATTTTCCGTTTGGATGTTTTCTATTGTTTAATCACATCTTCAGGCAACATTAATCACTTTTACTCAATTTGTTTTGACCACAGAGCAGACAGTTTGCTGTGTCCGTACACAACCGCAACTGCTTACTACCCATTTTGGGGAGTCTTGTTTTTTGTATTTTGTTTTTTTATGTCAGACTAACACTTGTGACCAGTGCTGTGCACATGTGGGTGTTAATTCGGATATTTGTTCGAATGGGTGTGGCAAATTAATTTGCGGACTCGGATCACATGGTGTGCCGTCACCGGAACATGTGTTTTGTTTACATGGTAACTGCAAGTCCACTTTCTATGTGTATGGAGTCCATACACATGAAATCATTCCTGATCTTCTGTTCTTTTGACATTGCGCTGAATTTTTTCACGGCACCCTACAAATCTTCGCCGGCGTCTTGACGTAAAGCAAACACAAATGCTTGTGTTGATCCCGGGGCTTTTTTTCCAGCCTGGTTGTTAGTTTGAATGTTCGAAAGTGTGCAATAATCGACCCAGATTTATACTTTGGTAAACCATTTTAAACTTACAAAATTTTCTGTAGTTGTGGCAGAAATTAAAATTAGAATACAATTTCAAATAATTGAATTGCTCTGTAAAGTGCTATACATCTTCTCCATTTGCTATTTAGGTCAAATTTAATTCATTTTCGGGGTAATACGTATTTTTTTACGAAACCAACCAGAGTTCGTTCGCTGACGTCGGCACGATTATCGAATCAGGATTTTAGGAGCGAGTCCAACCCCTACCTGTGACATGGACAATTTAACAACCACACCATTGAGAATTTTGTGCCACCCTTGCTCTCCCTCATCTTAGTTTGCCCATAAATCCAGTAAGGAGGTGACACCAAACTGTCAACCTGCAAGCCGTCATGCTCCTACAGCCAGTCATCTGTGCACCGTCATTTCCCTGCCAAAATGTTTGTCATTGTTTTTAATAAACCAAGCCTGGCCTAGATGTTGGTTCATATGACCTCAAAAGCGTACACATTGTATCTTTGACTGCGTAGCGAGTAAAAATGAAGTGGCTGATGAGAAGAGAACACGTGGGGGTGGTGCGAGGGTCGTCTGTGGGGAAATGCCAGCCCTCATGTGGTTCTGTTTATTTTTAGCTCGCTTAGCAGTGTATGTTATCCATATAAACTATTTCATTAATGTCCCCCTTTCTGAGAGAGCGCCTTCAACAAAAATACAGCAGATCTGCACTTTTTTTCTTTCCAGTTTCCGTATTCAAGCAACCACAATGACATCCATTTTCCACACAAGAGCGCATTGTCACGGAACACAATGTTTTTGTGTAGTGGGGGGATGAACGCCGGCCATTGTTGCTCAGCGTTCCTTCAATCCAAGGTTTTATTTGATATAAAATGAGTAATTCCGTTGCGTAACAGCATTAGCAGTATTTAAATGCAGCTTGTCATGGGGAAGGAACAGTAAGGGCGGGGACTGTATGCAGGCAGATCATTTTACGGGAGGAAATCCTCACTTTAATTGATGATGGAGATAATCCTTATTTACTGGTGTCACTGAGAGCAATTGCCTCAGATTAGGGATTAAGTTGGATCAGATAGCATATGGATGTCCACTTAAAACAGGTTTATATGCAAATAGAATATTATCATAAGGTAAAGTGGATTATCATTTTAATTATCTTGGCCCTTGACCTAAATTTAATTACGGAGAAAAGAACACTGATACAACTCACACTGATTTCTGAGTTTGATAAATTATTCAGTGGAATCCCACCAGTTGCCTCTTCTCATTCACTGAACCCTTCTTTATTGACACCCCCCCCCCCCAAGTTTAAGATAAAGCTAAAGGGTTAACTGGTGAAAAAAATAAACAGGAAGAGTAGCCTTTTCATCGAATCAGGCCCTCTTCACCTATCTGAAAACAGCAGAGGCCCCAGAATTGAACCCTGTGGAACACCATACATCCCATTACAATGCATATTCACTTTCGTTTTTTGCTCAACATAGTACGACGGGATTAAAGATAGTAAAGAAATCGCACGACGTCAAAGTCGCGTGTCGACTACTAAATGCACCAACTTGCCTGCAGCACAGATAGGCCAAGCAATGTAGCGTGATCACCTGCAGCTAACGATGGCCAAGCGGGGCGTATCATCACGAATTAAATGAGTCGGGTGTGCGAAACCCTGGGGTTCGATCGAACCCATGTTAAAAACCACTGCGTTAGATGTTTTTAAAACCTGTGTCTAATCACAAAAGACAACAGAAATATTCATACACAGCCTTAAGTTTTATGAATCTATGCATACATAGTTCTGTTAATAATCCTAGTCTCAGTGTATTTACAACCTCAAGCGATAGCCTGATTTTCATAAACAGCCATAAATGGAGCTTGACATGCTTTAATTAGCTTATTTACATATAAAATTTGCTCTTAGTATTCTTTTAGTCTTAACATTGAAAATGAAGGACAGCGTTCGAGCGAGTGTTACATTATATTGAACTATTAAATGAAACATGCAAATATGATCTAGATTGTAAGGTGTCATTTTTACCGTTTCGTCTGTGAATCGTGATCTTCAAACAGACAAGGGTTGGGCAAACAAACAAGAGACATACAAAAAAAAGAAGAAGATTTTTGTCATTGTTTTGACATTGCTCACCACCGAACCTAACAATCTTCCAGCTCGTCTCCCCTTGAGGAGATTACGCAAATGGAAGGAGTGAAACTTAACTAAAGTATTAACTGGGTATGAGCCAAGAGTCAATCCGCCAAAGCTAACAGGTTTAAGGGTTTAAATGAAAAATAAAAATAATCTTATTAAGGAGCCATACATACAAAGAGCGGCATTTCACGGTCTTGGATCCTGTTAATCACTTCCTAGTAGGCTTTGCTGAGGTTCAGGTACAAGGAGCAGGAGAAGGGCCAAGGACATATAGTGATGCTGTAAATCCTTGTTTTTCATCTCTGTGCCACTATCGTGGCAAAACAAATGCTAAGATGCAAAACAAATGTGAATCTGTTGCAGATTAATCAATTTTTGGCTTGTGTGGAAACGAGTGATTTGGCCCTGCCGTTCAAAGTGCGATTGGCTTTTAAACTGTCTGAACAGCATTTGATTTTTGCGACAAGTCTCTTACTGCTGTTGCTGAATTTTTATTTATTTTTTTATGACGGAAAAGCCACATTGTTGGCAGTCTGCTCCACGAGAGAGTATCAATGGGCTGCAGCATCTGTTTTGTTTACAAGGCATCAAGTATGACTTCATCAAGGGCATTACATCATATCGGAAGCATCCTGGGTATTATCAGTTGGACTCTTCATTGAGCCTTGACACACATAAATAGTCATTGATTATGGGCAGAAATTAGATCTCTAGATTTCTGTGTGCCTTCACTAGTCTAAACACGCATTCTGATTAACATTGTGTTTGTGGAATAGGAACTAAGCAGAAAAATCCACCCATTTTTATCCATTTCAGGGGGCGGCCATTTTGACGCTTTCTATCGACTGACAATGACATCACAGTTGTTCAAGTAACAACCAATCACGACTCACCTGTTTTCTGAAGCTGAGCCGGGATTGGTTGTTACCTGAGCCCTGAGCAATTGTGATGTCATTTTCAGTTGACAGCAAGGGACAAAATGGCCGCCCACTGATATGGATAAAAACGGGTGGATTTTGCTGATCCTAACCCTAACCCTGAGCCAATAAACGTCAAAAATTCATTTGAACTATTTTTATTAGTTATACATTTTTTTTTCGAGAGTGAAAACCTAGACATTTTGTTTTTATTAATATTTTTTTCCCATTGAGTTGTACAAGTTAACCTGCAAGTTTTAGGGCTGCAAGTAACAATTATTTAAGTAATCAATCAATCTGTCAATGGCCAGTCTTGTGCCATTTTATGATCAGGAACTATAATGCTATATCTAGTTTTTTTTTAATTATCTGTCATTTTCTTTGGGTACATTTTAGGAAACTAACATAAACTACCAGGGCAAATCCTATTGTGCCAGATGGAGGATTGGTCTGAAAAAAAAATGCTAAACGAACATCCTTCATTTTTTTTACATCACCAAAAAAGCAAGTGGGGTGGCAAGCATGCCTTCACTATGCTGCTCAGTGCTCACATTTGCATGGTGTCTTGGGATTGCTGTGAAGTTCTAGCCAGCGTTAGAGTCCTCAGTTAATTTCTTTCTTCCACATTTCAGTTCGGTGACTGCATTTCCCGGCACTCGCTTGTAATTTCTTGGGGAATTCCACTTTTTAGTTTTAAAATATGCTGCTTATCCTCTCAGATGGAGGAAATGCTTTTGAGATGCAAAAGAGAGGCCGAGAGTGAGGATGAGGATGTGGAACAGAGTGGAATGCGATCCCTCATTTGTGGTCGTGATATACAGAAGTGCCGGTTTCATCCTTGACATTTCGCATCCTGCAGTTTGCTGACAATGGTGTTCCTTTGAAGGCTGTTTGTTTACTTCTTCGTCCACCAGAGTTTTGTATGTAGACAATTTTGGTGCTGGCGCGAATCAAGACGGATAAGAGAAGGGAGGGAAAGATTATTGATAATAGGGGTGTTAAAATTAAAAAAAATATTTAAAAAATAAAATAAAATTAAAAAAATAAATAAAATCTATTCTTACTTGGAGTTAGGGTTCACACTTTAAGCATGGAAGAATGTTATATTAATGGAACATTAAGCCATAATATTTTATTTCAATGTTGTTCAAACATGTAACAGATTGCAATCTGGTAAATACAGTGGCTCACAGTTGTAAGCCTGAAGTTTCAGATAAATATACAAATCTTACAGTGTACATGTACACGTTTGATTAGTAGTGATGGGGAAAAATGAAGCTTCATGAACCTTCATGATGCATTTGCATTTTTTTTTTTTTACTCCTTTAGATGGTGCTCTTGGCTTAAAGATAATGGCGATGGAAATTCATTATATTCCCACTGCATTTTTTTTAAACCAAGAGTGCCATTTATAGGAATAAAAAAAATATTAAAAGTGCTTCATGAAGCTTCATCTGTCTGTCTGTCTGGTTAGTTGTTTAGCTAGCTAGCTAGCTAGCTGGGACCTTTAAACCAAAAGTGCCATCTATAGGAGTAAAAAAAAATATATATCACAGGTGCTTCATATAGCTTCATTTGTCTGTCTTAGTTGTTTAGCTAGCTAGCACTTTTAAACCAAGAGTGCCATCTAGAGGAGTCAAAAAATGTCACAAGTGCTTCATGAAACTTCATTTGTCTATCACTAATGATGAGTATTTTCAAAATTTTGATAAAAAAAACAAAACAATAATTGATTTATAGATTTGTATCGTGATTAATCGGTATTGAATCGAATCGTGACCTATGAAGGTGTATATGGATCAAATCGCCAGGTACTAGGCAATTCACACCCCTAATTGATAAGATGTCAACTTGGACCCTTGACATCTTCCTCTTTCTGTTCTACTCAGTGATGGCTGCACAGTTGTGCCGGTGATCCTGCCGCTGCACACAGGGAAGAAGCAGAGACGCCTTGACAACCGACCTACCTTTCTCTCCCCCCAAAAAGTGGAAAAACGGAGAGGGGGGGAAAGAGGAAACACACCAGCATAATCAAATGCGAACATGTACAGCGTGGAGGACCTCCTCATTTCTCATGGATATAAGCTACCCAAGCATACCGCGGCCTCCACCACCCCGACCCCAACTCCTGCGTCCACATCCCGCCAGGCGCCCTCCTCTTCACCTCCATCTTACAGTAAACACCACGAGAGTTTGGGGAGCAGGCCCAGTAGCAGGACGTTGAACGGCTATGAACGAGGGTCGAGAGTGACTTACGGGAACAACTGTGGAAGCAGACACCCTCAAGTGTACGTGGCTGGAACTGGTTGCCCCAACAACGTCGAACCCAGGGAAAGGAGCCAATCCAGGCAGGAGGGTGAAATCCAGGGCCAAATTGAAACGCCTTCTTTTGGAGAGTCGCTGACCTCAGACAGCGGGTAAGATAAATTCTGTTTTGTGACATTAGTACGGTAATTTGCAGACCGATTGTACCATTTAGTAGGGATGTAACGATATCCAAACGTCATGAAATAAACATGATCAATTGCATGTGAATGTCTCGTCCATACAAAGCTAATGCTAACAAATAATTCAAATAGTACAAGTAACATTAACAGCCTTTATTCATTACCATGTCGAGAGGTAATAAAAATTTAAATACAATTGTTGTTCATGCTTTTTTTTTCTTTCTTTTTTTTTTTTTACATACAACGTTGTACAAAGAAGTCACTATAATACAATTTACAATAATACATAAAAAATATATGTTGTAGTTTACAATGAACACATTGGGCTGTCGTCCACGAGTTGCTTCATATTCCAAGTACCGGTCGTTCTGAATTTGAAAAGGAAAATATGCTGTTCCTGTCACAAGCGTCCAACATAAAACACTAATGCCAACCTGTGGCAATTTTTTTTTTTACCTCAACAAAAATCTATGACTCAACGTTTCACACTCCTTTTAACCATAACTGCTAACTGTAACGTCATGAATTACTAACTATACAATTACTGAATCAATGAGCTAAAAAAAAATACAACCACATTTGTATGTGGTAACCATATGTGTCAATTTTTATGTTAATAAAAAAAAGTATGAAAAACTTGAAACGTTATTTTGTTGTACATTTAGAATTAAAACAGATATCATGTGATTAATTACGAATAAAACAAATTAATCGACTGACAGCCCTAATATATCAACAGGATATGCATATATGTATGTTTTAATGTATATTTGTGCCTGTGTATATACAGTACAACGTGGGCATTAAATTAGTTTAAAGTTGTATTAAAAAGCAATAAATTAAATTCAACAATACCTGCTAAAACCCTGATTAACCTCAATGTACATAAATGACATACAATCACTAATAACACATAATATTGAGGCACTTGCTAATGCACGCATTGTAAATCAAGTCAATTTGAGGAGAAACTCAAATGTGTTAGGTTCCTCTTGATCTGGTGATTAGCATGTGTCTTAAACATCGGTGGCCAAAACATGCCTAATGAAAATTAAACTGCACTAATAAACTCTCCACCAGAGGGTGCTGGAACTGCACAAATGGAAAACAAGATGTGCTGCTTTTAATATTGTAACATGACGACAATGTCGTGGCAATTTGAATATCGCAATATTGCCGTTAGCGTTACATCCCTAACTTTTAGTGAATAATGATAGAGCATTATTTGCTGCACCAGATCCATGGCATTGTTTTTCCCCCTCCCCCTTTGAGTGTCCTTCGTCCTTTGTTTACTTCTTTTTTTTCTTCTTTTTTTAATACTTTTCACAACTCAATATTAGTGATTAAGAGGTGGTGAGACAATGTGTGCCAGAATCCTAATAGGCCACATTGGACCTTAGAGTCATAATCAAAACAGCTCAGGGGCAAGTTTGTGTGCTCCATTTAAGCAAGCCCCATGCCAAGTATTACACACACAGAGCCCTCTAGTCTATATATAACCAACTGTTTTATACTAAAACTCCCAGAATTCCACCTAATTATAGATTACACAGCCCATCAATAATACAGCATCTATATAGGGTTTAATACATAATGCATATGGAGAATGGGCTATATTTAGCTTAGTCTGGTGTTATGTAATTGAGGCCCTAGATTGTATGATAGGTCCACAGTACAAATAATGCTTTTTTCCTTTTTTTTTTAACAGAACAGTTTTGTTTTCCTATTTGCACTACCTAGTGTGTTGTAACTGACACAAAGTCAATACAGCTGCTCCTATGCCCAAACAATACGATGGTTTTGTTCATATTTGTTGTTCCTTAGGCTTTGTTTGCCATTTTTCAAATCCCCACCTGCCAATATAATGATCACATCTTTGACTTAAGTAGCAGTTTTGATTATCTGTTTTTTTTTGGGACTAATCGGAATATTCATATCACTACTTTGGCCAGTGGGAACCTAGGAATTGTTCTGCTCATCCGAATCATTTTTTCCTGGCCGCTTCAGTTTGGATAATAAATGTGCTCTCCTATTAGACAGTGACACAATTAGACTAATGATTGTAACTGATAATAAATATTATGCCAGTTTATTTAGCAGATTGGCATGGATCTCGCCGCCTTTTACGCAGCATACATCTCTGACCAGTGATGATCATAAATTGAAATGTCAAGTGCGGTCAATGGTCTCAGCCTTGGGGGGCGTGGACATATACATGCATCTTGTTTATGGTGTTGGTCGGTCAGTTATTTTGAAAACAGCTCAAATCAGACTCCATGGAGTTGCCACTGTGTCAGCCATTCAACCATCCTCACATGGATGTAATAGTAATTTGTAATATTGTGGAATGTTGAAATATTTAATCAGTTATGTTAAGTATAAATGTCCTAATTGTGGGTAAGTTTAACATGTTCTTTACAGGGCACCTCATTGAAAATAATTTTTCATGGTCATCTGTCTCCATCTAGTGGAAGGCGGATCCAACTTTTGTCATGAAAACGTTCTGTGTTAGAATAGTTTTTCCTTATTATCAGCAGTGCTACAGGTCAAGGTGTTTTGATATAGCACATTTAAAATAATGCTCAAGCATTCCCCCATATCTTATTGTGATTTTTACTCTCCACACTTTTTTGCCGTGTAACAAATCTAACATAATACTTCCGATTTACACTGTTCAAATTCGCTTGCTTCAAAAATTCACGCCTCTCGGGGTATATATCGTCTGATTCCACATTACTTTGTATTACTTTTAGTAATAGCACAATCTAACATTAAATATAAACTTTTCCCTATTTATTTTCAATGGGACAGACATTGAACTTTTTCTAAGTATTACTTTCCACGCTCACTTCCATACATATAACTTATCAGTGTCTGATGCTGCTCGGTGGCACAGTTGGCAAAGTGCATTGTCCAGTAACCACGAGGTCATAATTAATTTACTTCATAAGCATTCCACATGCATTCAAATCTTCGCACTCAGCTAATAGCATTTAGCTTTCAGCATTCCCACGCAATTTCTCCAGAAAGTTTAAAAATAACACTATAATAAAAATATATAAAAAACTGAGAAGGAAAAATACACAATAATACAATAAAATGATGCACAGAAAAATGTCTTCCAGGAATTTAATCAATGCTTATTTAATTAATTTAATTTTAAATGGTATAGTAAAAGACACGAGGAACCAATGAAATAACTGCCATGTAGGAGTAATGAGCAGAAGAATGGATAAAGCATCCAGGACATCTGAAATGAGATCTGTAGATCTGTATATCGTCATCAAAACAGTGAAAGAAAATTTGATATTTTCAAAAATTTTTTAGCCGAGTGTACACATAAGGAAAACAAAGTTGGGCCTAGTATAGAGCCTTGGGGTACTCCACTTGTGAGGCATGCTTTGGCAGACAAAAAAAGGGCCAATGCTCACAGAAAAATGTCTTCCAAGAATTTAATCAGTGCTGCTAATTACATTTATTTAATTTTGAATGGAATCCTAAAAGACACGGGGAACCAATGAAGTAACTGTGAGTAATGTGGTTAAAACTCTTTCTTCCTGTCAGGCGGTGAGCAGAAGAATGGATAAAGCATCCAGGACATCTGATCTGAGATCTGTCTATCTGTATCTCGTCATCAAAACAGTGAAAGGAAATTTGATATTTTATAAAAATTGAGCCGAGTAGAAACGTAAGGAAAACAAAACTGGGCCGAGTATAGAGCCTTGGGGTACTCCACTTGTGAGGCATGCTTTGGCTGACGAAAAAAGGGCTAATGCTCACAGAAAACGTCCTCCAGCAATTGATCACAATCTTCTTCATAATTCTCATTGTTGTGTTGTGCAAAAATTAGCATGGTTTAGCATAGTTGGCATGGGAAGTTTAACTCCAGATGTGACGTTTCCTCTTAGGTTCTGTGATGGCACCAGAGGTCAGCAGATGCAGTCCAAGGATGTCTCCTTCTGGAGGAGGAGAGGCCAGGACTTTACCGTGCTGCTGGACTATGCTGACCACAGAGAGTGCCGCGCTGGGGCACACGGGGAATATAACAGACCAGAGGGACCTCAACAAGCAAGAGGTCAAGAGTTGCCCGTCGAGGAGCGTCAGAGAGTAGCCCAGGAACGGCAACGCTGGGCAGCCCAGGTACAGGCTCGTGCTAAAGAGAGGGAGGCAGCTCTCAAGCAATGGAGGATGGCCACCGAGAGGAAGTGCCAGAGCCTGGGGACGGATGAGTGGCGTCCAGCTGTCAGTTTCAGTCGCCAGATGTCGCAGAGTGAGGGCGAACGTTGGGCACAGGAGCAGCAGCGGCTCCACGCCAGGACACCAGAGGGAATGGTAGTCCACCCCAGGACCAAAGCCAAATCCCAGTCCATGCCCAGGATGCTGCGACCTGAGAGGCTGCAATATGTGGACATGGATGTGTACAGGCGGGTTAACGGCCACCCTCTGTCACACCATGACCATTACAGGGCACCCCGCTGGCCGGAGAATGGCCGGCCAGCGAGTGCCAACCAGTTATCATTAACGCCAAAGCCCCGCTTCACTCGACCCCCGAGACCTCCCTCCTATGAAATGCACCAGCAGATCAGGGGAAGCTGTGAGTTGTTGTCTGGGAGAGACTCGGTTCTTTCCCATACCAGGGACAGGACTCCTCTTCCCATCACACAGACAGGCGATGCGCCGCTAGACTATTTTGCACAGGATTCTGGACCTCCAGGATACATCCCTCCCCCATCGTACAAGAGAGCCCCTGTGATTATAGGAGGGCGCCGGGGATATGATGAGATTGCAGTTGATTACAGGTAATCGGTCCTATTTTTATAGTTAAATATTGGGATGGGCGAGTATCAATATTGGGTTGATACCTGGCCTTATTTCAAGGTACTCGTGACAGTGACCAATACCAGTATCAATTATTCTCTAGTGGCTGTTTTATGATCAGGAGTATAAAAATAATAACCATAATCATAAATAAAAAAATAAAACATGAATAAAAATGAAAAATATAATGTCAGATATATCGATATGTGTTTTTTTTCTATGGCCGATACGATACCGAATATTAGTAGTCAAGATTGCTGATAACCGATATTTGGAACCGATATTCACTTTCACTTAAATAAATATTGGCACTGGCGACAGTTTTTACAAACAACAACAATCAACATGTCCTAAAAAGTTAAAATTTAAATATATGAAATGTTAAATTTTCTGCTTGTTTTTAATTTAAAAGAAAAACAAGGTGTAGAGAGTTCCCGGGATTATCATCATCATCATAAATAACTGAAAATGTTGCTAAATAGTTCTCTAAAGTTAACAGTTTTAAATGTATTTATCATCGGCCGTCAGATTTTTTAAAAGGGTCAATGCCGATGTTTGTCTAAATGCTGAAAATTGTCTCCAATAATCGCTCAATATCTAATCATGAAGTACAAATTTAAAAAAGAAAAGGGAAGAAAATTGCCCTTAATTTGATCCAATATTAATAGAAATGCTACATTGAGATATTCTTTCAATTAATCAGTTTTTTAGGGAAAATTTTATGTATCAAAAGTACTAGTGGTATTGGTACTTGGTATCAGTATCGGTGACTACGCAAGACTTGTGTACTCATACTGGTATAGTGTGGAAAAAAAAGAAGGGCTAAAAGTTTTCAGCCTGTTACATAATCCTGCTTTAAATACTTGAAAAAAAAAAGTCAAAGCTTTTCTTACTCTCATTATGCAAACTCGTGTTCCTTGAGGGGTCCCCTTCTTCTATTTCTGGATCAATCACCGTGCCGTCAGGTTAAATGACAGTCATAGCAGCAGAACCGTGCCTGTGACTGAAATTGCAGAAACATAAATCACTTTGTCAAAGACGCACCATAAGCAGGAAACCATGTGATTGAAGTGGATAGCTGAGCGTACTCTTTTGAGCCCACTTTTATTCTTAGACATGGCAGACTGGGGACTGCGTTCACTAAATGGTACAGCCACATGTCTGTAAAAATCTCCAATTACGTAGATCAATGCTAGCTTCACATGCACTAAAAAGATTGTGTTCCGTAAAGGATTTCTCTTACCTGTGCAGAATATTAGTAACTCTACACCTGGATTGCACCAACAAGGTTTCATTTTAAAACCAGATGAAATCATTTTTTCAATTTAAATTCTGTCGAAATTCTCTCAATCATGGCAGTGACAGAAATGCAGTCTCTTTTCTCTTTCACTCCAGTCGATCCGTTAAAACGGTCAGTGAGTTGTTACCAAGGAGTGTCTTTCTTTTTCTGTTGTCCGTTTTCTTGTTTTCTATTGTTTTTCCAAGTCGATCCATCAATTTGGTTAGCATGGTAATGACAAAGGAGGAAGAGTTTGAGCTTTTCTGCTGAGCCATTATAATGTAGCCGATCAAGGTTACAAGTACCGTTAGGCTAACGTTTTTGCTAGCTAGCATGTAACGTTTAATTGAAACCATTGACACTTCTATAGCACACTTCCGGTGATGTAGCCAATATATTTAATTGTATAATTAATTATTCATTTTAATTTCAATATCCACAATTATGCTTTTTCAATTAAATCAGTTTTAACTCAGTTTCAATTCAGTTAAACTGAGTTTTAATAAATTGAGAACATTTAAGTGGTGCAACAGAGCTCTGCTTGATTTCAAACCTGGATTCATTTATTTA
The DNA here is from genome assembly GCF_054856555.1 of Leptonotus elevatus. Classification (NCBI taxonomy): domain Eukaryota; kingdom Metazoa; phylum Chordata; class Actinopteri; order Syngnathiformes; family Syngnathidae; genus Leptonotus; species Leptonotus elevatus. The sequence continues at coordinate 6,827,972 of NC_141259.1, forward strand.
AACCTAGTTTTATTCATCTCTGATTAGAGCTATTATACAGATTATATATAATAGTTGTTGTCATTTGAGCCTTTTTCAAAGGGAAATGACATCCAGAATAGGTGTTTTTTTTTACAAAAGCGTTATTTATATATATATAAATATAGACACTTTAAAAGTGTCAAATTAACACTGCAAATTTTGCTGTGTACACGTTTACCCACGGAGCAATCCAACTGTTTTGTTTTGCTTTTAGGTACAAAGGTGATATGTATCAACAGATACATGTGGCTCCAGATGGATCTCATTGGATCACTCGACATCCAGCAGGTTCTTGGTCTGAGTCATCCAGAGAGAGGTGCATTGCAGGCCACAAGCAGCTCCATCCTGTATGTACTTCGCAAGAGCATCCAGGCGGTGGAGTGCAATATATCTCCTTTGATGATCCCCGCATACGGCACATTTCTTCAGCTCTTGGTGGTAATTCCCTGACAGACGCTGACAAGATACGTCACATCCGCAATGAACTACCCAGCACCACCACGTCGGAACCCGCGTCCGGCAACAGTGCCTTTTTGCCCCCATCAGCGGGGCCTTTTATCGCTGCCAAACGGGCTAGTGATGCTAATCAGACGTCTTCATGTGACTTTGACAATGACAATAAGAGGTGGCACAGCAATTTGCACAACGCGACTGTCGATAACTTCTCAGCAACTGACCAAAATTGCAACACATATTCCAAAAAACGTCCTCCTCCATCGCCATCTTCAGCCTTTCAGGCCCCAGTAAGAAGAGCATCGTCTCGCCAGGGGTCCAGTTTAGATCATGTATTTGCAGAAACCATCACACAGGTGAAGAAAATTGTCCCGGAATCAGGTTTGGAGAAAAACAGAAATACAAAGAGAAGAGTTAGCGAGACCATCTTCTGCCTTGTGTCTGTTCCCCTCCACACACCAACTAACCTTAACAAAGATGGATCAGCAGATCAGAACAACAATGACACAGCACGAAGTCTGACGATGACCAATACGGACACATTTGCAGTTGGCCTCAAGGAGAGCCTGCGAAGCAAGTCAGTGAACGAGATGCCCATCAGAGTCCACTACTCACATTTTCACACCACCAGCACTTCCTCCCTGAGGAATTACAAGAGGGCTCCTTTAAGGAAGGAGATCATAGATGCTTGGGCACTCCAAGCCAATGAGGATAAGGAGATGTGTTATTCCGGGTCGTGGCCAGGAAACCAATACCGTAACCAGGAAACCCAGACTGGTTCACCCTTGACAGTGGTTAAAAGTCCAGAACCCCAAAGCCCACCCAGAGGACAAGACCCTGTCCATTCTGCCTCGGATACAACGACTGATAGCGGCGTAGGAACAGATAATGGTTCCTCCTATGGCTACCCCATGGCTGGACAGAAAAACCTCCATCCCTCCAGCAACAGCGCCTTCTCCCGACTTAGCAACAGTCCAACGCCACAGCAATCATCGCAACCTGAGCAACACATATCCTCACCATCCAAACAACAGGATTTAGGAGACCAGAACTCACCCTCTCCAAAGAGGAGCAACTCCAGTCCTCCCGAGTGTGCCGAACAAGTGGCCTTTGGTCAGTTTCTCCTAAAGCCAGTAAACCGACGGCCATTTGATGCCATTGGTGAACTGGAGACCATCAATAAGGAGATGGAAGACACAATCAGCAAGAGGCGTGTTGGTCTGTCAATTGATGATTTAGATGGTATGAATAAAAGAAATTGCCACTATAAGTCAGGCGTGCATTTTACAACCGGCCGAGAAGCAATGAGTCTTCCACCCATACTCGCAGAAAAACCTGTTCTGAAAATAAGATCAAAATCATTTCCTTCTGCCAATGATTTGGAATCCATGACCACACGACAGAATTTCTCCAGACCACAGACCGACATACTATTAACAAATAAGATCTGCGTAACCTCAAGTCCTGGTGGGAGACGAGCTGTGTCCTCACTGCCTCAGCACAGTAATTCAAACCGGCTTTATAGGCAGGATATTCCTGTCCCTCAGGAGTCATTGCTAAGGGATGTCGGGCTAACTGTCTACACGGAGACGCCCAGTGATCGCGGGGAGACAACACAACACTCACTTCTGGTTTCACATCAACTTGACCACGAGGACCTGGCAGTGCAGCGTTCAAGCGAGAATGGCAGACAAGAGTACAGTTCTAATCTAGAGCTTCAAGATAAAGTGAAGACTGAGACAAAGGCTCAAGGCAGGGGTGAGGGGAAACTGTCCAAGAGTCAAAGTTTTCCACTTGACACCCATTTGACCAAGGAAGTTTCCTTTGTGTTCAAGGAAAATGGTAATGACAAACACTGTGACTCTGAGCCTCTAAAATACAACACAAACGAGTCAACAATCGCAGACATGCATCTTAAGTCGTTGCTTACTCAAGAGAAAGCCAACTCATTACCTGCAGAGGACTTTAGTATCCTGTACGAAGTTAAATCTGCGGAGGGAATACCTGAAAATGAATCAATTGAGCAAAGAGCTGCCAGAATTTTGGGTATTACCGTTCTAATGGAAACCTTGGGAGTGTCAGAGAAAAGTGACGATGCAGAACCCTCTGCAGACGAGAAACCCCATGTTCCCGGTGACGACGAACAGAATGTGACTGAGGAGCCTGATCAAGTCGAACAGGAATCGCTCATTTTACTGGAAACAGAAATGGAAGAGGTCAAAGTGTCAACAATAGAGGAAGACCACAATGAAGATAGCAGTCAAAAGCACAGTAGCAATCACAACGATGGCGAACACAACACATATGACATCACTCAGTCAACTGTGGCACTGGACCTGCCTGAATTCCCACCACGTAATCTTTCCCTATCCCTGCCCACCACCCCCGATGAAAAGCTACCACAAAGGAAAGGAGAAAAGAAGGGCACCACAGTACACCCTTCGAGTAAATTCATTGAAGCCCTGCAAAATAAGCTAAGCTCTTCTGCTAATGCATCTGCCACATCTCTGGGCAAGTCAACCACAGACAGAATAGCCCGACTCAAAGAACTGCACTCGGTGTCTCGGATTAGACGCCTCAGCCTGAAAGGTTCTGATTCCAGTCGAGACTGTAATTCTGAGAGTCGTGTAGGTAAACAGGAAGAGCCGAAGGTTGAGGTCGAAGAGAAACAAGAAGGTGAAGAAGGTCTGAATGCGCAAAACGGAAGGAGGAAAGAGGAGGATGTGGATTCTCCAGTCGAGCCTGAACCCCAGGACGAGATAATAGTTCCCAAAGAAGAATGTCAACCTGGTGAAGACAATGAAGATATATGCAAAGGAGATGGAAAATCAGAGGAGGTAGAACAGAGGAATGATGATTTTGCACTAAAAGCAATAAAGGAAGTACCCAGAGAAGAAGTTGAAGCAAAGACAGAAGAGCGAGAAGGAAAAGTGGAGCTTGACATTGTTCCCAATGCAGACAAACACGAAGCAGCAGAAGTTAGTAAAAGTGAAATGACAAACGACGTTAAAGTAGACAAGTTGCCCAAAGCAAAGCGCCGTACGAAGCTCCAGAAGCCTCCACTGCTTCCTAAACCTCGAAGTGTTCCCAAAAGGGAAATAACCCTACCACTCAGCTACAGCCCTGGGACCTTTGCTCCTGCAAATATGGAGGATGAGGAACTGCTAAATGTCTCAGGTAGGTCTTTCATATTATTTTATAGAAAATGAGTGTAGAAAGAATTCAGCTGGGGAATGAAAACAATAAATGTGGCAAGGCGGCTCATTGGTAGAGTGGTCGCTCCCAACCCAGAGGTTGGGGGTTCGATCCCCGGCCCTTGTGATCATGTTGAAGTATCCTTGAGGAAGATACTGAACCCCCAGTTGCTCCTGATGCTGTCAGTGGAAAACAACAAAGACCATTATCTCTGAGTCTTTTTTTTTAATCAATCATTTACAAATGTATTACCACAACTTTTGATTTCTGTTGTCTTTCCTTTTCTCATCAGACTCTTACGACCCCAGTCGAGTGGAGCGAGTCTAACCTCTGACTCTGCCTTTACCACTGTGGATAACAACCTTTTTGCCAAGAAAAAAAAGGAGGCTTTCATGATTTCATCTCGCCCCACGGCTTAGTCAGCTGTGATGCTTCCAGTTAGTGATGCACAAATGAAGCTTCATGAAACACTTGTGAGATTTTTTGACTCCTCTAGATGGCACTCTTGGTTTATGCAATGGAAAGCTAATCAATTTCAATTGCACTAGCCTTTGTACTGTATTTAAACCAAGAGCATCATCTACTGTAGTAAAAAAATATATCATAAGTGCTTCATGAAGCTTCATGAAACACTTGTGAGATGTTTTGACTCCTCTAGATGGCACTCTTGGTTTATGCAATGGAAAGCTAATCAATTTCAATTGCACTGGCCTTTGTACTGTATTTAAACCAAGAGCATCATCTACTGGAGTAAAAAAAAAATATCGCAAGTGCTTCATGAAGCTTCATGAAGCTTCATTTTCCCATCACTGCTTCCTGTATTGTTACATATCACCCCTCACAAATCGAACTTCCCTGGTGCTGCGGGAACATTTTTACAGCCAAATAAAATGGTGGTCCCAATTCTCAGAGCTCTGCGATTGGCTGGCGACCAGTCCTGGGTGTACTCCGCCTCTCACGCGCAGTCAGCATGGTTAGCCTCCAACTCACTCACGACCTTGATGAAGTTAAGCGGTCTAGAAGACAGAAGGATGGCTGGACAGTTCTCCAAGCCTTTGCTCAGTCTCGCCCTTCCCCTCCAGACACCCTTCAAATATTTCTTTGCTCCACCAAGTAAACTTGCCTTCCTTTGAAATATTCCTGTTTTTGCTTTCGTTCCAGCGCATGTCATTATTCCCTTCCGCACTCGGCCTCCTGGCTCAGTGATGAATTATGAATGTAAAAGTGCTTCTGCTCTTCAAAAGAATTGTAACAGGTAAATTCAAAACAAAGGCAACAGTATTGCATTACAATCAGTATTAAACTTCAAGAAATGTAAATATAAGAAAGAAGTGTAAAATGGTATCTAGATTATAAAAATCAATTTAAGAAATGTATATTTTCTTATATATGTTCAGAAAATGATGGATTTTTTTTTTTTTAAATATGGTATTTGAGTGTTACACTAATAATGGAACCCTCTATTCTTTATTCTTCTACGTGTATGATAGCGAATGTACTCAGAGAGTCTGGGTTGCAATGAGAAACACTGTGGTCTTTGAATAGTTTCACTCAAAAGCAATATAGTCACTGTATCTTTTTCGGGTCGTTTTTTGGGGATATATTTGATTTAGTATCGGAGGTGATTCTCATTTAAATGTCTTCGTTGAAGCTTTACGTTTTGGTACATGTGTGTGATTTTTTGCAATTCTGGTTCTTTGCAATTATTTGCGTCGTGTTCATGAGTACCAATAATCTCTTCAGATGCAGTCCAATTTGATTTCTATTTGTGCAACGCCGCGCATCACTTTCAGCATCAGCATTAGCAAACGCCACATACTGCATATCAGAAGTTTGCTACTTTGCCAACCATTCTAAAATTCATATTGTATTTTCAGGCAGGAAGAGGTCTATATTTAACTGCCGTTCTTTAGTCTATCTGTGATTTCAGAAGTGCTTTTCTGCAGGAAATGATACATATTATATACGTAGCTATGTCGAATGAAAGGTGTGCCTTGTCCACACTGTTTCGGTGAACTTGTGTGTAAACTATCATTTCACCATGAATTAAAATTGTGCATCAATTGTTTTCACTAAAATGGTGACACTGTTGGCAATAATGATGAGGAATTGTAAACTATTGTTATGAATGAGTATTAGAGCTACACTGGGAGGTGGGGAACGGTACATTTCTTAAGTCCTATTTTTTCAAAACAATCCTTTTTTTTTCAAACTCATGACTAAAGTTGCAAAATTAGTAGAAAAAATATTTCATTCTTTTTTCTTTTTTTTTTGATTATAGACGAGATTTAATCCACATTTTTTCCCTCTTCAGTGTTGCCCTTAAACTACTTTGTATATTCTTGCTAATGATGTACAGATCGTCCGTGATTATTTAACAGGTTTTGGGCAGAACTGACTTTGCTTTTGGGATAGCAATATAAGACATTTGGGAATATATATACCAAACCAATTATGCTATGCATTGGACATCGACATTTACTGGGTTTAATACCAAAATTAAAAGCTGCAACTTCCTTGTGTCCAGCCATTGCCATTTTTCCCCCTTTGTCAGTACAATACTTTTGATCCATGATATTGTTGGTCTGGGAAAATGGGTTTGGTTGGCTAGTTTGTCCGGTTTTTGACTCAGTACATGTCCTTCCTTGTTCCAGGTCATTCTCGTTAGTCTTTTGTACTGCAAGTTATTTGTAACATATCGACTGATCGGTGCACATCTTGCTTTGATATTTTCTATTTTCATACAGACAATATATGTATAGCTTCTTTTTTATGTGCGACATCTTTAGTTTTTGTGTGCGTGTGTGTGTGCATGAAATGCGTAAATAAGTTACGGAGAAGTGTATTTGCATATATAGTACTTGCATTTGGTACTATGGTATATAGTCTATCCAATAAACAACTGTTATATTTCAAATAATGTATATTTTATTTTCAAAAGGTATTCTACATATTTAAAGCAGAACATGCTATTTTTAGATTGTGAAAAGGGAACTAATTATAAAAGGCACAATGTTTGTCTACGTTAGCATAGATCATTTAGAATGATCATAAATAGAGACAAGTGTGTGCTATTGTACAGTATTACAGACTATTCATAAATAAAGTATTTGCATGAAGAATGGGGTCTTGTGTGTTTCTCTTCTGCGCGGATGGGAGACAGTCAACACTTGCATCGATACAAATTTGGAGCTACAAGTTTTTATTTTTTTATTTTTTTTAATGACATTTGTGTTGTCTGGGGCGTAGCCTCCATCCAAGAAATAAATATATTTATATATATATAGTAATCTCTTACTGCAAGATTCCACCATTGACTCCCCGGTAAACTGAAATGACAATATAATCCAGAAGATGGCGCTATTGTACTTTGAGATTCCTTTACATGGTTACAAAGAAAACACGCGATACTACATTCACTGTACACTTTTATTTAACGCAACATATTAATAGCGCGATTATATGTTATTTTATTATTATTTTTAATACAATACGATGAGCTTATATGCCTTTGTGCATTTTTTTTTTAAAATCAAGCGTGTGCAGTTTTTTTTTCTTACATTAGTCTGATGTTTGTTTTGTTTACAGCCATTGCCGGTAAAGATTAGCGGCGCGATGTGTACGAGCAAATTATTTATTTTTAATTGGTTTAATATAGATTTCCTATTCTCCCTGAATATAGAGACTGCATCTTCAAAAAAATATATATAAAAAATGGGGTGTGAGTATGCTGCAAATTGCTAATTGTCAAGCCTTTGTAATCATTCAGATGACCCATCATACACAATTCGCTGTATTATTATGCATGTTTGTCTCTGTTAAGCATCCATAACCCTGAAAACTTTGGTGCAGTTAGAATATGAAATTCCCCTTTGGAGATTAAATTATTATTTTATCTTAATATTGTGTGCACACATGCTTACTCTAAATTGAATTGGAATGAGTCGTACCACTTTACTTATTCTGATAAATAATTATTATGGGCTCTAAAATAATATAGGGAGCAAAAATGTATGTTTAATAAATAATATGTATATCTTGTCAAATTATATATATTTATTAAGTATATATAATTTGACCCAAAAAATATAGTGTCCACAACAACATTTTAAAAGCCAGAACAACTGCAATTTAGGACAGGTCAATCAGTGTTGAAATTACATTATGGGCAAGCAAAAAAACAAACAGAAAACCCGACTTGGCTCCCTCTAGTGGTGATTTGTTTAAAAGTTTAAGAAGGGTCGATACGGTTGGTCCAAGGGGTCATCCATTCACTCGAAAAACTCCTTACTTTGTTAAAATGTGCTTTTTACATTTTTTGACCTCCACAAATCACAATGTAAAACACAGATGTACAGTAAATGCATAGAGTATATTAATGAACATAGTATTCAGAGATTACCATTGCCAAAAATGTAAGTACAGCACAAGGCCTACACACTCCATAAACATTTAGATTTATAGCCACCACAGAGTATTTCACCCTCATCCTTTCATTGGGTATAAATGAGCATTTAGCCCCACACTGACCCTTGACCTCTCAACAAGCGGCTGCCTTTTCTATCTTGTCACCCAGGGCGTATTCACATGACACAGGGGACCAAAAACATATTGATCCCATGTCATGTTGAAGGTAACCCTGCTGCGGACAATGACGACCTCCTCCTCCCAATCGCGCCTCTTCGTCTCTCTCGCCACCCTCCTGCCATCGTGTGTTCCCTGCTTGAGGGCCATTACTCCTAGAAGGCCACCACCCGAGCATGACTTCAAAGGTTGGCTTTGGAGCTGCTGTCTAGCTGTACACAGCGGGGAACTCAAATATCCTTCTGTCATTTTTCTAAACTATTCTATACATCTGTGATTGACATGTTAAAAGTGAATTTCCGAGTTAAACCTACGGTTAAGTGTGAATAGTTGTCTCTATCTTATATCTATATTGTGTGGAATCTGTTTTCTTATGTTCAGAGGTGGCAAAACCAGGTCCAGAAAGTAAAAACCTTGCCACAATTTGGCTTTAGCCCCTATTGGTAGCTCGTTAGCTAGCTCCCTAGCAGGTAAACGAGCACCACGGGAGCTAACTAGCTAGCACCTGGGGCTAATGTTAAACTGTGGCAGGGTTTTTACTTTCTGGACTTAGATTTGCCACCTCTGTTTATGTTGCCTTTTCTTGACTGTGGCAAATCCAGGTCCAGAAAGTAAAAACCCTGCCACAGTTTGGCTTTAGCCCCTAGTGCTAGCTAGCTATCTTGCTCTTTAGCAGGTAAACGAGCACCATGGGTGCTAGCGAGCTCCCTAGCAGTTAAATGAGCACCATGGAAGCTAGCTAGGGAGCTAGCTAACTAGCACCTGAGGCTAAACTGCCAAAATGTGGCAGGGTTTTTACTTTCTGGACCTAGATTTGGCACCTCTGGTCTGTGGTGACTGTTTGTATTTGCGTGTGATGCTAATCATTGCGCTTGTCTGTCCAGCATGTTTGCTTGGTGCTGACATAAGCGGGACCGCCGCCGCCGCCGTTTACGCTAGAAACACAAAGCTGTTTGGAATTTGTATGGGAGAGGACGGCACTGAGCAAACAGACTCTTCTTCCACTGTCATCCTTGTTTACTCGCAATTGTGTGGCAATGAGGAGAAACAAGAGATTGATGTGTGTGGTGACAACAACAAGTGTTTTGGGCGCCAACAGACTTGTTCATCAGTTGGCGTCCTGAGGCACAAGTTCTGCCGTTGCTTTGTGCTCGTGTGCTCAGTGTGGTCATTATTTTAGCCATTAATTTTCATTGTCAACTTTTTTTTAGAGCCTAAAAATGCAAATATTTGAAACCGATCTCAAAATGGACGTTTTTGAAAATGACACTGTAAATCTAAAAAGAAAAACAAACCACAACCAAAAAGTACATCTGCCATTTTGGTTTTGAAATGGTTATTGACTGCATGTAAACATACTGAATGCTCAGAAATGTTGCCAAACTGTTAAAATGCCAAAAGAAGGAATTGAGGACTTTAGCATTGGTTTCAATATTTTAGCATATGATATCACATGTAAAATAATAGCTCACCTGTTCTAATCAAGTTGCATTTTTCCCCCTTGTTTGTGTTAAATTCTGAAACCAGATTGCTTATGTCTCTTTGTTACATTTCGGTGCTTAAAGAAAAAAAAGCTAACTTTAAATATGAGGACAAATACATTTTTGTGACTTTCTCTGAAAAAAAAAAAAATTATCCAAAGACTAGAATAATTTTAATGAAGTCAACTTTCTTCCCATTTCCTACGCAGCATCTGATATTGTTGATCTTGTTTTTCTTTGGTACTTCCTGAAAAATGAATAGTGTCTCTGTCATGTCATGCAGTGTGGGCTTCTGGTTGGTCTGCTTCCTGTTGCCTGCCTTATCTCGCGCAAGCAAAGAGTCTGGCCTACTTTGGTGTCAGGCCTCACTCGCTCCCCCTCTACGGAGAGACGGATAGACACGCAGACAGAGTGGGGGGGGGGGGGTGTTTTAAGTTAGGCGCCTCACACTTTTATTCGCAGCCACCTCCCGAAGAGTTGAGCAAAGACAGGAAGCTCCGAGGAGCTCCTTCCTTCCCCAGACGGAGGCGCACAGGAAGCATTTTGCATGATGGTTGTTGGTTTTTAGATGTACAGAGGTAAGGAGGGACGGTGGGAAGTCTTTGTGGGCGTTTAGCGTTTGGGGTTAGTTACTTGAGGCCTCGCCATGAGGTCCTCATTTCTTCCCGGTGGCCATTACTGTGACAGACTGTTTACAATTACAGACAGATTAGGTTTACTTTGGGAGCGATGTTGTTCTTGCAGTTGAGAAATATAAACAACACCACACTGTTATAGATTAATGTTGCCTACTGGGGTCGGAGGGTTTTCTCAACACTGGCAGAGAAAATGTGTTATTTTATAAACTGTGAGCAGGAAAAATATACTGTCACATTCCCTGAAAAGTATGAAGACCGAGAGGGTGCTACCAACACGGACTTGACATCGGCCCCTTTTATCTTGACCCACCTCGCCAAAAGGTTTGCATTACCAGGAGCCAGGCATAAGGCTCCAAACCCCGGGTGGCGCACTTTGAAAATAGAAACAAGTGATTAAATATGAGTAGACATTCATTTTTGACTTATTTTCAGTCTGAGAGGGAGCATAATGGCACATTTCATCCAGACTGTCGGAAAATACAAAGAAGAGTTGTAGGAGAAAACTCTAAGGAGGCTAAGCTAACTGTTAGCTTTTCCGGTCACTACATTTCAGTGGCAAACATTTCTTCTTTTAGTAATCTACCTGTAGTAAATGACACAGTGATGTATTGAATGATAATGTTAGCCTTCTTGCTAATTAACTTTTCTGTTGCACTTATTAATTGCACAGACTATTTTACAAATAAAACGACTAGCGCGCTGTAGCCTACCAGCAGGTTCGCCATTATGATTTGCTACTGAAAGACAGCCCCAACAAACACTACAAAATATTATGTTTTTTGTTTTGTTTTTAGCTGTTAATTTCAGTCTGAGAGGGAGCATAATATGTCACAACATGCCATCCTGACTGTGAGAAAATACAAAGAAGAGTTGTAGGAGAATACTCTAAAGAAGCTAAGCTAACTGTTAGCTTGTCTGGTCGCTACATTTCAGTGGCAAACATTTCTCCTTTTAGTAATTTAACTGTAGTAAATGACACACCGATAATGTTAGCCTTCTTGCTAATTAACTGTTGCTTGTATTAATTGCACAGACTATTTTACAATGGAATGGCTAGCGCGCTGTAGCGTACTAACAGGTTAGCCATTATGATTTGCTAAATTACTGAAAGACAGCCTCAACAAACATTACAAAATATTATGTTGATTATTTTTTTTAGCTGTTTATTAATCCCACAGAAGTCCGTCCCCCCCCCCCCCCCCCCATTTTAACCACCACATTAACACCACAAAACAAACATTCAGCTAACACTGTGGCATATTCACGTCTCTTGTCTTTTGTACAAAGGTTGTGACCTCCCCTGACAATGTGTCTCCCTGCCTTTTATTTCAAGTATGAGGGGTGGGGGTCACAAGGCATTGACACAGAAGGCTGTCTTCTTTCCACGCCATTAGCAGACATAAATGCACATTCACATGTGACAACACACAGGACTGTTTGTCTCATCCGTACATGCAAACAACTGCCGCCTGTGCGCAGCAATATATTTGCGTTTTCATTAGAAAAATGAGGCAGCTGATGAAGTCATTTATTCAATCTGTTTATTTTAGCTGATTTGGCTATTGGATATATATATTGAATATATATATATATATATATATATATATATATATGTGTGTGTGTGTGTGTAGGGGGAAAATAAAGATTTTGTGTGTGCGTGTGGTCAGAGATGGAAACCATTGCCTTGTTTATTCAGTCAATCCTAAGAACACAAGAAACTATGTTTTATTAAAGGCTTGTCTGTTTTCCTCCGAAAGGAAGCTGGGAGAAAGCGAGGCAGAGGATGTAAAGAGGGAAGCGTCTTGGGCATACACAGGAACATGTCAAGCAAGCCCTTGTGAGGTGTTTGAATGGGGGTGAGTAGTTACTAAATACAAGGCAGACAGGAACTCTTCTGGCTCAGGAGATTGTGGTGTGTGTATTTGTGGATGGCTCATTTCCGTATCAGGTCTTCCTTTGGTGTTTTGAAAAAAGTTACCGGTAGACAACACAAAAGTTCTAAGAGTCCAATCAAAACATTGGTTTAATTAATCTCATGTCCAGTTTCCACAGTCTAAAAATTGAAAAACATACATTCTTAAAGTCCTTTGTTATGTTATTTTTCTAAAAATGATCTGTGAGCATTGCTCTGGATTTTACTGCCACTTTTATCCATCTCAGGGGGCGGCCATTTTGCTACTAGCAGTCGACTAAACAGGGTTCAGGTAACATCCAATCACGGCTCAGCTTCAGAAAACAGGTGACAACCAATCTGGGCTCAGCTTCAGAAAACAGGTGAGTCGTGATTGGTTGCTGCCTGAGCCCTGAGCAACTGTGATGTCATATTTAGTTGACAGCAAGTAGTAAAATGGCCGCCTCCTGCGATAGATCAAAACGGCTGGATTTTGCTGCTTTGCTCATATTCCACAAACAGAATGTTAACCAGAATACCATGAAAGAATTGTTTTTGTTTTTTAGTTACTATATGTCCTGATATTTCCTATTTAAAAAAAAGCTATAAAGTTCTACTACCGCGTGAATACGTTTTAAAGACATGTTCAACATGACCTCCAACCTACCGTGGGATTTTAGCGGCACACACACACCAAATGGAATCATGCCCCTGAGTGATGGCATCAGCTGGGCTTGTCTCAGCAACATGATGGGGGTCTCCTCCATTTTTCTTTCTACCCTTCCAATCTTTTAATAAGGTCTTTGTCAGGGTGTCAGGAGGAGATGGCCCCCTGAAGTCAGGTCAGGTTCTCAAACAATAAAAACAAAAATTGTACTTCATATTTGCTTATTGGATCATTAAACTGGACCATTAAACTCTTCAAACTTCCAAGGGTTTTTTGGCGATGCTGTGTTTTGGCTGGAAAAGAAAATACTTCCACTCGTTCATATCCACTCTCAGTCTCTTTTGGCTGTAGCTCCAGGGAGTCGTTTTATTAGCAGTAAAACATTAGTCGAGTTGAAAAGGGTGGGGACCGTTAAATTCCTACACATCTGATTATGAACTTTGAATTGATTAATATAATGTAGGTTACTTAAAAAAAATTCCAAAGGTTTAGAGCAGTGATTCCGAATCTTGTCGGAGGTACTGAAACTGAAAAATATGTTTTTTAGTTTTTGATTTATTTATTTGTCAAATTAAAGACAGAGGTAAAGGGTTTACTGGCAAATTGAAATGAACAGCACGCATTGTGTTCTTGTATTCCATGCTTGACTAGAATTGCTCAACTTGGCATTGCAAAACATGCAGTTTGGACTCCCATCACTCAACTCAAAATTTATAAAGCACTTTAAAACAACCACCACTGTTTTGGAACCCAGTTGCGGCAGATACAAAGAAAACAGTAGAGGCCTCGAAATGGAACCCTGTGGAACACCATACGTTCCATCATACATGTAAATTCATGTTGCACACATTTAGAGATTATGTTGCTGTACCTAATGAAGTGTCCAAAGAATGCCGGTCACAGGACAGGACTTGACGTGATGGTGTTAACGGTTGCCATCAATTCTGCTGGCACCCAAAAGGCAGCATGTTAAAGGCGATGAGCGATAATTCCCTTGACCTGGGGCCAGTTTAATAAGTATACTCTTAAAGGAGGAAGTCACACTGAGGTGGAAAATGGGATTTCTGATACTTAAAAAAAAATGCAGGCTATAGTAAAATGTCAAGGATCAGTGCATAAAGCACAGCTGGAGTTTAAGGGAAATCATCTCATGATTTTGTAGGAATTATCAAACACTTTTCCACAACTGCAGCATTTCTACACAAAGAGCAGCTTGTCGCTGTCAAGTTTTCTCACGTAATTAGAACAGCTCCCTCCTCTAATGTGATCAACCCCCCCCCCCCCACCACCACCACCACCACCACCACCACTCCCTTAATCTAAGTAATCACTCAAATAATATTTAATATGCACCATCAGCGCAAAACTCACATGCCGCCATCAGCCTCCCTCACCGCCTGCGCTTTAAAACAACATACACGCCGTTGTTGAGGAATGCATCCATATCTCCCTGATAAACCCCGGCTTTTGATTTCCCGCCTTTCTTCTTGTGGAAAAAAAACGCACACTTTACATGGAATGTCTCTCAGCATTTGTCCACTTCATCATACGTGACCAATGTGACTTTGGACGCACACAAAAATGAATGCAGTCATTGTTGAAGAGAAAGAGGCAAATCTGTCCAATAACGTTGGTGTTGTGTTGGCAAAGTCTGCTCATGGTTACCGTTGACCTCTCGGTCCTCGAGGGAAAAAAAAGAAGAAGCTTTTAACAGAACAAGTCTGGGTTTATTATGCGAGTAGAATTGCAGAGGAGCCAACTTCATCACTTCTTTATCTTTAAGCATCACTATAAGTATCTTGCAGAAGTCACAAGTGTGAAGACCGAAGCAAAACTATCTATATTTTGTCCTGAAAACAAACAAGACATTCACATATTGGCAAACGAAATGGCCCCTCTGAACTCTTTGGAAGTCGTTTACAGTGTAACTAAATCTACATTCAAAGTGTCGCTTTCTTTACTCTCTCTCTCTCTCGCTCTCTCTCTCTCTCTCTCTCTCAACGGTCCTCGCCCCCCCCCCCCCCAAAAAAAAATGACACATGCTCCAAGCAGCACTGTCATCTCCCTGTTCGAGTCCTTTAAATCCTCTGCCATCCTTTCATGTGAAGAAAGTGCCCATTGTGTATGCAGTTTGTGGTCAAAGAGGCAGGAGGTGTGTGCGGGAGTCGGCTATTGAGAGAAAATGCAATGCCATACACCTAATAACATTTTGAATACAATCTTTCATACATAAAGAAGTCTTGAATACTAATATACGTTTACATTATAGGCCATTTGCCTGTTATTTTGCCGTTCAAAGATGGATGTCCTCTTCTTTATTGCGGTTCCAGCCAGACGTCTTTGAAAAGTGTACTCAATCACCAAGGCACTTCATTTTACACACGCTAGCTTTAAACACGCTAGCTGTGTCACTCTTAGGTTAGCTTCGCATTTAGCATGGCTTCTCGATCCGTCTTTTATCGTCATCCTTTCGTGACTGTGACACTTGTTAGAAATGTAGCATATTCGCTGCCACGCTGACTTAGAAGCAATTTCACAACATGTTTAGGCGCACTAATAGCCAGCCAACGCTTTTGCTAGCTAGCTTCCGACTGTCCGCAGTAGATGACGTGGGCCCAGCAAAGCTTTTCTGGAACAGTCTCAGTGGTTTTCTTCTACTTTCGTTTGATGGTTTTCTCTGCCTTTGAATATCAATTTTGCTAATCAATGTGTATTAATAATGGGTAAAATGCTAATTTGGACTCACGCGCATGCCCAAAAATTATCATTATCAATTGTGTTACCCCATACTCCATAGTACCTTCAGTATTTTTGCAAACAGAGGTTCATTCTTGTAGCGTTCCATTTACGTACTGATCTGAATCTCACCTGCGATGCCATCGTCCCCCGTTGCCCCCCCCCCCCCCACTCCATTTTCTCCACGGTGGTCTTTTCAGGAAGAGTGCCTTTGAAGCCGAGGCCCTCTCAAACGACGCCCAACTCCGGCTGAGTGACACAAGCAGCCTGCCTGGCACACATCAAATAGACAGGACGTCCAGATCCGACAGTGATTCGAGCACTCTGCCCCACTCCTACCCCACAATCCCCTTTTCTGTACCTCCTAACCCACCCGTCCACATAAACTTGAACTATCCTTTGAGCTTGTAATTAAAACCACACTGACTGCAACGCAGTTGAGTTGTTTGGGCTACAGACATGCTGCTGGGGCCAAAGGCCAGGGTGGGTTTTGTATGCTTTTTGTGGGAAAGGAATGGCCTCATGATGTACTAGTAAGGCTCACACAATTTCCTTTGCCAATAAAGGTAATTCTGATTCTGCTGTGCTGGGGCTCTTTATATCGGATAAAAAGATGAGAGAAAGCTCCTGTCGGATGCTTGTAGACATTTTACGACCATTTTAACCATGAGTATTCTGTTCCCAGGTCAATCATCACCATGAACTTGAGTCTGCACAGTTCATGTAACTTCTGGTTCAAAATTGAAGACTGAAAGGACTTCAGTGGTTCCAAAGGATGACACAATGAAAGGAAAAACAATGACATGTCATGGCACCAATGGACTCATCCTCCAATCGAACCTTTTAGGCACACTTTATGAGGAGTTTTAAAGGGACTCCATATTGCGGCATGCATCCCTTGTCACTAAGTAAGTAAACATAACCCAACTGTCTTTGGCCCTTTTGTTTGTTTGACTCGTTACAGCATGACATTTATTAGCTTGGTGTTCTTTTTCATTGGGGCTTTTAGCTCCATTAGTCTCCTACGTTGGGCCTTTATATGTCTGGGAGTGTTTATCTATGTTGACTGGGGCACACGGAGGGAAGGGTTTTGAGAAAGGAGGGGAAATGAAGCACAGCATGCCAGAACTAGTCACTCAGCAGTCGATTAGTGACAAGCCGTCCTGTCGAAAATGTCAGAGAAAGCCTCTTGGCTGTGACACACACACCCCGATTATCTCCAGTCTATGAACGCTGGTTGGTTACGTTCACTCGTCTTCTAATTGCTAATTCTTCTAATGGATGTGAAGTGAATTGTCTTTGTGTCTATGGGAGTTGCTAGGGGGAAGCGTTGAGGGGTGGAGGTCACATTGTGGAGACCTCCCTCGGGGGAATTTCTGCTCCGTCTGAGCACTTTACAGGATTATTTAGGCTAACTTTCATCTCCGATGCTGCTTTAGGAGTTTGCAGAGTGCTCTGACCTTCTGATCTCTTGCCTCTGTTCTCTTGCTTTCCTCTGAGGGAAAATTCCAAATGAAGTGTCTCTCTCAACCGCGGTCTGATGGGTATCATTCCGGCTAAGCTCACTCCCAGGTTTGGCCCACAACAAAGAGACTGGGTGTCATTACAGGACTAAGAACCCACAAGGTCAAGTTTGCACAATAGGTTTTTTTCAGAGAGGTTAAGAGAAGTGGATGGGAAGGTGGAGTTTTTCTCTCAGTGGGGCGCCATGATTGAACTATAAATGTTAAGTTTAGTACAGTACAGTTTATTGCCCCTGTACTTTTTGGATTTGGAATTGGAAGCAATTTTCAGGAAAAAATAACGTCGCACAAAACGACATGGTTGGGGTCATGTGAGGTTTTTGTTTCATTTGTTCCTACAGTGATGGAAGGATCCCCAAGGATGATTAAATTTGGATTCAGATGATGTCGAAGTTGGCAAAAAGAAGACAGCAAAATGCATGGTTTGTGGCTCAAAGATTAAAAACATAAAAACTACTTTCATTCATCATTCATCACTCCAAAACCCACAATAACAAGTAAGCTAACACACACACAGTTTTGCTAGCAATACCAAGGCGATTTTTCAACCATTATGTGATTGTAAACATGTAAGCACAGCTAAATAACGTAATAAGAGGTGGGACGTTTTATGAAAACAGTCCGAGCCTTTTGCTTCCACTGTTGCGGTTTGGTTCTTACACTGACGCTGATTTTACTCCAGAGAGGAATTATTCACATGGCCACGTCCAGCTAACCTATTTAGCACACGACTGCACAACGTCTGCATTAAAGTCTTGGTGAGCTGTTTGAACCGGAGACCTCTAGATTGTGAGGCAGACATGCTAACCACTATTACACCGAGCTGCCCTCTATAGGAACAATTGATTTGAAAACGTAGAATTAGCAAGCTGCCCTTTGTTAGCGTACCTCCCTGGGCGTGATTGGTGTCTGCCCGTCACTGTGCCTGCTCAATCAATCTGGACAACTGATTACTAATGTGCATACGTTGTATAAAAAGCATGTCTCTGTGAGGCACGCCTATGGAATTCAGTCACTTGGCACAGGGCCAGTCTCTAATTGCTACACGCAGCTCTTATGATTATGTTAACTTCCTGAACTGTACTCTCATTTCCACTCTAATTTTTTTACAGCGGTGTTCGGCATGTCATAGCCACTCCCACCACACATGGAGGTACTGCTAAGCTCAATACACTTGTCCTGTTCTGGTATGTCCTGGACAGTCCTGTTCTGTCCTTCAGTGTTTGCTGCTCATAGCGTTCCTTTCCTCGTAGGGTTTAGCGCTGCCGCTATCAATTTCCAACTCCCTTTTAATGTTATTGTTGTATCTCAAGATCTAACATATTGCATGACCTAGCAGCCGCACAGGACAGGCAATGTCTTTGAAGGGCAATTTGGTGGCTTAATGACTGCAGTCAAGTCTTGAGATCATCATACTTCCTCACACCCTAACAATATTACTGTTACCTTACAATAACCTTCTTCAGTTTTTATACAGTCCTAACTAATTAACACACAGTAATCAAAATGCAACTATTCTTGTCTTTCGGCAAGGTTAGTCAAGCTTGCCTCTGTTCCTCTCTTCCCCTTCTGGGCCCTAGTGTTGACTGGCCAGTCGGTGGCTGGGAGAAAGAGAAAAGGGAAGCAGAACACGAGGGCTGATCAAAGTTTAGCCAGTGCCCTGCTGTTCTCCAAATAAACCCCCCCACTGCTGAGCTCTCAGTGCCAGCCTTGTTTCAATAAGTCTCCCTTATTGTACGCGCAGCCAGAGGTCTTTGAGCCGCGCTGTCCTCTGTGAGCTTCGCAGAGGATTACATGTCTAAATATACGCTGTGAGAAACTGTACGTGTGTTTGTACATGTGTGAGAAGCGTTTAGTGATTCTGTTAAATTAAGCAGAGTCCAATAGGATCAGTATGTTAAGGGCCTACCTCACACCGGCGGCTCTTGCATTAGTGGGAATTTAGCAGCAATACCACTGTGCACCTACTGTGCATGGATTCAATTAAAATAACTTCTACAAACCACAGTGTTACAATGTAAGAGAATACTTTCAGCTTAACATTTGGGGAATTAATGGTTGGCTATCTTCTTAATACAGTATTACAAAAAAGTCCATCACAATACAACGCAAATTTGATTTGTTATTCAATTCAAATCCTGGAGCTCTATTTTCATTTGCCAGTGATCTGACCCGATTTGTCAGGTACTGACATACGTGCTCTGAACTGTCCTATCTGCGTTGCTTGTCATGGTAACAGTATTATGTAAGATGGTGAAAACAAACGAGGCCATTGAGCGTAACCTCAAATGGACCATCGAAATCCCTGATTTGTCTGGAGCAACCTGCTGCCCGTCAGAGGTGGCAAATCCAGGTCCAGAAAGTAAAACCCCTGCTACAGTTTGGCTTTAGCCTCAGGTTACTAGTTAGCTAGCTCCCTAGCTAGCTCCCATGGTGCTCGTTTACCTGCTTGGGAACGAGCAAGCAACCATGGTGCTAGTTTACCTGCTAGGGAGCTAGCTCTGTGACAGGGTTTTTACTTTCTGGACCTGGATTTGCCACCTCTGTTGTCCATCATAAAAGTTAATTAGGTTGTCTCCCTAGATGAGGTTTATTTGGTTGACTTCTAGAGTTTCTGAAAAGCCAGACTGCTCTGAAGACATGGCTACCCACAAAACAGTGGTTCATGTTCCCAATGTAAAGCCTGATGGAAGCCAAAGCCTCTAATGAGTAATTTCATAAATATAGTGGCAGGTGGGACTTGTTGGACATGCCTACTCTCTCCTTTACAAATGGTGGGTAATGTTCCTGACCTCCTCACCTCACTGGGGGCCTCAGCAGCTGGGGTGCCTCAACCCATGCAACCCATACCATTGACTCCCTTGTGTGTGTGTACTGCGTGTGTGTGTGAATATGCGTTTATGTCTATCAGTGTATATACATTGCCACATGGTTACCTGAGTTTCCTTGGTCCCGGGCCATTTTTCAGCTGTGGCATATGCACACAAGTCTTGTGTGAAGTACAGACAGTGCAGCTGCCTCCCATTCACAAGAAAACCCTTTGGCAGCAGTTCTTTGCTAATGTCCCCCATTTACTACTTTGAACAAATCAGCCTTGTTCTAGTTATCTAGAAACATTTCGTGACAGCACCGTCGGTCATTGTTGTGCCT
This sequence comes from Leptonotus elevatus, assembly GCF_054856555.1. Lineage (NCBI taxonomy): Eukaryota > Metazoa > Chordata > Actinopteri > Syngnathiformes > Syngnathidae > Leptonotus > Leptonotus elevatus. The sequence continues at coordinate 6,848,311 of NC_141259.1, forward strand.
CCTCCGCCGAGCGGATAAGTCGCAGTGCCATGTCATATAAACATGTCAGGAAAAAAGACTGGAGGAGGGATGAAGAAATGCAGGGTCACTACCTGGGTGTGTGTGGAGGGTTATCAAGATCAAGAATGTGTGGTCAGAGACACACACCTGGTTTTAAGAGATTTGGGGGAGGTGACATGTCCCTGAGTATGAAAAGTTAGTGCAGTCTTGATTCTCACCATGATTCTGGTATCTTCTTGAGCAGTTAGTGAGTGTGCTGTCCCAAGTTTTAAACACCAATTTCCATGCACTTGGGATGAGTTTGTTGGTTTTACCAAAAATTCTGAGCAATTTATTTCTTGATATTGTTTGTTTGCTTCTTCCACTAACACTTCCAATTCCATCACTTTAACCTTCATTTTGTGCTTGTGACGCTTTCCCAAACGCTCTTCACAGGAAGACCTACATTCAAGTCTAACAAGTGGGCACCTCCGACTCGATATCTCAGTTGTCGTATTCTGCCTTAACTATATGCTACTAGAAAGTACCAATATGTCTCAAATCTGTGTCTACTAAAAGCAACTGGGTTCAAGTGACTGTTAGGTGTTTGAGGAGATCAGTGCTGCAAGGGAGGTCCTGATGCTGCAGCTATAGTACCTCAAGGAATGATTCAATGGATAACAGATTTAGGACAGTAGTCATTGCTCACTTTCATTCTGTTTTGTTAAAAGACAACATTTTGTGTTAGACAAGGAATTAACTAGCAGGACAAAGAACAAACTTTTAAAAATCCCTGCGTCTGGACAAATTAACACAATTATATATATATATATATATATATATATATATATATATATATATATATATATATATATATATATATATATATATATATATATATATATATATATATATATATATAATATATAATGGAAGTGTCCCATCATGCATGCATGCAGTTAAAACCCCCAACCTGCTGGGGGCAGCCGTAAGTACAGAAGAAGTAAGTACAGTCGTGCCTCTCAACCAGTGAGAGACAAAAGGGAATTTTTCAACTTCCATATCACTTGTAGAGAATGCACATATATTTGAATGTACAGGCAGCTTTTTTCTTTGATTTGACAGGCCAGACGTCTTTCTGGCTGACTGCTGTTGTTCATAACAGACATTGGGTGGACGGTCTAATGGCCTATAATTACTTCTGTAATTACACTTTGTAGTGTCAATCATGTGCTTCGTAAAATGAATTTTTGGGTTTGAAAGATTTAAAAAAAAAATCTCTCTTGTCTTATCGATCAAAGGCAGCCAATCCTCACGCTGTGTCTCTGGGGATTTTATCGAGGAAGCGATGACCTCTGATCCCTGACTGACTGCAGGACCTGAGACAGGAAAGGGTCAAGGGGTCGCAACAGAGGCTCATTCACACCTCACACTGCTGCACCACAGGATGGAAGCGCTCTCCCGCCTGCGAGCCTCCGGTAGCCAAACAGCCCTCACATGAGAAAGCAGACGAGAGTCGGAGCGACGATATCAAAGAAGGTATCATGTTTGTCTGGAGTCTAGACGGTAAAGTATGTGCCTCAGAGAACTCAGTCTTTCTTGTTATCTAACGGGGCTAATGGGCTTTGTGAATGCGGTATTGCCAAAACAAGCGGTGTGTATCATACTACATTTGGAAACACCCTTTGGGGCAAAAACTGTGAGTATTGTACGCTTAGACAATTTCAAAAGTTTAAAATCCTACAATCCGGCCAAAATGGCCAACCTTGTCGTAATAGTTGTAGTAAAGTTTCTCCAGTACTCCATGTCAAATCTGCCATCATGTGCTTTATGTGTTTGGCACCATTTTCTGTCTCTATTGTGTAGCATATGAATAGAAATTTCAGGATCCTTCACATGGCAACAAAACCAGTGATACAAAGTGTCACGTGAAAGGTATCGGTTCAAAAAATAATAATCAGACTTTGTCATCAGTCCAGTGTCTACTTCTCTTTGTGTGCTACAGTATCAAAGCGACACAGTGGAGGATATTACAAAAGCATAGCTTTGATCCGTTGACGGCTTGTTGTCTGTGGAGCTTGACGGCAGACCTTTCATCTGGTCCAGAAGCTGGGATTCACTGTGGCTTGAGTAATAACATGATTACCAATAATAAGCCCCTGAGAGAATTGGAGGGATGGTCCGGAAAGGCCTCACAGAAGAGATGCATGTCCCCTATAGGTTAGGATTTTAAACTTGTCTGGCCTGTTCGATATTTAATCTCTGGACAGTTCAGTACTATTGGTAGAATTTAATGAAAATCTTTGCTTATCCAATAAATAGTTTAAGTTATTCATTTACTGCCATATTAGATGCACAATATTATTAGGCGGAAAATCAATGAATGGGTTTATTAAAAAAAAAAAAAAAATCATACATAAGGTAGGGTGACCAGATTTTCAAACGCACATTTCGCTGAAAATCAAATACACAATAAATTCTCACCAGGAACTATTTACAACAATTTTAATCTGCAATCATTTTGGTGACAGGTGGTTGAGTGATTACTTTAGCTAATGCTAAACGCTATTTTGGCTGACAGTTCAACAGCGCTAAACACCATTAGCTAACCTTTTTTGCTCAGTCCCGGCAGCTATTGGAAGCTGGCTATGCCGCTTACCTCACAACATTAGGCTAGTAGGACTACATTTCCCAAAAAGACAACTGTGTGATTCATATATACATGGCCTAAACAATTGTCTTGGTGATTGAACTAAAAAAAACAACAACAAAAAACAGGCGGGACCTGTGGGAAGTCAACCGGGACTTTGGACACAAGTCAAAACCGAGACTGTCCCTGTTAAACCGGGATGTCTGGTCACGCTAACAAAAGGCACACCAGGTTATAAGGCACATCTTTGTGAAGCATTGTATGTTAAATAGTTTATTTGAATTGTAGGCTACTGTGTATTTATCTGATTTAGTGCTAATATGCTAGGGTCAGACCCGCCATAAAAATATCGGGTAGCGTCGTGCACATGGAGATTGCTTCGAGCGCAGGAGGGGGGTCCTCTAACGGACGAGGAGAAAAGGTTGAACATCGCTAGTCAATCTTTTGACCGGTGGTTGTGTTATCCCTTTGGCTAATGCTAAATGCTATCTTGGTTGACAGTTGTATAGCTGTAAACAAGCACATGCTTACCATTAGCCAAACTTTTTTTGCTCAGTCATGGCAGCTATTGGGAAGTTGTCTGTGTGTCACCATGACATGCAGTCTCACATTGAATTAGAAACGCACTACCAGAAATACTCAGCTAGCGATAGGCTAGTAGTACTACATTTCCCATGATTCTTAGACATGGAAGTAGGAAGTAGATCTATGTCGAAAACATAGACGCCTGCCAACATCCATCCATACATACATTCATTTCTTAGAAAATGCATGGGCCGAAAAATACAGTACTTTTTTAGGAATGGAAAGAAAACAAGTATGGTATGTGTTGTGTTTCCATCAAGAGTTGTCAGCAGAGGACATGAGGAAGCAGTAAGAGCAGGAGGCCAAAGCAAACCCTATTGTTCTGTGTGTCGTCTCTTTATTTGGACACACACGCACAGCACGCTGCAGATAAGTCACAGTCCACAGCTATGCTTGCATTGCATACTTATTTACTGCAGTGTTTGGAAAGAAAAAAAAACGATCCTTCCTTGACCACGCACCACAAGAAATGTGGGTAAATATATATCATAAGAGCTCCTACCCTGTAGTCTTATGGCCCCAGAGTCTTAATGGATGCTGGAAGGGGGGGGGCCCTCTACAATCAACAGGCTGAGGCCTAGGGCTGAAATTATAATCAGCTTCAGTTTACACTCGTGTTTGTTGTGGGCCGATTAGGCTGTCCTAAGTCAGACAATGCGGTCGTACTTTCCTGCAGCAAACGGCCTGCATCCTGTGCCTGAGCGCTGCCAAGAAAAGCCTCAAATAACATCGCAGCGAGGAGGAGAAGATGTGGCTTCTGCGGGTCTTGCCGAAGAGCAGGCCTCAACCTGGCAGCGTGTTTGTCAGCGCAGACGAGCAGATATGGCCTCATTTCCTCAGAAACCACCGCCACACATACACTTTTCTTACGGTCTTATTTTCTTTTCTTTTTTTTTTGCTTTTCCACCCAATGATTTGCTGTGATTATGCGCGGAGATTCTCGTTAATTTGGAGTTTTTAAGGAAGAAAGTAGAAAAAAAAAAGACAGAACGGGGGGACCATCTATTATCTCTGTGCAACTTGGCACGGACTCAAGTCTGCTGATTGCATCTGATGTGACGCACATGAGCGCACAATATTTATCAAAATATTTGTCCTTCTCGCATTCTTCCTTTCCTGTCTTCATCAAACGGCCAAACTATACCGCCATGGTCACCCATCTTGAGCGCATTCCATTCTCTTCTTCGTTTCTATGCCTGTATAAAACGTACAGTAACAGACAAAATACATTATCAGCTTATCCCGCAGCCTGATGTCTGTGACGCAAAGATGAGAACTGAAGAAAGAATGTCTAATCGAAGCACGGAACTTGATCACATGCTGTGGGGTATCTCTAGCGTGTGTTGCGCAGCAATCTGACGCTGTATAGCCAGGCTACGTTTCTTCCAAAGAAACACCCAAAAGGATTAGTCAAAGTTGCTTGAATTCTTACAGGATTAAAACATTTTCTTGCCAAGCACAAATCTAGCTTCAAGCGCAGTCTGTCTACTTCTGTTTTTTGGGTGTTTTGTAGACTATTCACAGGTAGAATCGGGCGTAATTTGCACTGTTGTGGGATGGAATGCAGCCGACTAATCGAAGCGGCTCCCTTCATTCTCATTAAAATCACAATCAAATAACGCAATACGTTATTTTAGCTTCTCCATCTCAAGCAGTGTCATTATTTTGCAAAAAAATAAATAAAATAATTGTAGTGTAACGGCAATTCAATACCCCACTTCCAGGATATTAACCGGTCCAATCAGGATGCAATAATGATTACTAATGTTCTGTTGTACAAGCAGGACAGACACAAAGAATGTGTTTTTTTCCCAAAACATTTCCTTTTTGTTATGATTTCTGGCTGATTCCCGGCTTGTTTTTACAAAAAAGTTTGCTTAGTATCCCAGCAAAGTGCCAAGAGTGTAGAGAAGATACCAAGAAACATGACATTACACAAGTAGCTAGAGCTGTAGCTGGGAAGGCAGCGACCCAGGAGTAAGGCTACTTTCTACTGCTTTCTACGAGAAACAACAGAGGGAGACGAAATGGGAAGCCTGGCGGTTCATTAAATTAGTGTCCCATTTTTCTTGGATGGAAAAAAAAGGAGACATCAAGAAGGAGGGAGTGGAAAGAAAACAAGGCCCAAAGTGTCCTTCCAAAAATGTGTGCGCGGACCCCAACTGGCACCATGCAGCTTGACTGGCATTTCCAGGGGAGACTGCCATTGGTCCACAGATGGTGGGTCAGTCATGGCCTGGTTAAGCACATCCTCGACGTCCTCCCTCAGATCTAAATCCAATCGACAGCATCTATGACATCATATATTCCTGCATCCGCAGCTGCCATAGCGTACTGCAGACTGCTTAGGGATCTGACTGATGTTCTGATCCAGGTCTGGGAGCAGATCATGTCGGAGACCGTCACCGTATCATCATCAGCATGCACAGACAATGAAGGGCGTGCGTTCAGGCATGTGGACAACATACACTCCATTGAGCCAACTCTCGAAATGTCCTGGGGGAGATTCAAGTTGGATCAGCTTCCAAGCTAATCTTTTCGTTTTGATTTTGACTATGATTCTGAAACCAGTTCCTGGTGGCACTAGATCAGGAAAAGTTGCTTGCTTGCCTTTTTTTGGCATTGGTAGGGTAAAACCCCATGGCATTATGGGGGAAAAATTCTAAATTTTTAGCATTTAGCAACAACACGGGCGCAGCCTCTTAACCACGTAAAAAAGTGTATCCCCTCCCGCGGTAACAACGCATGTTTTTCAATTAATACCTGAAAACACAGACGTGCTTTTCAGTTTTAGAAACAAGGTTTTGAAACAAGAAAAAAGTTTTTATCGCGGAGAAGCAAAAGAAAAGCAAGCACTCGTGCTGCAGCAAAACTGTTTTTCGAAGAAACTCCACTTTTCTGTGGTAAAAGTTCTAAGATCCCGCGGCAGGGAATATAATTCTTGTACGGGGGTAAATACTTTTGGTAGATCGCTTCCCCCTATTTTGGTGTTAGCCTAAAGTACTTCTGAATTGTTCCAGTGTGCTTGTGTCGCGTAATCCGTATCCACCGATATTTATTATTCATTTATTCCACGGAGTTCTGTCCATTTTCTAAATTTGAGTTAAAAAAAAAATAAAAATCGCAATAATCAATGTATAGATTCGTATCGGGATTAATCGGTATCGAATCGAACCGTGACCTATGAATCGTGATACGAATTGAATCGCCAGGTACTAGGCAATTCACACCCTTAATAACGATGAATGTTATTATTGTGCATGTACTGTCATGCGCTATTAAGCTACGCTGCAACACCGTTCGAGGTGTTTCTCATATTTAATTAATTATTTATCAACAGGGGGTACAATTGATTTCACTTGGTGTTGGCTCCTATCCCAGGGTCTGTGGTGACTGGGTATGGACATTTGCCATGTTACACTGTGTCTTTGCCACTGTTGATCACACACACACACACACACACATGGAGCCCATTTGGAGCCTTGTTTCTCATTCATATATATACGAGCATGTGGTGTCAAATTGTTCACATTCTGCATAGGCAGGCAACTCGGGGTCACCTCACGTTTCGCTGTAGGTAAACAGGCCACGCCACTGTAATTGCGACAAGGGAGTTTTGCAGACTTGGACATCTAAACGCTTTGGTTGGAAAGGATTCCCTCCAGAGAGGTGAAAGCAGCGAGGAGAGAGGGGGGGAAGCCTGTCTATACAATAACAAGCAGTGAAACTGGATATAGTGCTGTGGGGCCACGGGTGCTTTATTGATTTGATTTATTAACTTAAAGTTGTCAAAAAAAAAAAAATCTTGTCTGTTTTGTTGGACAAACGAGTCCCTGTGAGATCGAAGAATAATGACGCTCTCTCTGCAGACGGCTTTTTTAAAAAAAAATGAATTTGATTAAATATCCACGTCTCGGTTGTCCTCCTCTCAAGGTCCATTCATAAAAAATAACTGCAGACGGCTTACGTCATTGCTTGATGCGTGACCCTGTGGCGTAGTGTTTGTGTGTTTTTCGCAGCGCATGCTATTACATTTACCTGTGGGAGGTAATCGTATGCCTGAACACATGGTTAAGATTCTAACAAAAGGTCAAACTTACAGTACATAATAAGCTCAGATGACATTCTCCTTTGCCTCACTTATAAACATTTGATTTAAACGTGATGCATTTACATGGTCAAACAAAACGATTACTTTCAAAATCATGAGTGTGGAAAAAACAAAAACGTTCATCACATTTCAATCAGGACCAGAATGTGCTATTATTCGCACTTATTACTCAACCCGTCTGTCCCTCTGCGGGGACAAATTCTGACGGGAAATGAAGTAAATTGCAGAGCAGTGGTCAAAAAAATGAATAATCTTTATCAAGGCTGTTGCTTTTTTTTCTTCCGCACGGCGCCAACTCACTTACTTGTCTTTCCATGCTCACAATCGCATGCTGTGTCAGCGCTGAGTAAACTGAGTCATGCAGAGCGCTCACAGCATTAGCCATGCACTCAGTACGGTTAGGACGTTTTGAAGCATTTCATTGTCACCATCCTAAAATACGATGGCGTATTACGAGAAATAAACTTGCAGATTTGTGATGTTATGAAGTGACAAATTTGCAAGAATTTTTATTTTTTTTTACAAGAAGAATACATGCAGATTTGCGGGGGGAAAAAAATCGGAAATTTGCAAGAAATAAATGTAGTCTATTCTACACTGTAGTCTAAATGCCTACGGTGGAAGAACTTGTTAAATGATACATTTTCAAATAAGGAGATGAATTGCTTTGAGTCTTTTTTCTTGCAAATCTGCCACTTTATAATGTCACAAACCGGTGAGATTTTTCTCGTACGTTTTTTTCTCTGAATATTATCCCTCCCCCTCCATTATATATATATATATATATATATATATATATATATATATATACATACATATGTGTACGCGTGGCCCTAATATGCCGTCATACTAAAAATGATGGCCCAAATCATATTTTCATTTTTTGAGAACACATACTGTACACAAAAAATAACAAAATTTGGAATATTACAAATTTCATTCCAGAGGTAGAATTGCACGATGTGTTCAACTGAGGATGTAAGGCAACACAAATGTGAAATTGAACACATTTGGACATAGGGAGATTTCCGCCCGACAAGTGGCAAAATGGCAAATTAAATTAGATTGCACATTTTACGGTTTACAAAAAAAAAAAATCTCTTTTGACGTCTTACTTGACAAATGGACATGTCCGGGCAAAAAAGAAGAAGACATTTGGTGACACGAGCACATGCCATTTGGCCGAGGATACCATGACAGCAATATTTCACTTGTCTTCAAGTCGAAATACGACTAATACCAATTGAATGTCCAAATGTCCTCTTAAATAGCAGTTTATGCAATTTAAACAACTCATGTTGCTTTTCTTGGATTCGCCAGCACAAATCTTGTGAATGCTTCTTGTTGCCATTAATGACTTTGCGAGACGCCGTCCAAAAATCTTCACATAGAATGTATCAACGCAGTCGATGCTTGCCTGGGTGATTATGCAAGAACTAAAATGTTGAATAAATAAGCAGACCTTGTAAAACCCAGGATCACTTTTTAAACTGGTCTATTTCCTGTGATGCTTTATGAAAATATACCCGTCATCGCCATCTTTATTTAAGCAACATTACATTCTGCTTTCCTGTTAAGTGAAGTTCTTGGCTTCTTTCTTTCAGCCTCCTCTGGTGGCCTCATTCACTTTGCCGATTTGCAGGGAAAGGCGCTGCGTTCACCTTCGACAATGTATCCCAGTTAAGTTGCCAGGGGGAATATGATATCCAAACACATGGAGAAAGGGAGTGTTGACTCGGGATATTGCTAATGCGTTGAATTAGGCAAAACAAGTCCAAGTCTGTCCTGGTTGAAAAACACGTCAGCCAATCAGCACAGGAGCGAAAGACAAAGTGGAGGTCGCGCATGCTTTTAATAGTGCACAACATCACCATCAGCCAGGCTAAGGAGCCAGCCGGGCTCCTAACATGGGAAATTGAGGTAACCCGACAATTTTCCAGGTTTGATAAGAAATATGGTCATTTTTTCAAGTCGTATCGTCACAGGACTGAAAATAATGCAGGGTTCTATGTTGAGCCAAACCAAATTGTGGCGGCCTTGCCAGAACCAGCATTGTCCTTGGCTTGGTCCAATACCTCACATATCATAATTTGGTCAATTTAGGAGTACTGTACAAGTTCAACACAACCTGTGGTGTCACAGTTTGAACACCGGGTGGCGCACTGGGTAATGACATAATTCGCTGAGACAGCCGAAGAAGAGAGTCACGGCTGATGAACGGATTTTAGCATCGTGTACTGACTGATTAAATATAAATAGAAGACTGATTGCTGAGATCGGACTCAATGTCTGCTACAAACACAGACGGAGGCTTTTATCTGCCGTGATTGGATCGCAACGAAATTACAAACTACGCTACCGGCCACAGTGAACAAGCGGTCTTGGGATACTCATCGCAAAATCATTGTGTTTAAGCAGTGCTAAGTGCTAACGGTGCCGCCTTCTTTCGATTCAGTCACCAAAAGAACAGGGTTTTTATAGCGTGTGCTGTCACGGGTCTGTGTGCACTCTTACACTCGCAATCATTTTCAGGTCGCCATCCGGGCCAATGGTACCGTAAACTGAGATGCGGATTTTAGTCGTCATTGGCTCAGCCCTGTTATGCTGTTCATGAGATAAGGAAATTGAAACTCAGATAACCCTCAAAAACAGAAGCTTTTGAGTACATGCACACTCAAGAATGCAAGAGGATTAGGCCCAGTGAAGAGGAGAAAAAAAAAAGGTTGGCACGATTCTGACTTTATTCTCAGCATTGTGACTTTAAAATTCTGACTTTAATCGCATAATTCCCACTTTAAATTGAGAATTCTGATTTTAATCTCAGAATTCTGACTTAAAAGTTAGAATTCTGACTTTATTCTCAGAATTCTGACTTCCCCCCACAATTCATAGCTCTACGTCACAAAGTGAGAATTTTCACTTTATTCTCAGAATTCTCACTTTAAAGTGAGAATTCTGACTTTAATCTCAGAATTCTGACTTTAATCACAGAATTCCTACTTTAAAATCAGAATTCTGACTTTAATCTCAGAATTCTGACTTTAAAGTTGGAATTCTGACTTTAAAGTTGGAATTCTGACTTTAAAGTTGGAATTCTGACTTTATTCTCTGAATTCTGACTTTCTGACTTCCCCCCACAATTCATAGCTCTACATCACAAAGTCAAAATTCTCGCCTTAAAGTCAGAATTCTGACACAAAATCAGAATTCTCACTTTAAAGTCAGAATTCTGAGAATAAAGTGAGAATCCTGCCAACCATTTTTTCCCTCTTCACTGGCCCTAATCCTCTTCCCTACCCATGTCACCACAAACAGCCCATGTACTTGCAAAAAAACGCAAACACTCACTTAAATCAACCAAGACCGTTTTAAAAAGTGAATGAAGGCTTAACTTTGGTCAGGTCAAATGAGTGACACACAAGCCTATAATTGTTCATACTGACGTCTGTGCGACTGCTGATGGTCAGCGTGGAAAACCACATCCCTAATACTGTGTCACCAGGCAGAGCCTTGACCCCCTTCTCCCCCGCTCCCTATGGACAAATGAGGAGTGAGCGAACAAGAGAATCAAACAGAGCAAGATGGAGTGCAGTGTTAGAAACGATCGTCCCCCCCCCTCCCCTTCAGCCTCACTGGAGCCAAACTGCCGGGTCGCGGTGGCGATGGCGCATGTGGTGCAAGTCTGCATGCTTGTGTGTCTCTGTGATACTTTGTGTCTAAGGAGGGAAGACGTAGAGGCCGCGGCATACCTTGGAGCCATTAGTCGACTCCCTGTCGGTCACGACATTAATTGGCTTCAGTAGCTGTGAGATCACAGCTTCCTCAACCAATTTGTAAAATGAGTAAATTGCCTGTCCTGTCGGTCCTGGGCTCCAGTTTGCTCATGTGAGAGCTGTGTTTATAAGCCTTGAGAGGGGAGGATAATATATATCATGTGAGCCAGACCAAGCCTTTGTGTAGGTGGTAAAAACATAATTGCAAACACTCAAAGTGTTAATGTTGGGTCCAAGTACATCATGATGTGTAGAAGTGTCAACCTTTGACTTTGGTATGATATTTGGGGTCGTAACACACGTTTGTTAGAAAGGATGGGAAATCCTGGTCCACAAAGTAAAAAACCCTGCCACAGTTTGGCTTCTGCCAAAGGTGCTTCTACTCAACTGGCAGGTAAATGAGCTTGTTTATTTTGGTTTTGCAGACTTTTTAGAGCAAAAGCACCCCATATAAAAGTATTAGGAAAGACAGACAGACACAGGGTCCATTTTACACAAGGACGTCAATTTACTGGAAACATATAGAAATAGTTTATACTGACAGTTGGGTTTGTCAATATGACAAAGGAAATTTGCTGCCTGAAAAGTAATCGATTCATCCATTTTCGACATTGTTTGCCTTCATTAACAGCGCAGATGAGCTGCAGCCGAGCCCAGCTGACTTTGGGTGGGTTGTTCCATGCCAAATCATGGATCGATTGGAATGAAATTTGGTGGACTTGTTATTAGTGAGGGCACAACACTAAATCTCTTATTTGTAGTTAATCGGAGGAGGGGTTTGGGAGCTACGTCCCGCTGAATTTGGACATTTTCGGCAAAAAGACCGGGGCCTACATTCTTTAAACCAGCTTTCCCCAACACTGGTCCTCGAGGGCCCGAGTCTTGCAGGTTGTAAAGGTTTCCGTCCTCTAATGCGGTGGTTCTCAACCTTTTTTCAGTAACGTACGTAATATTTTTTACGGTCCACTTCCGACACGGTCAGCTGTAATGGAAACTGGTTTCGCACGGTGCGGTGCTGGGCTCCAGTGGAAATACAGATTTCGCAAACAAAACCGAACTTTAACAGAGGCAATCATCTAGCAATTGAATACCTACTGTGCATGAAAACCAAAATGGCCAACTAAGGGAAATTTAAGGGCCAAACATAATGCATAGATACAAAGGAAAATTCTTCCCAGAGCACTAAAATCACCGTACAATTTCACCACAAAGGACTAGAAGCAGCCAAGTGAACTCTTTGAATGTTTTTATAAACTATATACACATTCCAACTTATGTTTGCAGTGCTGAAATGACCCCAGTCTTGCCTCTAAACAATGACTGAAACATAAAAGTTTCCCTCGTAAAAACACTGCTCTTTTGTTTCTGATGTTTTCCTGCGGTGAATAAGGAGGTCTGGACGCTGAAGACGATTGAAGCCAGCACAGCTCCCCCGAGCCCTAAAAGTCTCCAATTCATCAGGCCGTCCATCCGCCCTTCCTCTCGTGCATCCCACACACGATCATCAGGCGTGTGGATCAGCACAGGGGACGCCCACAAGTCCTTGTTTCGGTACACGGGGGGATTCTCTGCTACGGTTATCAGGAGTGTGTGTGTGTGTGTGTGTGTGTTTAAATGTGTACCGGATCCTCTGCCTCTGTGGTCTCGGAAGCTTGGAAATCTTCCCGGACATTTGTGATTCATCAGTGAGTTCGCATGTTAAGTAACTTTCTGATGAAAAGGGTCGAAGACTCGCTCTGTGTCATCACCTGTGTCCTTCTTGCTTCCCCATTCCAATATTTCCATCAACAAACTAAATGAACCGCACCCACCAGGTAAAACAATACATTTGTTGATTTCAAATTCAAAATCTCAGACTTGTTTCCTCATGTCTGCCCCCGCTGGTGCCGCCTCCTCTCATCTCCTCCATCATTACTTCCTTTGGTTTTGTGTGATTTCTCTTCATTTCCTCTCTAGTCTCTAAATAAATCCCCATGTAACCAAAGTCCATGTGGAGCGTTCCTTGGGCTGGTTTGCCACATAAAGGACTTTTGAAATGGGAGCCTGAATGAGACATAGATGAATGCATGCAGTAAGTCAAACGATGCAAATTGATATAAATTCCTTTTCTGCCCATTAGTCATTTGATGTTCCAATTCCGGATATCTTGCCTTACGAGAGGTCCAATTTACGAGTTCAAATTATTATTATTTTTTATTTTTTGTTAACAGGACACATTTAGAAGAAATTTTACATTTTGACTTTAGCAGACTTTGGTGCAATATTTGCATATGAAGCCTCTAACACGACGTGCCCTTGACTTTAAAAAGAAAACAATTACTCGGGATGGGGAAGAACTCGGAAAACCACAATTAGCCACCAATTGTCTCTGTTCTCCATGCAGACAGAGAACACTGCCATGTATGAGCAATATCCCAAAAAGCCAGAGTATTTTTAGAATACTAAAAAACTAAAAACTGTGGAGAGTAAAGGAGATATGACTTGCCGTCTCCTCGTCTAATCATTTACTGCATCGCCACGATTGGTGACCCAAACGTGATTAACTCATTTGCTCCCCAAAACGTATTAAAAACGTTCTATTTTAAATATCGCCATGGTCCCAAAAACGTATTTATACATTTTTTATTCTTTTTTAACGCTACACTAAAACAGTTGGGTTACTTTTAACCCAATTATGGATTAAAGTGGACCCATTATGGGTTAATTTGATAAATTTTTCTGAGTTGTTTTATGCAAAATCACCCAATTTTTTGACCCAAGTAAATGATCTGACCCATATTTATGAGTTGTTTTATACTAAAAGACCCATTTCTTAGAGGATCAATGCTTCTTCTTTTTTTTTACCCATAGTTGAGTTATTTTTGACCCAACTGTTTTTAGAGTGTAGAGCATACAGTAGGCTTTGAGGCAGCCTCTGACCTGAAGAGGATGCTTAACAATGATAGTTATTACAACAACAACAAAAAACGGTTAGCAGGTGGCAGCAGAGTATAAGAGATCAATCAGGGCCATATTGCAACAACCTCTTTTCCCCAGATTTGTGAATAATGATGAAACTTAGCTCTATTCTAATGCAAATTGCTGCAAAATGGAAACAGATAGAAATATACTTTTTTTTCCTGATGAAAGACTCTAATCTTTATTTTGATAGGTTTCTAGAGCCCTTAATCCTAAAAGAGCCTCAAAGGGCTTCACACGCCCACAGTGGACAAATATTCAAATTAACTCATTTGCTCCCAAAAGCGTATAGAAACATTCTATTCTATAAAACGTATATAGACACTTTTTATTATTTATTTACTTTTTTTTATGCTAGAGCATACAGAAGGCTTTGATGCAGGCCCTGACCTGAAGGGGTCGCGTAGAGCAATGGTAGTTACTACAAAAAACGTCCACAAGGTGGCAGCAGAGTATAAGAGATCAACCAGGGTCATGTTGCAACAACTTATTTTCCCCAGTTTTGTGAATAATGATGAAACTTAGCTCTATTCTAATGCTAATTGCTGCAAAATGGAAAAGGATACAAATATACATTTTTTTTCCTGATGAAAGAAGAGACAATAATCTTTCTTTTGGTAGGTTCAATGTTTTTATAGCAATAGAACACAATATTCTGTGGACCTTGCAAAATCTGTCAAAATCCTGCAAAACAGCCAGGAGCGAAGGGGGTTGCTTCAGTGAAAATGGCTGGGAGTGAATGAGTTAATAATGGCAGATCTCAATGCAAACGTTTAATAAAAATAATACAGGTTAATACAGACTCCTATGTACAGTACAAAACTATTCCTATTATGGAACGTATATGCCATATGGTGGGCAGTATGTTTGCATTTGAAAAGCATTTAACTGCCTTGGAACTGGGAGAAAAAACTGACTAGGTATTTTCATTTTTTTCATCATGCGTGTGTTATTTGCACATAAATATTACAACACCAGCATAGCTTACTGCTTGTGAGAGAAAGCAGTTACTTGAGTATTTCCGTTTCTCTGCCACCCGCATATAGACTCCTGTTTGGAGAAGGAAACTGAGGGGCCTTGTGGATCATGTAACTCACTTCAAACTGGTTCGGCTGTGCTGTGTGACAAGGAAATTGATTTTTCCTTGTTGTTTTTCTTTCTGAATGCTCCTACACAGGATATTTCCTTAGCTGTGTAACAGAATCTATGAACTATTACAATTTTTCCACCTCCCGCAAAAAAAATAAGATACACATGTTCCCAAGCTATAGTTCACATGTTTTGAGGTTCTCTTTGAAACCAAAAAAAAAAAAGGTTGAATTCAGTCTGAGAATGGATATGATCCAGTCACATTTATTGTGGGGAAAACATTTGGAAATGATGTAAGTTTGTGAAGAATGTAACATGATCAGGGAGAAATGTATAAATAATAATGCATAATACAGAAACACTGAAATCTTGGTCAGACATGCATTTTAGTTGAACTAAGAAAAAAATCCTTTTAAGTGGAAGTCAACCTAAAAATTTCCAAACAATAATATGTTATATGTGACCTCTCTAGTCTAAACATGACATTGATTAATATTACATTTGTGGAGTTATGCGGCAAAATCCAGCCATTTTTATCCATCTCAGGGGACGGCCATTTTGCCATTTGCTGTCCACTGAAGATGGCATCACAGTTGCTTAGTGCTCAGGCAACGGCCAATCACAGTTTACCAGTTTTTTGAAGCTTAGCTATGATTGGTTGTTACCTGAGACCTGAGCAACTGTGATGTCATTTTCACTTGACAGCAAGTGACAAAATGGCCGCCTTCTGATACTGATCAAAAAATTGTTAGTTTGGGCGTCTCCATACCATAAAAAGTGTCAAGAATTGAGGGTTTGTTTAAACTTAAATTATTATTATTATTATTTTTAATGTAAACTGTGTCAAAAAGTTTGATAGTGAAAAGTTGAAAACAGATTTCACTGAAAATGTCTGTTGTTTCAGTCTGCTTGCATTGGGGAAGTGAGCCACCAGATCCATTACACATAACACGTCACTCAGCACATTATGATTTTTCATTCAGTTGAGGCATAGACAGACGAGTCCGTTCAGATGTGTTCGGCCTTGGTTAGAGGTCTCTGCTTTTACTGAGTCTGCCATTCTATTTAATATTATCTAAACTCAACAGCCTGTGTTATATTATTGTCTGTTTTGAGGAGGGGTGGGGTCGGGAGAAAACCACTACTTCAATGATCGTTCCTAATTGTTACAAGTTCTACATTTGCTTGGCAGGGCAAAGAAGTCTTTAGTTGACAGTCAACTGACAGCGTACAGAAATCCAGCAACGTGAATGTAATCTCAGTGAATTTAAACCTCCGCTGTTCACGTCCATCACACGACTCGTTGATCTGTGTGGAGCCTCGGGCGGCAACAACCGAACCCATTCTCATCCCTAGAAAAGGCACCTGCGTCTCATGACTGACTACCAAACAATAGGCACGGCATATAACATAAGTCTTTGCGGTCGTAATCATCCCTCTCTACTAGAGGGGAATTCCTCCCCCATTCTCACAAAAGGTTCCCCATCACTCAGGTTTTCCACTTATCAAATCAAACCTGGCACATAAAATGGGAGCCTTTGTCGGCGTGCTCTGTGGGTGGGAGGCCGACGAGGACAGAGGGTTATTCATGTCACCGAGAGGTTCGAATGTAGTGAAGGAGGGACCTTTGTGTTTCTATAACATTATCACGGCAAGGGCAATGTACTGTACGTTTTCATGTGCTAAAGCTACATGCTAACTCACATTCGACTTCGTTATAGAATTGGACTGCTTAACGAGTACTGGAAACGCTTGTCATTTTTGCAGCTTTTGTGTTAACTAATGTATGTACAGTAAGTCCTATGTGGAAAGTGTGGAACTGCCAGTGTGGAGTTAACATTTTTAATTGGCAAATTTTAACATATTTGCAAATATGGTCGAATGTGCTTGCAAATAAACTACTGGACAGGAAGTAATTGTGTGACCAAAAACAGGAAGTAATCATTTACAAAATATTATTGAAACAAATAACTTCAACACAATTTAACGGAAAAAAAGTATTGTTGAAATGAGCATAACATTTGCAAATATGGTCGAATGTGCTTGCAAATAAACTACTGTCTATTTTATAGCATTCCGCTTTTTAATTTTTTTTAAATCTGGTCGCCCTGCTTAAACAGGAAGTAATTGTGTGACCCAAACAGGAAGTAATTATTTACAAAATATTATTGAAACAAATAACTTCAACACAATTTAACGAAAAAAAAGTATTGTTGAAATGAGCATAACATTTGCAAATATGGTCGAATGTGCTTGCAAATAAACTACTGTCTATTTTATAGCATTCCGTGTTTTAATTTTTTTTTAAATCTGGTCGCCCTACTTAAACAGGAAGTAATTGTGTGACCCAAACAGGAAGTAATTATTTACAAAATATTATTGAAACAAATAACTTGAACACAATTTAACAGAAAAAAAGTATCGTTGAAATAAGCATAACATTTGCAAATATGGTCGAATGTGCTTGCAAATACGCTACTGTCCATTTTAAAGCATTCCGCTTTTTAATTTGGAAAATCTACCCAAACAGGAAGTTATTGTGTGACCCAAATAGGAAGTAATTGTTTACTCAACGTTATTGAAACAAATAGTTTCACCACATTTACAGTTTAACAGAAAAAGTATTATTGAAGTGAGCATAACAATAAGAAGAAACCCTTTGTCATGACCAGTGTGGGCAAATGTGAGATGAAAAAATAATAATCTGCAGATTGTAAATCAAGTTTCTCTCCTTTTTCTCTAATATGTCAACCTCTGTCCTCATAGCTTTGGAAAATGTCAGGCCGCGAGCTGGCAGAGGATGAAGGGCTTGTGGGGAGAAGCGAGGGTGGGTTTGGGGGAGGGGGGGGGGTGAGGTTGGGTGGGTTTCTTGAGGCTGGGGCGGAAGAACAACGTTTTTGAGGTTTCCAGACAGCATATTTGTCTAACATTTCTACCCATTCTGAACAAGTTCAGTCATAGTTCATGAAACAGAGCACCTCCATTTGCCAATCTCCTTTGACAAGTGTGTGTTTTAACACACAAAGCCAGCCAAGGCGTGTGTGCATGTACTGTATTGTATATGGGCTTAAAATTCATGAATCACACACCGTCTTCTCAAGATGCTCTCGCACCTTTTTATATTCTTTAAATCTACATTAATCACTTTTAATGTGACTCCTGTAGCATCATGTGCAAGGTGAGCTTGTTCCTATGATTATTCTTTCTCAACTTGTTTTTAGCGGGTGGGACAGTGGAACCTGCGACTTTACTGGTAGAGGGCCTCGCAGCCAAAAACGTGGGTTCGAATCTTGTTCTGGGCTTCATTTTATAAGCCGTTTTAAAATGTTGTCTCAGTTTTAGTCCAGTTTCAATCACGCTTGATAGTTTTTATCATAGTCAACCTCATCCCGTTTTTATTTAGTCAACTTTTAGTCGACTATAAATCTAGTAGTCAAATAAACTATAATTTTATTAATCTAGTTTTTGTCAACAAGAACTGTCAACATTTTAATCTAGTTTTAGTCAGGACAATACATTTTAGCCCTTTATATATTTTAGATCTAAAACTATTTCACATAAAATGTTCTCTCATCTTTTGATAAAAAAAACAAATTCACACACGAGCTCGTAAGCTAGCCAGCATTAGTTAGTGTTCTGATTAACATCATTGTTGGAATGTTATAGACGTTGGATTAATAATAATGATAATAATAATTAAAAAAAAAAAAGTTTTACATTTCCAAGGAAATCTCAAAGTGCTGCAGTGTCAGATAAAAGGGAAAAAAAAAGTTATGTTATGTTATAACTATAATTTACTCTTCTTTTTTTTTACCTTTGACCGTGAATCCACCTCCTTTCTGCCCAATGTGTTTGTGCACGTTGCACTCTCTAGCTGCAGATTTGAAAGGGGATGTGCCACAGTGACAGATTAGCAAAAACAGGATGTTACAAAATCGTATATTTTTTGTCTCATCTTTGTTTATGGACTAAAATACCCACAGTTTTTAAGTCCTGTTTTTTTTGTTTGTTTTTTAAGTGAAGTACATTTTCATCTCGTCGTCATTAGTCGACGGAAATGCATACAGATTTAGTCCCAGTTATTGTTTATTAATGAGGGTTTTAGTCTAGTCTAGTTTTCGTCCATGAAAAAATGTGTGTCGACGAAAATATTTTTGTTTAGTTTTCATTAACGAAATTAACACTTTTTCCCACCAGGCCATGGAGTAGCAGAGCAGCCCAATGTCCCATTACTTTTGGTCTTTTAAAAGTGGGAGGTGCACATACAAACGGTTGTAATTCCTTCACCTGATTTGGATATAAAAAGCTTCAATTGATTGTAAAACTCTGCAGATAAAGTAAATCTTGTTAGTTTCATTTCAAATCCATATTTTTATGGAGCTAACTGTATATGACTATAATGGCAAATATTTATTTTTAGTTTGTTGTTGCTTAGTGACATTTTGACTGAAGTTAACTCTGTTATGGATTGAATGAATGCACTGTATTTGCAGTAGAAATGTGCTCTTTGATTAATATGGTCTGATTCACTTCTTTAATTACAGCACGGCCTGGGGTGCAGAGGTCAGTCCACAGGTTGTCAATGTGGCGCTACAGCTTGTGATCTATCATAGCAAGAAAGTCTGGCAAGGGACGCCAGGCGTCTTTCCGGAGGAGCAAGAACACGTAGGTGAGAATAGATCAAGGTAGCGTGACCTAGACGACGAGATAGTAGAGGTGAAGAGAATGGATTTGGGATCAGGGTGGGTGGCACCAGAGACATGGATCAGAGGTAGTGACGCCTTCAGACAACAATGCTCTGGTTCGACTCTAATCCAGCGATTCATCAGCCTCAATGGAGGACATTTGATAGCACATGATAATGAAACGTCAACCCCAGACTGCTTGGCTGCCAGGGCCTTTTTCTCAGTCGGCCAAAAGTGACTTGAAGCTCGTTGGTCAACCACTTTTCAACGGGAGACATTTTGAAATCTGCTGCTGCCACTTCAATTCACAGTGATGCTGTGAGTTGGTTTTGTTATATTTTTATGTGGAATTTGAATAGCACTATTTATGCCCTGTACATTTTTCTTAGCATAGTTTGAGGAAATCATGTTGATTGGTTCTCTTACCTCATATAAAAGTTGTACTTTTTCTGGATCAACATTAAAAATAGACATTCATGTTCCTTACATAGCATTATTATTCCAATTTGAGGCGCCTAGCTGCTGCTGACGTTACATTCCGTGGTCCCTGCCCCTCACCACATACACAATGAATGGGTTTGACAATGTTACACTGCACCCTGCTAAGTGCAGTGTGAAACGGGGCTTAATAGAGTGATTGCATCAGAGTTTTAAAAAAGTTTTTTTTAATCTTAAACATTTATCTGTGATTGAATAACAATTTTATTGTACACATTTATTTATGTATTTATTTATTTTTTATATTGTTCACTGAAACAACCCCCTTAGCTCTCGGCTGTTTTACTGGATTTTGATTGATTTTGCAAGGCTCACAGAATATTGTTTTCTATTGCTATAAAAACATGGACATACCAAAAGAAAGTATCTTCTTTCATCAGGAAAAAAAAGTATATTTGTATCTGATTCCGTTTTGCAGCAATTAGCATTAGTTTCATCATTATTCACAAACTTTGTATATCCAGAAGGGGAAATAGCTTTTTACAACATGGCCCTGGTTGATCTCTTATACTCTGCTGCCACCTGCTGGCCGTTTTTGTAAAAAAAAAAAAAAACTACCATTGCTTCAACCGTTCTCTTCAGTTCAGAGGTTGCATCAAAGCCTTCCATGTATGCTCTAGCATAAAAAACAAAAACATAAAGAATGTATAATACGTTTTGGGGATCATAGCAATATTTAAAATCGAACGTTTCTATACGTTTTTGGGAGCAAATTAGTTAATTTGAATATTTGTCCACTGAGGCTCTTTTGAGATTAAGAGCTCTAGAAATAAACTTAAAAGATCATGGAGTTAGCTCAAGAGATATTAATGTTATCAATATGGAGCAAAGCGGAATGTTCATGTGTCAGTTATTTTGGAAATGATCTTTTATTACGTTGTGTACTTTATGTTCTCCATGTTTTGTGGACAGACTTACATTCCAACGCCATCTTTACTGCTTGGGAAACCATTTAATTTTAGTTCCTCTCGAAACACCTTTAATGCTCTGCTTTTCAAACGGCCATAAAGTTGCTTTTATATGGCATGAAATTGCCTTCCAAGAATGGAAACTGCAGCTATAACACAATAAGAAGGCAGTCTGGTGTGGAGTCGTCAGTTCTCCAGCATCAGCAGCCTAACGTTCAACTCCCGTGGCGACGTGTGCGGTGATGGTGCTGAGGGAGGCGTCCAAGTCTGTTTTGCAAAAAGGGAGACGTGAGGGGCTTCTCTAAAACGTCATACCAGTGGGAATGTTCTGGTCCGGTGGATCCATTTTTGGACACATTGATACCCGGGGTAATTAAACTTATGAGCACAACTAGTTAGTCAAATGATCGTTTCCTTTTGTACTGTTTATTCTAAACCAACAATATATTATAAATGAGAGACAGAGTACAGAATGTGCTTTTCTTAACCAAGTCATAAAGTTTTTCTTAAGTACTGATTATGGTTGACATGCCGTCAATAATGTCGCTGGGCCAGAATTCAGATTCTGTGACTGCGTTTGTCCTGGTTGAACTTGGTCAGAGATATTTAGTGGAAGAGGTCAAATGTGTGGCATGTTTACCCTGTTGTTGGCCAAACCTCCTCCTGCTAAGAGTGTGTGGAGGCGGCGTGGGGAAGCCTGCCAGAAGCTGTGGCTCTTCGATGCGGACTTCATTCCATTCAAAAGTTGAGGTGAGACCACCAATTACTTTCATTCTCGGTGATTTGGACTTCTTGGGGTTAGGCTGAAGGAGAGAATGGAATCGCTTGGGTTGGCTAAATATAAATCAGTGAAAGCACGTGTTTTGCATCACTAAAGAGGTCATTTAGTTAGCTTTGCAGTATTCATATTTCATTAACTCAAAAAATAACGGACATAACTAAAGTTGAACAAAATATCACCGAAGTTACACTTCTTAAGCCCTTTTCGCACTGCGCTTGCTCAGTGTGAAAGAGTCGCGTCAACATTAATAAATGACAATGGTGCCCTGGAAGTGCTGACATAGCAAAAACAACAGGAAGTAAAAATTGAGATTTTGGAGGAGACTAACAGCAGAGAAAAAATCATTTATGGGCGGGTACTATATATATATATATATATATATATATATATAATTAGCGGTGTCAGGCGATTCAAATTTGTAATCGCAATTGCTGTCTCTTTTTTTCTAAGTTTTCATACTCTTGTTAACATAAAAGTGGAAAAAATCTTAAACTAATAGAAATATGGCTGCATCTTTTAGTCATTGATACTGTAATTTCATAATTCATCAAATTTAGTTAAACTTTTAAATGTACTCTACTGTAAAAACGAAAACAAAAAACAAGTGTGATATTGATTTGTGTTGAGGTAATTTTTCTGCCACTAGATGGCATAACTACATTTGTAAGACAGTGACAGTTTAGAGCATATTTTTGTTCCTATTAAAAGCTATCTAATCTTTAACATGAAGTAACTTTTCTGCACATTTTTTAAAATTGTAAAAGACCCCAGTCTCCACAAATATATGCATTATTATTAAATGTATGCAAAATTTTGACATGGACGTGTCTGCTGCGTTGCAAATTCCCCCAGTACAGGCGGTCATTAATTGCGCATAAAAGAATTGCGGTGTTAAAGGAACTTTAAATTAACTCAAACTTAACGCCAACGTGTTCTTTAGGCCTCGCTAAAATCCCGCCCGGGGGATTTCCTGCTCCTACGTTGCCAAGTAGCAAGGGAGGGAAAGATGTAGTAGGCCAGATGCCCAGCACCAGAATCGTCCAACTCAGTGCCATGCGGGTCCCCGAGCCCCTGTCACTCCCTCACCCAGACTGGACGCCCCGGCCAAGTTTCCGCCTCGGCCCCCAAAAACCAACAGCCTCAATCTGGCACTTAAACTGAAATAGAAATGTAATTTCCTCAATCATTGGGACATAAATGTGGTTTTAAAACAGACGTAAGGGTGCCACTGCTGTAGCTTGAATGAATGAACATTAAAGGTCTTATAAACGAGCTTTAAAGTGTCAAGAGACTTTTCTGCAGACGATATGTAAAGAAGCCCAGGCTCATAAATCTTGACAGCGAGTGCATGATGCAATGGTTCATGTGTAGCCTTCACTTTTTGCATACGGACTGGAAAGTGACAAGCTGGGGGCCTGTGGAACTTCATATGGAGATACTTTTAATATGGCGTTACCGATATTCAAATGTGGCTTTTGTCATTTTTCCAGAGAGATAGATTAGTAAAGCAAATACATTTCTTCATCAACTTGCAGACCCTTTAATATTGTCAAGGCGCCATCTATGAAGTACGCCACTCGCCATGGTTTGTGATTGTCAAACTTCCTCAAATTGCTCATTGTGGCGCGTGTTGTCCAATAAGAGAGTGAATTGTGCTAGAGTTAATCCTGGATCATCGCATCCGTGGTTTGTGTTGAGTCAGAGAGCAGCTGTGTGAGCGCAAACAATTCCTCTGTCTCACCCCTGCTCCATACATGTCAGTCATGTTTGTAACATGATGGCTTTTTGGTGAATTATTAGACTTAGAGCGACAATGTGGAATAGGGAAATTCAGTTCAGTGTTTGAGCAGAGGGGGAAAAAATCAATATACCAAGAGTCCATTGATTCTCCCTTGGAACATTCCAACCTTTATAGAATGGAGTCTCTGATGTCTATGACAAAAAAAAGTACACAAGATCTTGCATAAGCAGTTTATCAAACAACACTTAGCGGTAGTCTTTGCATATTTTGCTTTTTCTTTGGCTTTTAGGGGCCTCTTTTTTTTTTTTTATGAAATCTGCCTGGTTGGTCTTGATGATGCTGTTTGCTCCACAATATATATTTTTTAAACAGACCTCTGAGACCATCACAGAGCAGGTGTATTCATACTGAAACTACAATACGCACAGGTTGACTCTATGTATCATCAAAAGTCATTTGGGTCAACATTGGATCTTTTAGAAATCACCATGGAACTTCTGGAGTTAGGTGGCTGCACTGAGAGAAAAGGGGGTAATTATTTTTTTCACGTCCTACTTTTTAGTTATTTATTTATAAAAATAATTAAACAAATAAATAAATAAATACATAGATCGATAAATAAAAAAATAAAGTTTTAAATATCGTATAAATGTTGTTCCACTTCACGAATGATGTCCACTTGGTGTTGATTATTGAAAAAATAATAGTAACAATAAAATACATCTAATTTAATATCATTTTGCCCTGGGTTATTTATAAAAAATAAATAAACAAATACAATGAATACAAATGAATACATCGATCGATAAATAAATAAAGTTTTAAATATCGTATACATTTTGTTCCACTTCACGAATGATTAAAAAAATAATAGTAACAATAAAATACATCTAATTTAATATCATTTTGCTCAAAGTCTGAAATGAAAGAAAAAAATGGTAACACTCCAAAATATAGCCTTAAATTGGGCAAGGAACCAAATTTGGTAACTCTTTTGCACAATTTACAGACAAATTTGCTTTGACTTCACGTGTGTGTGCATGTCTGAAACGTATCTGAAAGTAGCAGCTGCTCTTATCATGTTTGGTGAGGGTGGTCTGAAGATAAAGTCTCTCTACTGCGAGGTGCTACTGAGCTTCTGCAGTTCATCCGCAGCCAACCGAACACATCCCCTTGTCTCGTCCAACGCTATAACTGTTCACCTTTGGCTAGCCTGCATGACATCCTTTTTATCTTGTCTACTTTCAGCCTCTATCTTCTCTGCCCCGTCCAATCTACTCTTCTGGTTATCACCTCTATTGTCTTTTAGTTTGTGGTTCTTTCCCTTTGTGCCTCATACTCAGTATCCTTGGGGTCCCCACAAGGACAAGCTGATTGCGCGTTTTAGTTCAGTGGATACAATGGTTGAATTGATGATTGTATTGCCTTATGGTAAAATATTATAATTATTATAGAATAGAAAATATTCATTACCAATGAAATTCCTTGAAAATTTGAACGATTGCAAAGTTTAGCTTGTCACTTTGTATGGCGCTTAGCTTGTGTACTCAAAGCTCTTTAACTCATTTGCTCACAAAAACGTATAAACACGTTCTATTAAAAATATATTGCCATGATCCCAAAAACGTTTTTATACGTTTTGTATGTTGTTGTTTTTTTATGCTACAGCATACAAAAGGCTTTGATGCAACCTCTAACCTGAAGAGGTCGCTTAAAGCAATGGTAGTTATTACAAAAATTGGCCAGCAGGTGGCAGCAGAGTATAAGAGATCAACCAGGGCCTTGTTGCAACAAGCTCTTTTCAACAGGAAAAATAAATGTGCTTTTTTTTTCCTGATGAAAGAAGAGACTCTAATCTTTCTTTTGGTAGGTTCCATGTTTTTATAGCAATAGAACACAATATTCTATGGGCCTTGCAAAATCTGTCAAAAATCCTGTAAAACAGCCGGGAGTGAAGGGGATACTGATGGCTGGGTTGGGATACAGACGCTCTACCACTGAGCCATGCCACCCCACGATGTGCAGAATAACAAGTGAAAAAAAAATTACACACAATCACAGAATTATTGTAGCACCAATATACTATATATAGGGCATATTATAACCTGCCTAGCAACAGCATTTCTGCTGCATCTACTATATTGACATTCTATTTCAGTTGTGAGATTTAAAATTTAATTAATTAAAATGAATGACATGTCTTTTAGTTTTTTCGTATTGTGCATTTTCTGCTGTATAGTTCAGCTCAGTGGTTGGTGCTTCACAACGATTTATTTTTTTTATTCATACAAAAAACACCACTGGCTATAAAGTGTAAACTAGAATACCCTCTGTCTAATGAGTATGTTTATATGAAAAGGGCCGTCACAAAGTCTCTTGCTGCATCTTGTTCTCCTGCTCATCCATCACACTCACCTCCTAACGAGGGCCTCAGCTTTTGACATGACAGATAGAGTGCTACAAGTGGAACTGATACTGATGCACGGATGTGACATATAGAGAGACAGAGAGAGAGAGAGAAAAAAAATCTTGGTCAGAAGACCATATCCTGGAAATCCATTTCAGGCGCATGACCGAATGCCTACTGAAACAGCTGCTGTGGCCTCTGAACCAATCAAAGAGGAGAGAAAGAAGCGAAATCTCCACAAGAATGGCCTCATCGCGGCAAAGCGAAATCCAGACCTCCGCCACAATGCCAGAAAGAGATGATAGGGCACAGTAAAACCAATCCGAGGCATCTTATTTAAAGGACCGGGATGCCGTGCTAAACACTGAGAGGGAACAAAGAGGACCTCCGCATCCTGACATGGAATCTGTCTACGGCGAGTCACATCACAGCCAGTTAAAACAAACATGAAATAACCGATGATGCTTCTTCATCATTATTATTATTATATCATTATTGTTTGTATGGCACGAGGCGAGCTGTCATAGAGTCCCGCCTCTAATTAGGATCAGACTTATTGGCCAAGTATGTGAAAAAACACACACGGGATTTGTCTCCACAGGATGAACATGAAAAAGGGAGACAGAACGGGAAGCCTGGTGGTTTGCTAGTTAGCGCCCCCCAGATCCTTAGGTGGGAAATGGGGAAAGATAACAACACATAAATGATGACACAAGAGTTGATCATCTTGATCCCCTAACCTTTTTTTGTGCAATAGACCAGGTTCACGTTAAGACACATTTTGACGGACAGATAAATATACAACACGTGATTACGCTGAATTAGTGGGAGTCCTTTGCTTGTTTGCACTTCTACTTTTTTGACGCATCTTCCCTTTCTTTCCTTTTGTGCGTCTTGTTGCGCGACATCTGGAGAGCATATTAAGGGAAATCCCGCCACTAAGTAAACCACAGAGTACTAACTACGAACAGATATTGGGGACAGGAGAAAAAGCCCAATTGGTGTTAGATTTATTGCTATTTTACAGGAATGGCCACTCTGGGGGGAAACAAAAAAAGATGAAGATGTAATGTAATGACTTTGTGGCCATCCCTGCCTTCCCTACAGTTATTTTCTGGAGTCCAGTTCTTCACAGTATAGTCCCATTTTTATACACCTAGTTGGAAATGGACTGTTATGATTCCCTGTAGCGTGCAATGTCTATTTTCTTGGTGACCTAGCTTACAGAAGAGACTAATAGGAAAGGAAATGAGGCAGAAAAGTGGCTGACCAGGTCAAACCGTTGAGGGTTTTTTTCTTTTCTTTTTTTTTTTTTTCAACAAGGCAACCCTTAAGAGTTGTGGTTCTGACAAGTTAAGCTGCACGGGCAGGTCAGCTCAAAGGCCCACGCAAAAACGTGTGTGTGGAAAGTTCCAACTGTTATTTGTCAGGCTGGAAAATAATCTGAAAATGGGCTTCGTTAGCAAAATAGCATAAGAGGTATTCGTCATCATTATTAGACTGTTTCAGATGAAGTATTTCCAATTCCTGATGGCTCTCTGTCCATGGCATTGCTCCATTAGCATTAGCATTAGCATTAGCATTATTCAAGAGACTCACAAATTTAATATTGCACATATTGGACCGAATCAAGGACACAAGATCAGTCTGTGGATTGCACCATATCATATTCAGATAACGGTAAAAAAATAAAAATAAATAATAATAATAATAATTAGGGGTGTGCCAAAAAATCGATTCACATAAGAATCACGATTCTCATTTAGTACAATTCAGAATCGGTTTAAAATGTCCCAAAATCAATTTTATTGAAATGATTTTATACTGTCTTGCCTTTGTCTGTGTGTGCCTTTATTTGGAGCGCTGTTCATGTGGTACCCGGGTTGGCCACTGAGGGGCAGTGTGGTTCCATGCGGTCTAATACACTGTTACGTTATAGCCACCTTAGAGAGTAGAAAGAAAAAGTCACAAACAAGTTATTCCAATAAAGTTTTTTTGCAGTGTGGAGCCGTTCTTTTGTGTGATAAAAGTGCCGCGAGTAGTGCGCTAATTAGCATTAGCGAGTCAAACTGGAGTAGATCATTACAATTCCTTGCACGTTTATACATTGAAGCAAAAATCATTGTCAATCAAATCATTTTGAATCAAAAATCGCCCTGAATCCAATCGCAGACCCAAAAATCGGAATCGAATCGAATGGCGAGACATTGAAAGATTCCCACCCCTAATAATAATTATATCCCTCCCTTTTGTGTTTTTAACATGATCATTTGGGAGTCTAACTTTGGTGCCAGACCGTGTTGGCCTGATTCTGCTCTCACTCTCAGTGTATCTAATCAGCTTCCTGCAAGCCTTCTCTATCTGCAGGCGAACAGTGTGCTGCTTAACTATTGGCTCCATGCTCATATTTCGACAGATTAGATTTGCATACACTGCCTTCATTGTTGCCGTCAGGATTCTTGAAACAGTATCGCACCACGTTATTAGTCACAGTCTGGATACGGCGATTACATATGCACGCACATTTCTCTCATTAAAGAACAAGGCTTTGGCACAGCGTGAAATTTCTTTATGGAGCGGGCATCATGAGCGATTCATGGTTCTCTTGCTCAAACCATGAATGAAAGGCAAACAGGAGCTTTCAGACGTGAACGTGTTGGTGTTAACGACTTGTTGTAAATGTCAGCAGAGTAAATGTTGCTGTGTAAAGAGGAATGTGGGTCAATGAGATGATGACTTTTATGTCACCTTCACTGTCTTGCTGACCACTGAAGCAGTGCAAGGCTTTATTAGATCACGGATTTCTGGTCACGGCTAGCGGGTCACAGAAGCTGCCGGTGTGTCTGCGTGCTGGCACACTGGATAAGCATATCCACTTTTTTTTTTTTTTAACACAATATTGTTTGGTAAATCAGTCCAAAAACCTTGAAAAGCTAATTCATAGCCTTTTTTTTAACTGTTCGTGGAATTTTGTGCTTTTGTGTATCTTTTGGGAGTTCACAGCCCATCCACCCCAGTCATAAAACCTAGGGACGGCCCTGGGTCACAATATAACCCGAACGTGCATTTTCACAGTATTTTCCATATGGTCAAGCCCAACATTCATTTTCATTTTCCTGGCTTTCTAACATCCAATCACCTTCATCTGATTCTGAAGTATTCTCAAATGGAACCCAGTTTTTATGCTCGAGTTTAGCTGCATTGGCTGTGAAAATTGAGCCCTAATTATATTATTATTATTATTGTCATTATTATTATTATTATTATTATTATTATTGTTATTATTATTATTATTATTATTATTATTATTATTATTATTATTATTATTATTGTCATTATTATTATTATTATTATTATTATTATTATTATTCCACAATTTTAAAATTTATTTTGACCCAACTGTCATTTTATTGTAGCTTAGCTAGCTACATTTTTCAAGTAGCTTGCTCAACGTACAGGAACAGGAACCTGTTCCACACACACACACACACACACACACACACACACACGCACGCATATACTCCCCCTTCCAGTTTCCTTTGAGGAGTGCAGTGATGGGAAAGATAAAATGCCTCCTTTGGATGATGAAGACGCCAGTGACAAGTGGCCAACTGGACAGGCCTTGACATGCTATTTGAGGGCATAACACTTTATCTCACATTCAAGCTCCCCGAAATATTGTTACTGAACAGGATGGATGGCTCTACAACGGTGATATGCACATATTAAATTCATCTTTAAAATTGGAATTCCAAAGTGCTTTTAATATGCTCAATTGGATTTGATGTCAGATAAAGCGTCTTTCTCCAAAGATCGTGTGGCGTTTAATGGTTATCAAATATGTCTTATATCAGCCCTTAATGTTTTTGTTTCCAATTAAATGGCTTCAGGCCATCACAATGAACACATTAAATGCTTGGTAGAGTTTATTGGGCCTTTCTTGAGCCAAGAGCGTCAACACCCACATAGATCATCTGTTGGGTCACGCCATTACTTGGCCCCAATGCAAGTGGGCTGTAACATAACATTAGGAATATAAATGCCTTAATCTGTGACAGTATATAGATCCAGTCCATTATCTAATGTTTTTTTTTGTTGCCCATGAATCACTCAGCGACAAATTACGTTTTGGTTATAATTAATATTTTTCATAGACAGGTGAACGTTTGCTAAGCATAATTGGAATTTCTACTGTATTTGGAACCACACTGAGCATCTCTGGGCAATTTGCTATTTAAGCTGGGACTAAACACGGGTGCGTCTTAATTTTCATGCCGGGGCAAGTTTAGCACGTTTGTGAATTTGGTAGACACGATACGCCTCCCTGAGCGTTTGCTGCCACGCGCCCCGGCGCATTTCTCATTTAGACTCTGTAAAAACAGGTCTAACTAGTGGTGCACGTAGTGTCATGTGATTTTGGTGGACTTGAGAAGCATTATCATCTTAAAAGTAACGCCCTAACCACACGGCAGACCTATTGGGGGCGTCACACAGTCATGGGTTCAATTGTGTCAGCGATCTACATCAGATCTTTCAATTTATCTGCCGAGTGAGTCTATTTTCTGTTTCCGCACTGTTGAGTGTTGTTGATTGGCCGGGATAAGGTGACATTCCTTCCCGCAACGGCGCTCCGTCATTCCCAATTCTACCTTTGCAAAGTCTACAAAAATACCAAAAGGAAGAAAACTTCACCAATGTGCACAGTTAGACTTCGAAAAATAGGGCCCGCAGTGTTGAGGTTGTTAATGACAGACAAGTGGCGCTGCTTGGAGCCTGCTGCCAGTGCAAATTCTTCTTTTCCCTGGAGCAGCCTGTGGTTGTCTGGTGGGTAGGGGAGTGGAAATGGTCGTAGGATGTACACAAGCCCAAACCAAGGACCCCTGGAGGAACACTGGCTCCTTCTGTTAATGGACTAGGAAGCAGAAAAAGGGCGTCCCCCCCAATAACCATCCTCCTTCCTCACCCCCTTACTACTGGCTGAAACTCTACCTCAAAGATAACCATCGCACCTTGGGCTCTTGGTGTGCCCCGCCTGCCCCTCATGGCCTCACCCTGCTCTAGGGTCACTGAAAGGGGGGAGCAACAGTTTCACATCAATGCAGGCCTGTCTGGAGGCCTCGCATAGCTGCGCCGGAGCCGATAACTGACTCACAACTTTACACCGCCTTTGTTTTAAAGCCACGTCTGCCCCACCTCGTGCCTGATACTGCAGCATCTGTTTATATGAGGAATTAAGAGCTTGCTCAGACAGCATTCAACAGTGTAATTGCAATGTTATAGAAATAGGTAGCCATTCTGGTTGGTAACCCGGTGGGTAGTAAGTAGGTGTTGGTCGGTGCTGGATTTCACTTTTCTTTCTTTTCTTTGATCCTTCCTCGGGTCTCCTGACAACTTCACGGCTAAGTATTCGGTTTAGGTGAACAGTATGGGAGTTTTAATAGGTTTTAGGTGAATTAATGAGCACACGCTCACATGCACACACATATGCACACACGCACATGCACATACTCACGCACATACAAAAAAAAGAAAAAGAGAAAAAAAAGAGAGAGAGAAAGCAATGATGATGACATTTCGAATAGGTAAGATTACCAAATGAACAATACTGAGCTCTCTCAAAAAAAGAAGAAAAAAAATGTTGTAGCTATATTACTGGAAACAGCATAAAAAATGGCTACCTATTTATTTTCTTTTTTTTTCTTTTTTTTTTTGAAAAAAAAGAAAATAAATAGGTAGCCATTTTTTATGCTGTTTCCAGTAATATAGCTACAACATTTTTTTTTCTTCTTCTAGAGAGAGCTCAGTATTGTTCATTCGGTAATCTTACCGATTCAACATGCCATCATCATTGCTCTCTCTCTCTCTTTTTTTTCTCTTTTTCTTTTTTTTGTATGTGCGTGAGTATGCGCATGTGCGGGTGTGTGTGTGTGCGCATGTGTGCGTGCGTGTGAGTGTGTACTAAAACCTATTAAAACTCCCATACCGTTCACCTAAACCGAATACTTCAGAATCCAGCTAGAGTCGTGAGGTTGTCAGGAGACCCGAGGAAGGATCAAAGAAAAGAGAGATCCACAGACATCAGCCTCCACCGATTCAACGACCAGAGGAAGAAGCAGATTGTGTTTGAATTTCGATAGATGCTGGTGTGGTGGATCTGGCATGCATGCAAACCTGCACCAAAGAGGGGAGCCGTCGACCCCGGCCAGGACAGAGCAAGCACAACCCCCACCCCCTCCCAACATTAAAGGATAGTCTATTGGGCTTTTGCCAGTATTAGGACAGTCGATGTTAGCAGCAACTGTAAATATTTGCCTGATCTGGTCCTCGTTATACATCAGAGAGGAGTTGTTGTTTTTTTGCCAAAAACAACACACTGTCTAAATATATATTAGGTGCATTCATGTGGTTGGTCCAACACTTGAGAGCTGAGTGGTTCTCCGCTCACGCTGAGCTAAGCTGAGTGTGACACTGCTGCTCCCCGCAAACACATCAACCTCAAATGAAACACTGACTGGCAAGCAGGCAGGAGAAGAATCCTGCTGTTTGTCTCTGCAAAAGGACGGAGACAAGCCTACAAACGGCACTCATCACTTGGAGCCGGCCCACTCTTTGAAGTTCAAAGTCATTTTTCATTTGAGATTCTTTGAAAAATGATTATTTGTGTAGCGGGCGCCGTGATCACAGCAAAAGAGTCTATTGACATTTCAGTGCTTCATTCGATGATTCAAATAAGTTGCCATGACATTCTGATAGAAGCAATATGTTCTATTATATTATAAACATATTTGCAAGTGTGCGTTTGAATGTATTTGCAAATATGTTTATATGTATTTACGAATACTTGTAGGCTAAAGTACTACTTATTTAATTAAATTTCCAACATATTGGTATGATGTACACCAAATGCTAAAATAAAATGTGCAAGTCAATACCCCGTAGCATTTTAGGGAAAAATGCTACGTTTTTAGCATTTAGCCCACAAGTACGTTTGACCGTACAAATATGTATAAATGCATTTGAAAATGCGTTCAAACATATTTCCGTGATTCCATAATTATGTACGTTAACACTTGATCCTCAATTCCGGAAGTCTTCCCAAAAGTTCCCTGCCACAACAGACAGACGGCACAGACATGGTATAAAGTACAGCTATAGAGTGTTTTTTTTTTAATTATTATTATTTTAATTTTTTTAATAACCTCAAAAAGTATTTTGTCATCATTTTTTAAATACAAAACTCCACTATTGTATTGGCTTGTTTTACTATTTCGTCCAATGATATTACCAAAGACATTAACTCATTTGCTCCCAAAAACGTATAAATACGCTCTATTTTAAATATTACCATAGTCCCAAAACCGTATTTATTCGGGTTTTTTTTTTTTTATGCTACAGCATACTGAAGAGAACGTTTGAAGCAATTGTAGTTATTACAAAAACGGCCAGCAGATGGCAGCAGAGTATAAAAGATCAAAAAGCTCTTTTCCCCACTGTTTTAAACAGATTTGTGAATAATGATGAAACTTAGCTATATTTTAATGTTAATTGCTGCAGAACGGAAATCTATAGAGATATTATTTTTTCCTGATGAAAGAAGAGACTCTAATCTTTCTTTTGGTAGGTTCCATGTTTTTATAGCAATAGAACACAATATTCTGTGGACCTTGAAAAATCTGGCAAAATCCAGTAAAACCGCCGGGAGCGAAGGGGGTTGCTTCAGTGAAAACGAATGATTTAATTAACTTGAAAACAAACACCATCCCAATGCAGACTAATACAATCCATTATCATTGGTTGACGTAGCAAACCATATCACATTTTGATGGCAAAAAAAGCTATGTAAGCAGTTGAGTAGCAAGTACGGATACCAAAAAAGGCACGTGTTTGATTTCCCACAATAATCGTCTTGCATTTGCATGGACACACACGCATGCAGCTAGCATGTTGTTTATTCTACATCTACTAATTGTTTTAGTTCCCTGCCATAAAGGCGATGAAGTCTTATCTGTAGGTGAATGCAGGTGAAGTGCTGTAAATATTGCCTAATTATCAAAAACACAGCAGGGTGGTGCCTATTTGCAAATGTCATCATAAATATCAATTGTAGTTGCTCAGAAGCTTTATTTAAGTATTACACAATTTTGATGTTAAAACAAATTTGATTAAATGTATTAACTTATTCACTGCCATAAATTCATTTTTTTAAAGATGAAAAATTAGGGGCAACAGGCAATTACATTTTTTAATTGTAATTAATCATATGATTTCACTAGTTAACTCAAGATTCATCGCAAATTTGATATCTGTTCTAAATGTACAATGAATGAAAAAAATTTCTAGGTTTTCATAGTCTTGTTAAGAAAAGTGAAAAAAACTCATAGAAATAGTTCAAATGAATTTTTCGACGTTTATAGCCGTCAATGGCATTGAATGAATACAAAAAAAAGAAAAGAAAAGATTATTAAAATTTTGGGGCGTCAGGTGATTAAAATTTAAATCGTAATTAATCGCATGACTTCACTAGTTAACTCACAATTAATCACAAATTTCATATCTGTTCTAAATGTACAATAAAAAAAATTCTAGCTTTTCATACTCGTGTTAACAAAAGAGGAAAAAAATGTTAAACTAATAGAAATAGTTCAAATTAATTTTTGACGTTTTTAGCCGTCAATGGCACTGAATGAGTTAATAAATTAATACATTTTAAATGATCTGCAACAGAATCACGCGCCGGTACTACAAGTACAAAAAAAATCCACTCCAACCTCTATGAACACTGAAAGTGCTTATTAGGACGTCAGTCACTGCTTGGA
Organism: Leptonotus elevatus; assembly: GCF_054856555.1. NCBI lineage: Eukaryota > Metazoa > Chordata > Actinopteri > Syngnathiformes > Syngnathidae > Leptonotus > Leptonotus elevatus. Next base: position 6,883,292 of record NC_141259.1, read on the forward strand.
AATTCCTGGCAAGGAGACGATGTCAGCGAGCTCTTTTTCCACATGTTCTGATGTCGTCCGCTTTGGTTACATTGCAGTGAGGTAAAGACCAACGTGCCACAGGAGGCCTATACAAATGATGTCCCAAATGATGGAATATGTCAAAAAAGTAATGACAAAAATGTGTCTGTTGTTGTTTTACCTCCTCGCAAATGTGCTATATAAACATAAGGTAATGGCGGAAAACGTATGAATTTGCTCTCAAATGCTTTTAAAACATTGTCTGACATTTTGAGCCTGCATTTGTATAGCAAGTCCCGCAATTACTGGCTAAAGCAAACAGAAAGTGATTATTATTGGGGCATATCTGGCCCTCCGCCTTCTCATAAAAGACAATTTGTGCCGATAAAAACGCCTTTTTGTTTTTACATGAAACCTTATTTCACGCGTCATTGACTCCTTGAATGTCCTGCCGCAGTTTGAAATCCGCAGGATAGAGCTTTACATGATTCATGCTTGTTCTGCATTCGCATTACAGAAACCGAGTGAGTGTTACTTTCCGAGCCCCTCAGGCGAGACTTGGGATGTCTGCCTAAGGGACAAAATCATCGCAAGTGTCATTATTCTATTCTCACCATACAAGAGAAGCTGTCGAGCAACTGTCACTGGTAATTAAAGATAATTACCTCCGACCAGTAGTCAATTGCGGCGTCTCTCTGCCAGTTGCGGCGTGTTCGTACAGTAGGTGAGCAACAGAAAAGCAACCGTGTGAAAATGTCATCATAAAAGAAAGGCGTCACCTTTACAATGATAATACAGTTTTATAGGTGTAAAAATTGTCAAGATCTTAGTAACACTAGTATCGGGGTGTGGTGGCTATCGGTTCATTCCCCGTCGAAATTGTTGCCTCGCAATCTGAATTTTACAACCTTCCAGGGCATTGGAATTCAAAGATTCGAACTTGACCCACCTTGAAAGCAGCCTTACAGACAAAACAAACTTGTCCTCCAAACGTAGATAACAGAGAACACGTTATCAAGCTTCCACGTAATAATAAATGACACGGTTATAAAATCATTTTCAGTTGTGTAAAAGGTAAGCCAGGTACTTACAGTATATACATATATATATATATATATATATATATATATATATATATATATATATATATATATATATTAGGGGTGTGAATTTCCTAGAACTTGGCGATTCGATTCGTATCACGATTCATAGGTCGCGATTCGTTTCGATACCGATTAATCCCGATGCGAATCTATAAATTGATTATTGAGGTATTTTTTTTAACTAAAATTTAGAAAATACTAATCAGTAAACTTGTACATATACACAGTAATATTTTTATGAAAATGTATTTATCTGAAAATTCAGGCTTTTAACTGAGCCACTGCATTTAACAAACAGGTTGCAGTCTGTTTGAACAGCGCTGAAATCAAATATTAAGGCTTAATATTCCATTAATATAACATTCTTCCATGCTTAATGTGTGAATCCTAACCCTAAGTAAGACGTTTTGTTGAATATTACCATAAAAAATTGATGTTTAAAAATCGATTCGGCCGCATATTGAATCGATTCGAGAATTGCGCGCTGTAATATTGCGCGATATATTGCCGAATCGATGTTTTCTAACACCCCTAATATATATATATATATTTGAAAAAATACAAACTCGAGCTTTTAATTTAGGGTTCATAAAATATTGGAGTTGAAAAAAAATCTTAGTCAATAGACATCTTTGTTTGAAAAATACAACAAAATGTTCCGGGATCTCCCAGGGGCAGTGGCTTGTTTTCAAAAGTTAAGGAAAAACTTAAGCAAATGTTTTCCACAATAAATAAAGTATTCCAAAATTTCAAAATATCTGAAGTATATTACATTTTTACTTATCTTAGTTTTAATTTCAAACAAAAACAGAAGGTGCAGAGAGTTCCCAGGGTCGGCAGCATCTCTGAAAATTAAAAAATATATATAAATAAATGACATTTAAATTTGTTCCCTAAAGTTAACCCTTTCTTAAAAATGGATCTATTATTGGCCATAAGATTAATCAAAATGGCCGACGCCGATATTTGTCAAAATGCTGAATATCGGCGCTGATAATCGACCCGGCCGATAATCGTTCTATCCCTAATACACACACACACACACACACTAATGCAACTCATGCACAGAGTTGAACAATGAATGACAATGAACAATGAGCGACATAATGAGACGCGCGCAGACATCCAGCTGACTCGAGCAGCAGACTGAGGGGCTGGGGCCCGTGGTTGTGTTGGTGCCTGGAGGCCTGCTGGGTGTGTTTGTGGTTTGTTTGCAGGCGGGGTGTGGGCACGAGAGGTTTACCCTCGCAGCGCTCCCTGGCACCAGTCTGTCCCAGAGGAAAGGACGGAAGAAAAAAAAAAAAACTCCTGTTCATATTGCCACTTTGGGATGTGGTGGCAAAAACACGTGAGAGGAATATCGCAAGGATTAATGAGAAGAACAAAATACATGTACAATGTAAAATACATGATATGAATGTATTTATGTGATATTGTATATTGTTGAAAAACAATCTCTCAATATTCAAACGCAAAAACCTGCCGGTTTGGGGGACGAGACACAGGTCGTTAAATATGTGGCATGTTGCGTTGGTCGTATTGAATAGGGAGCAGTAAAAAAAATGTTTTATTGTCATGTCTGAGGTCTTTTATATTTAAAAAATCCTTGGCCATATACACTCTATACCGCAGTATTTAGATTTGGCGTTCCAGCTTTGCAAGCAAGCATTATGTTGTTTCAACTTCACACAATTGCCTTTCGTGGGAATCATGGGAGGAAAGATTTCAGTGTGCACAAATATGACCTTTTATTTACCCTCAAACATGTGATCTCAAGTGGGCTTGTTAAAGGGGTCAACAAAATGATGTCAACAAAAGGGAAATATAGAATACTGTGAAGTGCAAGAATGCCGAACGAGGAAGGGGGGGGGGGGGGGGGGGTCTCAGTTTGGAGGTTGAGCTTTTTGTTAGAGGACATTTTACACTTTAATGTTGTGTATCAACTCCCCGAGACAAAATGTCAAAAGTTACCCTACATTAGCATACCTGTACTCTGAAAAAAAATAATGCTTCAATAAATAAAATAATAAATTATTAAGCATTTTAAATGTATTTAACATACAGAATTATTTTGCATACAGTAGTAATTTTTGGGGGGCTATTGTCTATTTTGACTTATTTTTATTTGTTTTTTGAATATTTTTTTCCTGTTTTTCTGTATATTGTTTTTTCTGTTGTTGTTTTTTTCTGTTTTTTGAAATAGTTTTTTGTTGTATGCATGAAAAATCGAGTTTATAGATTTCAAAATAGTTTTTTTTTATAATTTATATTTTTTCTCGTTTAAAAAAACTTCTGTCATCATTAATAATAAAAAAAGACATTCTGAAAAAGAAAACTGGGGGAAAATCATTATGTAGAACATTTTTAATAATATTAGAAAAACAGAATATTCAGAAAACAGCATGTTTTTTTTCTCCAAATAAATGCAATACACTCTCATTAACATGGAATATAAGTAGCAACAAAATAATGATCATTCTCAATATGAGAAATTAGGTACATTTTGTTGTGTCAAACAATCACAATGTCTGAAAAACTAAATCATATTAACAAACATTTTTACAGTCTTCGGGATTTGTATCATTTTATATAAGCGTCTTTCCATTTTATGGCCAAATAACCAAATAAAAACGAATACAATTACAGAATTGCAGAAAATCCCATTAGATCCTTTTAACTCATTCACTGCCATTGACGGCTATAGACGTCAAAAATTCATTTGAACTATTTATATTAGTTTAATTAGTTTCCACTTTTGCTAACAAGAGTATGAAAACCTAGAAAAAGAAATATTGTACATTTTGAACAGATATAAAATTTGTGATTAATCGTTAGTTAACTAGTGAAGTCATGATATTAATTACAATTTAAAAATTTAATCGCCTAATTTAAAAATATATATATTAAAAATAAGGTGCATGTAATTGTAATTAATCGCATGATAATTTTATATCTGTTATAAATGTACAATAAAAATATTCTAGGTTTTTATAAAAAAAAAGTAATGAAATGATTTTTTTTTTTAACTAATATAAATAGTTCACATGAAGTTTTGACGTCTATAGTCGTCAATGGCAGTGAATGAGTTGATATTAACTGCAGAAGTTATTTTGAATTTTATTTGGTGGCTCTAATCTAATTTGGTGCTCTTATTTATGCTTTCCTAAAATAGTTTTCAATGCAAGTTAGGGATCCCACAGTAGAGGGAACACAAAGATTTTTTTTTTTTTAATGACTTATGAGGTGAACGGGGGCAGGAAAAACTTGCTTCCTTCCTCTCCTCCATCATGATCACCCGGTATTTTTAGCTCGCATAACAGGGGAAATGCCACCTTGGGGTCCTCAGGGGTCACCGGAGAAACAGTCTTGTGATTCCTGACCGGTCCAGACATTTTAAAAGTGGATTTCCAATGTGCATGTAATCACAACTGCAACTTTATGCGCACCCAAACCACGGCTCATCAATCTGCTTGAAAACAAACATTACATTTAAATCTGATATTTAAAATTAGAGACAGGCTGCCTCTCTAGTTTAGATAGATTTCACAGTCAGTTTTTCCTTCCAACCCCCCAACAAGCGAATCCCACTTCCAGTTCCCCTGCTAGAAATGTTTCGTGGTCAAGCATTACTTCCTGTAATGACTTCATTTTTCAGTAGGATCAGTGACATCCAGGCTTTGCCCACAGTGCCTGAGGGAGATCGTGTAGGTCCAAAGATAACACAAGATCCGAATGCAGAAAGAAACTCTTACATCCCTCAAAGTCTCATTTTAACTCATTCACTGCCATAGATGTCAAAAATTCATTTGAGCTATTTCTATTAGTTTAACATTTTCTGCGCTTTTTTTTAACATGAGTATGAAAACCCAGATTTTTTTTATTGTACATTTAGAACAGATATACAATTTGTGAGTTAACTAGTGAAGTCATGCGAAAAAATTGGCGATTAAAATTTGTAATCGCAATTAATCGCATAACTTCACTAGTTAACTCACAAATTTTATATCTGTTCTAAATGTACAATAAAACAATTCTAGGTTTTCATACTCTTGTTAACAAAAGTGGAAAAAAATGTTAAACTAATAGAAATAGTTCAAATGAATTTATGGCAGTGAATGAGTTAATTTGGGGGGAAAAAAGTCTTTCAAGCCAATGAGAGATGTTGTTTGGACATGATAGAGCAGAGAGGGCAATCCAAAAGATAAACAGTTCGGAATTTCTCATCCAAATGTGGAGGCAGAAAAAGCCAGTTAACGTAATCAAAGTGCACTTATAAATTAGTAAGCACTCACCAGAACCGTTAACCTCCGGTTGACATCGTGAGCGTTATAAAATGTCTCGCATTTAGACAGAAGAGCTTTCTTCATTTTATGTGTTTATGTTGGGTGTTGGTATATGCATGTCTGTGTAAACACACGAGTCTACTTCAGCGGGCTTTAGAACAGGCTCAATGGGTCACAGCGATTCTCCCCTGTTGCCTGTGATTGAATTTAAAATTGTGTGCGTAAAATGGTGCCTGGTAAAAATCGACAAGAGATCTGTGACCGCTCACAAAATGATGTATCTTTTGTACAATGCTTCGTGTGATACGAAGTGGTCACCTTTGTGAGAATCTGGCGTCTCTCTGCTCAATTATGATATACTTTTTCTTCAGCAAGTCTTCTCGCTTGACTCAAAGCGCTTAGAATTGGGTTGGAGGCAGGTGCTGAAAACGCACTCTCGAGGCTTGTGTCAAAAAGTTGTCTTGAAATGATCCATTTGAATATAATCTTGATGTTAATTAGTGATGTATATGTACTGTATATCCAAGGATAAATAATGAATAATGATTAATATAACAATTGAAATTTTGACTATTTTTCGAAAATACGGAATGGCAGCTCATGAGGAAAATTGGCGGTAAATGTAAAAAAAAAAATTTTTGGGAGGATATAGAAAAGCAAAATACATTAGTATTAGGCGTCATTAGTGTCGGGAAATGCCCAAAAATATCATTTTATGAAGTGGTATCTTTGGTCGAAATGTTGCGATTTTCAAGAATTTCAAAATGGCGGAACAGTGTCGAAATTTGCGGGAAAATTCTAAGACCATTTTTAATCTGAACAACAGCCCCTAAACATCCCTTTGGTCCAAAGAAATACATATAAACATCAAAAGTCCATATTAGGGCCACTTTTTTTTCAGAGGTGGGGGTAATATTCTGAGAACTGCAACTCTATAAAGTCGCAAAATTGTGAGTTTATAAAGTGGCAAATTTGCAAGAAAAAAACTTTACGCAAATATATTTGTCGCAAGGTTCTTGAGTTTTTTTCTCGCAAATTTGCAAGTTTTTCTCTTTATAAAGTGGCAAATTTGAGATTTTTTTCTCGGCATATCATTCCCCCCCCCCTATCCCCCCACCACTTCTCGGGGGGGGGGGGGGGGTACATAATACATACATACAGCAGCAGTGCTATACATTTCAGTGCAAATTTGCAGTTTTATAAAATTTTAAAATGACGGGAGAATTCAGAATTTTTCGCCCGTTAATTTATATATATATATATATATTTTATATATATATATATATATATATATATATATATATATATACATCGTCGTGACAAAATTATTTCAAGTAATCTGGACATCCTTGTCGTCATTCCTGTGCATACCGACGCTGCACGATGTGCGAATAAGTAATTGGATATATTTATGGAAGCAAGCGTCAAAGCATGAGCAACATCATACAGTGCCAGATATGAATTACACAGTTAAGTCACAGTGGGTGGGAAAATGTGTTGCATAAATCAGCCCCCCAACTACAGCAGAAGGCAATTGTTTGGTCTCCAATGGCAGCTGCTGTCATTTACAGCCAATAAAGAGTCTTTCAGCTGCGTTCGGCTGCTGGGAATGTTGTTTGCTTGCATAGAATGTCACCTAATCTCAACCGCAAGTAAAGATATGACTCACGCGAACGTGACACCATACCACGATTGAGACCTGATCTGAGACGACTGTTAGCTACCGTTTCCACGCAAAGTAGCGGGTTCTAAATAACAGAGACCCGGAGACAACAGACGGCTGTTAATTCTATGTTTGTGTTGTTATTGTAACAATGAAAACTAAACCACATTGATCCTGGAACTTCTTTCCCCATTTCTCACCAGTGTAAGAACAACTTCTCTTACCTTAGTTGCTAATCTTTATTCTCCAGTGGTCTCGAACCTTTCTTGTACCTTAGACCAGTAACAACACGCCAATAATTTATTATTTTTCATGATGCAGATGTAACTGGAAATACTGGCAAATTCAAAAATTCACTTAACGTACGCTTAGTGAAAGCTATTTTTGAATTAAAGAGATTTCAAATTAAATAAATAACGCAAACATACTGCAGCTAGCTTTCAGTTGTTTTACCAATACAAAAAAAAATGCAATTGCCTACTTAGCCAAGCGCAAAGGCTAACAGATTAGCTTTTGGACTCAGATATACACATTATGGCAGCACGCAACGATCCTGGAGTGAACAAAGATGTGTTGTTTGTACATTGTACATTTTATTGTACATTAACTCATTCACTACCATTGAGGGCTATAGACGTCAAAAATTAATTTTAACTATTTCTATTAGTTTGACATTTTTTTCCCACTTCTGTTAACAAGAGTATGAAAACCTAGAACAATTTTTTTTTGTACATTTAGAACAGATATAAATTTTGTGATTAATCGTGAGTTAACTAGTGAAGTCATGCGATTAATTACGATTAAAAACAATAATTTTTTGACGCCCCTGATTTTTTATAATCTTTAAAAATATATATTTAAAAAAAACCCACATATTTTTCATTTTTAATCATAATTAATCGCATGATTTCACTAGTTACCTCACGATTATTCACACATTTTATATCTGTTCTAATACAATAAGAACAATTCTAGGTTTTCATACTCTTGGTAACAAAAGTGGGAAAAAATGTTAAACTAATAGAAATAGTTTATAGCCGTCAATGGCAGTGAATGAGTTAAGAACAGATATCAAATTTGCGATTAATCATGAGTTAACTATTCAAGTCATGTGATTAATTACAATTTTAAAAAAATTGCGCCTGACACCCCTAATATATATATATATATATATATATATATATATATATATAGCCTAGTTCTAAACGTGAGGTCAATTTAAATAAACTAATATTGTTCCAGACAGTACAAGACAACACTGTTCATTTGTGCTTATATCCCAAAATAAAAATACATAAATAATGTCTCTAAGATATATCTGTTGCGTCAGAGTGAAAAATATGTATTGCAAAATATCCGGGTGTATTTCAGTTGTGTCAATATTGCTGTGATTAAATAAACAGTACAACTGTTCCCAGAAGTTGCATCAACTCGAAATATAGCAACCATTGTGCTTCATACGCTGTTATTAATGGCCCTGGTGTGCAAACTGATCCCGTCCAAAATACTTTTCCCAACAGTGACTAAAAATAATATCATTAGCGTGCTTTGTTGACACCCACATGCGCGCCCGGTCACACAGTTGCGACGCAAGAGAGAGAACAAGTCGCCTGCATCCGACGCGCTGTTTACACAATAGTTCATCTTTGTGATGGACCGATAACCGAGATGCCGTCCTGTCTCCGCTGTCTACCCCCCCCCCCTCCCTCCCTCCCCAGACAGTCAACTGTGTGACCACGTAAAACAGAGTAATGTGTTGTTACAACCAAATCAGCCACATCTCATCCCATGTGACCTCCTTAGCGTGTGTGCGCGTACTGACGAAGTCACGGAGACTTATTTACCCAAAGCAGGCGGACGACAGTGCACGTGATAGGCGCTCTCTGAAGTTTTGCGTCAACAAGGAACACGAGAGCGCCAGTCTATTGATCGCATCCGCGGAGAGCGATAAACTGTCGCCGCTTGTGGAGTCATGACATAGGTTACAATCGGGAACTTGAAGGGAGTCCGTGTGGAGGGAATACAATAAACTGTTGTGTCCTGCAAATAGAGCACAATCCATCTGTCGGTTTGCTAGCGGTGGCTGTCGGTGCATTCGTTAGAGAGTTTCTAGGAAGAGCTGTTTGGGGGCTTTCAGATGAAATTTCAGGATGAACTTAAAATGCACAACAATCTCCACTTCTATGTCTTTCTGTGACTCTTCCAGTCCGTCTTTATCTTTTTTTGGAACCTGCTGATGACACTGTTGTCATATTTATGAATGAAATGCGATGGCATCCGCCACACATGAAGCTCAGAATCTGTCTGCTCACGACTCGATCAGATCCACCGAAATCGTATTGCACCATTTGCGCCACAACTTAGACCTGTTTTTTTGCTGGTCTAAATTGTAATCTTAAAAAATTGAGTCAGAGTACCTGTTGTCAATTTTGACATTCAGCTCCATGTTAGACATCATGTGCAAAAAGCACAAAACACAACATTGAGCAGTTTGATGTGCTTTCACAAGTTTAGAGGTCAAATTAAAAAAGAAAAAAAAATTCAGGGAGATTTACTGTAAAAAAACACACACAAAAAAACTATATATATATATATATATATACATACATATATATATATATATATGTGTGTATATGTATATATATACCAGGCGATTACAAAATTTTATCGTGACTAATTGCATGGCTTCAATAGTTAACTATTTTATATTGTACAATACAACAACAAAAAATTTACAATAAAATATTTATTGGGGAATTTTTTTTTAACTTTTCACAATAATTCATAAAACTGAAAAAAAATGTACTGTACTGCAAAAAAAAATGAGTGTGATATTGATTTGTGTTGAAGTCATTTTTCTGCCACGAGATGGCATAATTGCATTTGTAAGACATTGATGACAGCTCAGTACATTTTTATTTCATACTAAAAAGCTATCTAATCTTTAACATGAAGTAACTTGTGAAATTCTGCACATTTTTTAAATTGTCAAATTTGAAAACTTGATCCCAGTCTCCACAAATATATGCATTATTATCAAATTCATTTCAGCAAAATTTTGACTTGGACGAGTCTGCTGCGTTGCAATTAATCGTGCGTTAAAAAAATCAGTGCGTTAAAGGAACAAAATCAATTTTGACACCCCTATATATATATATATATATATATATATATATATATATATATGTATATATATATATATATACACACACACAATGTTAAAAAACATCAGTCGTGAATTTAAAATATGTTGAAAACAATGACAAATATTATCCAATTTGGACATGTCTATGTGTTCAGGTTTTATAATCGCCATTCGAGTTGAGTCAGTGGCGGTGGAAAATCCATGTATAGATTTCGGAGTCCCGTTGCCTGGCCCCCACAACCCTGTCACCACTCCCATGTCTTTCCCTGCCAAATCAATGTTTTCAAGGGACTTTATTGACTCAGGTGAAAGGTTGTAATCCACGAGTCAATGTGTGTGTCTGCACATTAAAAAAAAAACACACACACACACACCCAACATAGTGGATTCATGTCACGTCTGTGACCATTATGTCCCTTCAATGCGTCTACATGAACATACGTTTATGTTAAGTGTATCAGCCATCTTTACGGGAGCTGATTTGAGCCTGAGGCTGCAAGTGGGCCGCAGACATCGATTATCAGTGGAGACGCTGGTCTGTCTCCACTGGTGGGGGCAAAGACCAGGGGGTTAAATGATGGGGTTTGAGAAGTGCCAGTCACTTTTTAAGAGAGGGGGGTGGGGGGGGGGGGGGGCTTCCTGCTTCTGTAATGATTAAAGGAGGATGTGACACCCTCCTTTGGGGTCACAGTAGTCAAGAATCCACCCTTAGGTGCTTTACTGCCACTCTTCTTGTTTGACCCTCCATTGTCACCGTGCTGATATGCTGTTAGACTTCTTCTGGTGCCGTGGAGAATGTCTTGATCACACCTGAAGAGACAAAAGTATGTCTGGACTGGATATGAAAGTGCTCTTTGACTCCTTGAATTAAAAAAAAGATGCTATTCTAGAGCGGCGGTGATGTGGCATCAGAAAGTGAATTTAGCAAGTTGCTCAAGTTTTTGGTAATGAAACGTTGCTGACGGATATCTACTTTAAATGTGGTTGAATGTGTTTTTCCTCTGAGGTCATGGTCAACGGCTGCTGTGAAGAAGGAGTATCCCGAATAGGAAGCTGATGACAGGAAGCGAGGCTGTGCCGGCTGAGCCTCCCTATGGTCTGGTGTTTGTGCCAGCCTCCCACCAGCTGCCCCGTGATCAATAGTGGCCCGACTGACTCCCATAAGCATCCTGTACTCCGCTCTAACGCCTTGCACAACTGGTGCCTCATTAAAAATGCATCCCATCCAAATTACATTGATTCCCTTTATATACTTTCATTTACATGCACTCAATCGGTGCCCCCGTCTCGTCTTATTCTCTGATTCTACTGTGTCATCAATTCATGAGGATTAATGGAGCAGATGTCGTTGTCAAAAAAATAAAAAAATAAAAAATAAATACAAATATATATATATATATATATATATATATATATATATATATATATATATATATATATATATTTATATATATATATTAGGGGTGTCAGGCGATTTAAATGTTGTAATCCTAATTAATTGCATGACTTCAATAGTTAACTCACAACTAATCACAAATTTTATATCTGTTCCAAATGTAAAATAAAAAAATAAAATACAAATTCATACTCTTGTTAACATAAAAGTGGGGGGGTGTTAAACTAATATAAATAAGGCTGCATCTTTTAGTCATTGATACACAAATTTCATGATAATTCATCAAATTGAGTACAAATTAAAAAGATGTACTGCAAAAAAACTGAGTGATATTAATTTGTGTTGAGGTCATATTCTGCCACTAGATGGCATAATTGCATTTGCAAGACATTGGTGGCAGCTCAGTGCATTTGTATTTCACAATAAAGAGCAAGCTCATCTTTAACATGAAGTAACTTGTAAAATTCTGCACATTTTAAAAATTGTAAAATACAACTTGACCCCAGTCTCCACAAATATATGCATTATTATTACATTTATTACTTCTAAATTTTGACGTGGGCGTGTCTGCTGCGTTGGAATTCCCCCAGTACAGGCTTTACTGGTCACTGGTAGTTTTACTGTCTACGTCACTAATTTTGACACCCCTAGTATATATATATATATATATATAGTGCAAATAATAAGGCACCTGTCAGTCAATTCAATGATATCAGTAGTACCAACCTTGAGTCCAAGTATGGCTTCCTCCGGCCAAAACACCCAACCCACAGCTAAAATTAAATAAAATAGTCTGCCACCATCCATTTGGTTCTGTCACTATTTATGTCCAAAGGAAATGTTTGCGAACAGTTTTTCAGATTAGATTCAACTGTGCAAATATGTGTTTTGGACCACGTACAAAGAAAATGAAAGCTCTGGCAGCTGTGTTTTCGGACTATTCGTGTGTTTTTTATTTGTTTTTTATAGACAATTAAATTCACGCGGCATTGAAAATATCATTAGCAATTTATGACCATCAATAATAAGAACCTCGTGGTTAAATTAGGAACAGTGGGATGTGATTGAGGTATGGCTGGAAGCTATGAACTTACAACTCGGCAGAGGGAGCCCTTTTGTGTGTGCGTGTGTGTGTGCGTGTGTGGCTAAGTGATGGCTATCCCCAGATGGCCATGGATTTATTGCAATGGATTTGAAGTACTTGAATAAAGTGTATGTTTGCACACTAAATCACATTTTTAAATTGTATATTTATTTGATTGAAAAACTCTGAGAGCCCTGACCTCACCCCCATCCAACCCTTTTGGGATGAACTCGAGCAGACATGGCAAGCCAGGCTGTCTTTGTCCAACATGAGTGACACACGATTCATAACGTCAGCCTGGCTTCACTGTGGGAGGGTTCGTCGGGAGGTGATGAGGGGAGGGGGTTTCTATGGCGACGGTATTGAGTGAATGAGGTCGAGTTCAAGGACCCGGGGCCGCGATGCGCTTTGTGCCTCTCTTTGTCCCCATAACAGTGGAAATTAAGGGATGCAGGAGCAAACGGATTGAGTACACATGAGCTAATGAGGGTCCAGTCAGGGAATGTGGGTGGGAGGAGGTGGATAGACGCCCGATGCAGGGGTGAGCAGAGCAGACCGCCTTGGAGAGTTTGAACATTTTGTCAAAGATTTGATGACAGCTTACTATCTATCTATCGGTTGTTGTTTAAAAAAAAAAAAAATACATTTGAGCTGAGTTATAATATGCTTAACGGTTTTATTGTTTGAATGTCTTGCCGGCCTCCCTTTTCCCCCTCCCGTCACTCCTCCTCTCTTCTCTTTGCTTTCTACGCTGACTGCTTTGACTCGATGTGACAGCGGCTCTCATTAAATACGAAACACCGGTCACATGCAAAATTGACCCCTGCAAGGGTTTTGGCTCACCCCATCCTTCCTTGTGCATGACTCCCTGGTGAGGAGAGAGCGAAGCACTAAAGGTGTCAGGTGCAGGGAGCACCGGGCATCCTTTTGATTGTTTTGTCTAGGGATCCCGAGTAATTACTTTCGATTGGGTTATCGGTGTATGAAAACTTGCAAAGGGGTGAAGATTTGGCCTATTGAAGCTTCTTGTATGTTCAGCAATAATATCCATGACGCAATTCAAAATGGGACATATTTAATTAGAATCGGATTTATTGGCCAAGTATCTAAAAACACAAAAAGGAATTTGTAGTCACGGTTACAACCCGTCCAAGAAAACGAAAATAGCAATGACAGGAAGCCTGGCGGTTCTCTACTTAGTGCCCCAAGTTTCTTGGACATGTCTGCTGCGTTGCAACTGGAATTCCCCCAGTACATTCTCTTTCCATGTAAGGGGCGGTCATTTAAAAAAAATTGTGGAATTAAAGGAATTTTATGTATATATATATATATATATATATATATATATATATATATATATATATATATATATATATTAGGGGTGTTAAGAAAATCGATTCGGCAATATATCGCAATCTTACAGTGCACAATTCTCGAATCGATTCGATATGCGCCGAATCAATTTTTAAACATCAATTTTTGATGGAAATATTCAACAAAACGTTTTACTTAGGATTAGGGTTCACACTTTAAGCATGGAAGAATGTTCTATTAATGGAACATTAAGCCTTATTATTTTATTTCAGGGCTGTTCAAACATGAAACAGACTGCCTGTTTGTGCAATACAGTAGCTCAATTGAAGTTACAGATTAATAAATACATTTTCATACAAATCTTACAGTGTTCATGTACAAGTTTACTGATTAGTATTTTTCTAAATTTGAGTTTAAAAAAAAAAGAAAAAAATCGCAATAATCAATTTATAGATTTGTTTTGGGATTAATCGGCATCGAATCGAATTGTGACCTATGAGTCGTGATATGGATCGAATCGCCAGGTCCTACGCAATTCACACCCCTAATATATATATATATATATATAATGGGACCTGGGAAAAAAAGTGTCAGAAAATGACAGACATTCACCATTTTTATTGTATCTGCTGATCTTGGCACATTCATTGTATTCCCTTAACTTTAAAACGGTTTAACCGCATCATAAAATTAGAGTTAAAGGGTATTAAACAGACTCGTTTCTATTTTCCTCGACGGTGATGTAATACATGCGCATGCATATTATCAATGCTTCACTTTTATGAAGCACTGACTTTTATGAATTTTAAAGGCCAAACTAATCACTGTTTCATATACTTTGTCTGTGCGGAGACTTAATCGCCGGCATGTGCTCGCACGCAATTCTGTGGGCCTGCTTCAGTCTTATCCTTCAAGATAATATCTGTCAAAAAGCAGTAAATTACAGCCGTCTATCCCAGGGCCTGTTTGTATTGTGTGTTCCACAACCCCATACAAATCTGGGTAAAAAGGAATGTAAATATAGCTCGGTAGCTCTGGACTAGCAAGTCTCTTTGGGAAAGAATTTTAAAATGGCTTTGAGCAAAGTTCCTTCGATGTACATTTATTTTTGCCTGTATTTGAAAATGTCACGGATTATGTGTGGGTATAGTATTACCACTCCATCTGTCCCCTTATTATTCCTAATGCCTTTAGCACTTTGCGATTTCTCTTGAAATGTGAAGTGCATTACAAATACAATTTATTATTATTATTATCATTAGTATTACCTAAACTCACCGCAAAAGGTAACAAGACATGACTCGAAACAACAGAAACAGAGACAAGAAAGATCACGCTACATTGCTCAGGCCTATCCGTGCTGCAGAGAATTTGGTGCGATCAGTGGTTCGACTTGTGGCTGTTGTGATGGTACGTCGTGTGATTTCTTTATTATTTTAATCATTTCATACTAACTATGTCAAGCAAAAAAAAAGAAAAAAAATAGAAAAATGTTTGGACGACTAAGTGCAATATGAGTTCACATATACAGTATAATGGAATGTATGGTGTTCCACAGGGTTCAATTCTAGGGCCTCTGCTGTTTTCATTGTATCTGCTGCCTCTGTGTTGAACAGCAGTGGTTGTTTTAAAGTGCTTACTTTAGCAATTCTAGTCTAGCAATAATACCGGTAACTTCCCAAAAAAAATATATATAAGTATATTTTATTTCCATAAATGCGTATAGGAATTGCATTGGAAGTTGAGGACATTTCGTCAAATTTTGTACAAAAAGTTTAACTGTTAACCAAATGCTAAATGTTTTTCTAGCTTTCTTGGTCTACACATTTTTAGAGAAGAGATTGTTAATCAAAATGTGTAAATTTCCTCTAACTTTGCAAATGAAAGCAGTCTTTTTAAACCAATCAGGCAGTGACACTGTGGACTTTTTGCAGCTCAACAAGGGAGTACAGTGTGTACGTCTGTCTGTCTCCTTCACTCACATCGGACAGACAAGGTGCAGCTGCCGTGTTATTGCATTTGGCCGTCTCTGACAACTTAATGGGATGTTTGATTTCCATGTTCGACTTCCCGCGCGACCGGTGCTTGACTCTTGGGCCTTTGATATTTTGACTTCCCCTACTCACTGCTCAAAACTCAAAACAAACACGCACACACACACATTCATACACACGCAAACACACAAACACAACCTTTCGTCGCCTGTGAAACTCGTAAAAATGGAGTTTGCTAGACCGTAAGCACGCGACTTGTTAATGGCGTTACATTTCCGGTTTAAAAAAATGTTTTTTGCAAAAAATGTCATCACTTGGAGGCCACAAGGACACGGGAGACATTATCCTCTCAGTTCAGCAGTATCACTTCAAGCCTCTGATGGCTATCTGACTTTCAGCCGTGTCTGCACTCTATCTCCACGACATATGATGATAAAAGACGTTTCTTATGAAGTAATGACTTAAGGTTAGGGGCCAGACTGACCTTTCTGATGTATCTTTTTTGGGCTGGAATGTTGTGTGTAGGCGGTACATAATATGAATGTTTCCATATCACAGAACAACCATCATCTGTGTTTGTAGTTCACTGAGAGTGCTTTATATTTTGCAATATTTTGTATAAATAGTGGCACCCGCCACATGATGAAGGCTAATCGGTGGGACTAAAGAGAGGTTTGCTGGGAATACAAAATAAACACGGTTGTTACCTGGAGGATCGTGGACTGACACATAAATAGAAGAGCAGATATAAATAGAAACTCATAATATTGTGGAGTGCAGTTAGCTAAAATGGATGCTACCTTGTTTGAATTATTTGCACTCACCGGTCAATCAATCAAATTAAAAATTATTTAGCAAAAAAATAAATATCTGCACTAATGTGACTGTACAGGGTGTCCCATAAGTTTACGTCTGTCTGTCTGTCTGTCTGTCTATCTATCTATCTATCTATCTATCTATCTATCTCTCTATCTAGAAGGCTAGCAAGCTAGCTATCAATAAACAAATTATAATTGCTAGCTAGCTACCAAATTAAAAAGTCTGTGTGTCCATCTATCTATCTTTTTTCCCTGTGCCCTGCCATGTTGTGGTTTGCGGGTGTGGGTATGATCATGGGGATGATGGGGGGGTTACTATGGATGTTTTAATTGTTAAGCACCTTGAGTTGCATTTCAATGTATGAAAGGTGCTACATAAATAAAGTTTGATTTGATTCGATATGTCCATTTTTGTAATTTTTTTTAAAAATGTTTACGTTTAGGGGGTAAAACTGAATGCAGAAATCCCAAAAACGTAATAAAAAAAAATATATAAGGACATAAGTGTTTTTCACAGGACTGCGACAAAATACTGTACTCTATAAGCATTTTAGTTGTAATTGAATAACACAAGTTTGCAATTTTTAACTTAGCATTTTGTCTTTGACCTGTCCCAAAAAGGGTGTTATTGTTTAAAAAAAAAAAGAATTTGAAAAATAAAAATACTACTACTACTACTACTACTACTACTAATAATAATAATAATAATAATAATAATAATAATAATAATAAATACACAAAATGGTGTTTAAACAAAATCTTATAAAAGTCAGGGAATGTCTTGTTTTGAGACATGGATGAAGTGAGGATGCGTTTCGTCTGAACGCCAAGTCAGAGGCAGTGAAGTCTGAGTTTGTTAAAAAAAATTAATAAAAAAAAAAAAAGAGGCATCTGATGTACATAACAACATCTGACATGGCTGTTGGCGGATGCCTGCTAATTACATCTTGCTGTGTCACTGGTCCTATGGAACAATCTTCTGATTGTGTTGTGGGAAGACTGGTCAGACGAGCGGCAGATAGTTTTACCCCCAATTATCTCCATTTAGTCGCTTTGCTTCAAGCTACCATAAAGAAGAAAAGGAGGGAAGAGGAGAAAAGAAATGCGGCAAAGGAAGGAAACACGTATAAAAGGAATATACATTAGCAGCAGCACATCCATGACCCGTACACATGCTAACAGGTTTATGTCATTTTGAGTGAAGTAAGCGATGGTGCTAATGAGCTCTACCTAGCCCTCTTCCGCCGAAGAGGGGGTCAAAAGGGGTGATTATGAATTGAGTTAATGAGTCTGGATGGGTGGGGGTGGACAGGCGAGGACGGACAGCTTTAGAGTTCACCCTTTTCCCCTCTTGTCCTTTCCTTGTAAGAAACAGACCGTATGTAAACAAAGTGCAGATTGGGCATTATTGTAAATATTAAAAAAAAGTACTGATCCAGAAACAGTTTAAAACCAACAGCATAACGTGGCAGCATGAATGACGTTGCCACAAAGTTGAACCAGAACTGTTTGTTGCTGCTTCTCGGACTCCTTCCGTCCAGCCACCCATCCGTGCTGGTGTGAGGGGGGGGGGGGGGGGGTGAAGGGGGGGGTGGGGGTGAAGGGGGGGGGGGGTAAAGGCTGAAGGTCACAGCAACATAGGAGGATGGTGGAAGGGCAGAGATGGGTCATAGTGCGGGGGGGCGAGTTGTGTTTATGTATGAAGGCATGGCCTACTTAGACTCATTTCAGCCCAGCCTGAGCTCCTGCGCGTCGCCCGCAGAGTTCGCCTCAACACCCCTGACTTGATCAGTCAACCATGTGACTCGAGCCTGGAGCCAACGACAGACAGACAGACAGGCAGACAGGCGGGCGGACGCGATGGGAGACAGCGGGAAATAGACGGACACGAACCACAACATTGCTCTCATTTATTAATTTGATTTCCAGTCAAATAGAAGGCTAGAGATCCGTATCAAAGTAACTTATCTGCGCAATTTATCAGGCGTCCTCAAAGGCGACGCTTATTAGTTCGGCCCATGGCGATGACAAAGGATCAACAGCGCTAGACAAAAAAACTCCTTTTTGTATTTGACCTTTTATAAACCAGGCTCAACTTTTCCATGACAGATAATGGCAAACTGCTGATCTGCAGCTTGGTATCAAAAGAAAGTGGCTTCCCACACTGAGGCCTGTCTCCTTCCCACAGACGACTGCAAATGCTCAGAGATAGCTCTCCGTATTAGCCACAGCAAGTTTATCAGCCGTATTGTGATGCGGCTCTCACAGGGCTCCTTTCATTTCTCGTTTTCACTCTCCTTCACCCCGAATGATTTGCGCGCTGTTGCTGCAACGACGGGGTAAAAGACGTTTGGAACAAAAGCGCTTTTTGTGTATGATTCGCACGCTGATTTCAGTAAACAAAGTGTGTTAATAAAAAGATCTACAGTGCTTTCTATTCATTGCAGTCATTTGCAAACCCCCTCACATGCTGAGTTGTCCGTCAGGACATAAACAGGAACATTGTCCAAGATGTGTTCACCTCTGCTTGTTGCATGTGAGCTTTAATGCACCTCCGGGGCCACACTGTAGCTTTATTGTTCCGAGAAAAATTAACATGATAGACAATCAGGCTGAAGAGGGTTTGCCCAAAATGGGGACAGCAGCAACACACTGTGACCTTTCAGCTTCAGATGAGACTGTGTGTGTGTGTGCGTTGTTTACGTCACGAAAGACCAAACACTGATGGCCGTTGATGTCTCCATGGTTGTGCGGATTCATAACCATGAAGGTGTCAAACACTTACACTTAATCCCTTGGCACATTAAAAAATAAAAATAAAAAATCACAGATATTGAATTTGAAATTACAAAAGTGTGGAGTTGCCAACATGGAGTAAACATTTTTGACTGACAAATATGTTAGAACATACTTAGGCTACTTATAAGCTAAATGCTGAAAACATTTTTTTCCCATAATGCCACGGGGTAAGCGTTTTTTGGCTGGCAAGTTCAAACATATTTGCAAGTACGTTCAAATGTATTTAAAATACTTTCTATATGTACAGTATTTGCAATTAAATTTGAACGTATTCACAAATAAGCTCAAACGTATTTTCAAATGGGCATTTTCCCTATAATGCCACGGGTATTGACTTGGCATGATCAAGTAAAAAATATATAATAATAATAATAATAATAATAATAATATTAATAATAATAATAATTGTTTTAAAATAAAAATAAAAAACATTTTATTACTTAATTTATGAATGTACTTGTGTAATGTAGGTAAAAAAATTGGGCATTTTTTTAACTGCGCATGTCAACACCCTGTGGTATTAAAAAATTGTACGTTTTTAGCATTTAGCCTACAAGTACGTTCAAACATATTTGTAAATATTTGCAGGTACCATAAGCTATCTGCAAGTATGTTTAAACGCACATGGAAATTGAATAAACGTTGTTTTATGTACTTGTAATTTGCAAATATGTATATTTGCCAGTCAAAAGTGTTTACTCAACATTGGCACTTCCATGATTCCGTACAAAATGACTCGGTGGCTGAAATCCCAATGAATGTGTTATCTATTTCTCTTCCCAGTTTTCAAGAACAGACCAGTTATTGAATAAAAGTCTAAGTAATTCCCAAAATGTTGGCTTGCTGACTTCTGAACTTGAGGAATGTGACATATTGTCCACTGGGTTGTCAAGCATAGTTGGCAAATCCAGGTCCAGAAAGTAAAAGCCATGCCACAGTTTGGCTTTAGCCCCTTATGCTAGCTAGCTAGCTAGCTAACTCCCTAGATAGGTAAACGCCCCTTATGCTAACTAGCTAGCTAAACGAGCACCATGGGAGCTAGCTCAGGAGCCAAACAGTGGCAGGGTTTTTACTTTCAGGACTTGGATTTGCCACCTTTATTGTCAAGTTAGTCAATTCAACAATGGCACTCATTATTAGTTGTTTTTGTCAGTGTGAGCCCACTCTCAGAGCACATGGTTGACAAAGTTATTTTAACATATCACTCAATCAATATGAAGGTAAAATGTGCAGTCTTTCACTAATCATCAACACTTTGTGCTAAACTATTGATCAGCATTGGGTTTTATCTCTGAGGGGAAAGGTCAGTCGGGGCTTTGCGATGTGTCAGAGCAAAGTTCATTGTTGAGGTAATGGCTCAATGATAGGATTGGAAAAATCAGCTCGCACAATAGAAGTAAAGTTGATGTATGGTGTTGATTAATGAAGTGACGGCAGACCTAAATGTGGCAAGTTTGGCACAACTTAAATGTCCTATAGCGTCAGTCAGCAATCAATGTGAGATTGATATACATTTTCCTGAGACACTTCCCACACGCAGACAGTGGCCAACATTCTGGTTTTAGCAATTCATCATTCGAAAACATGATCATTCCCATTTTCTTAACCACAAACCACTAGTGAGACAGGAGGAAAGAAAGTGCTGTGCTGCCAAAAACGACAAATGAATGAATCCGACAGTTTCAGGTTTTGTACCTTTGCTACATGTCAAATCAAACACACGGATGAGCCATTTAAGGGCTAAAGTGTCATTTTATACGTCCTCCTTTTGTGAACCAACCAGAAATTATTCTTTAACAAACTTTTATTTGGCTATAGACCCTGTACCTATTTTTCTAGTAATTTGTTTTGATTGGAATAAAATGCTTAGCGATGGTGAGAAAATAAACATGAGTGGGGGGAAAATAACAAATCTAGATGTGATTTTGATTTATTAGCCCAATTCCTTTTTTTTTTTTAGTCCTACCAAATATCCGTAATTATTCCTGACATTTAGCGATACTGACAAAACAACTGCCACCTTCAATTCCTTCGTTGATAGAGAAAACTGCGGGTGGAACAACAGAAATGTATACACAGCAGGAAAAAATAAGATTTTTATGTTGTGTCATATGTTTACATAGCAGCGGAGATAACGGCGTATAATTCACAATGTACAACATAAATGTACTGTATATCTTAAATCATTCTGCTACTGGTTATCCAAAACAGAACTTTAATCATTACAAAGATTCCAGACACGTTCCCATGCTGTAACTTACCTCACTGTCATTTTTCATCCACGAGTGACTGCAAGAAACTTTACGGCTACAGCTCCTTCTCTTAATCATGTTTTATGGCTCCTCCGACTCGCTTGCTGCTGAGAGGGGATGGCAGAACACGGCGACCAGGGTCCTTACGCTAATAATTAGAAGCCAGTTCGTTTTGTTTACCAGAAAGACGCTTCCTCGCATAATGCGCAAAAGTGGGGTTGGTTGCCTTCGGGGTATGTTCGTGGTTTTATTATTATTATTTATTTATTTGTTTTGTTTTTTGTTTTTTTACTACGAGGTATTAGGGCCACATATAAATATGTATATTTTTTAGAGGGTGGGAGGAATATTCTGAGGAAAAAAAACTCGCAAATTTGCCACTTTATAAAGTCATAAATTTGCGAGAAATACACATAGCGTACTACTCGGATATTTGTGCCGATACTTTTCGGTCGGGTTTTCAAATAAGGAGATTGCAATTGCTTTAGCAGAGATTAACCATATGATGTTTGAAGTGTTGGGTACGACCAGCGAAAAAGGTCCACACCCTCAGGATCAAGCATTTAAGTTAATTTGTTAAAATGTATATTTACTTGTACATTTATGTTTCCAGAATTATTATTTACACATTCATTCATTTTGGTATTTTTTTTGTACAAGTATCTAAGTTGATGTGTCGAATCTGCTGCTCTCCGTCATTTACTTGCATTTACCGAAAGTATGTTAGCTTCTGATTGGTTAGTGTTTAGTCAGCTGATAGGATCAAGGAAGTGTTGTCGCTCTCGCTGCCGTGTATGACGAGTTAAGTTTAAATTAAGAAGGAATTCGTTTTCATCCTGTCTTTTTATTTTATAAACAGTGTTACGCTGTATTTGTCGTAAGTTTTGGATTTGTTGGTGGCTAATGTTTTTCTCAGGATATTACCCCCTACAATATTTCTCTTTGTAACTGAATGAATGAAAAAAGGTATTTTGGTTTCAAAATAATTATTATTTTTCCTCCACCTTCTGTTGTCTGTCAAGTAGGAGTATATCACTGGTGTTAAAATTGTTTTGACTCCATTGGAGAAGCATTTATATGAATTAATTACAACTTATTAATTATTAAATTATTGTAATAGTGCTCTGTGATTGACTTGCAATCTGTCCAGGGTGTACTCTGCTTCTCGGGAGCTGGTAAATGCTCAGGCAGTATAAAAAATGGATGGGTGGCGAATAATTCAATCCGAATGCTCTTGTTATGCTGTATATGAGTCTCGCTAATAATAACAATGTTACATCACTTGAAAAGAACAGTTCTTGGCTTATTCCCCAGCATTTATGTCGTTTTACATATCCCATGCTTGCTATACCCATAAAAAACATGCTGTTCGGCAATTTCGTATACTTCAGACACAAGTTCCAAAAATACAAATCCCCAAATTAGCTGCAAAGCTTTTACATCTCATCGTGCCAGTTTCAATAGTGCAAAACACCAAACAAAACCACGTTGCATTCCCTTCCAGGACGATGCTGTAGAACAAACTCAAGAACATTTTGGGTGGAATTTGTTTTCAAAGAGGTAAATCAAAGAGCAAGGTCATCAAGGATGCATCCGAGCATAATTCTAACCGACATTTCTAACGTAATGTGTAAGACTAAGACTCCTTGACTGATGTCATGTGTGCTGGAAGGCCTTCATGTTGTCCTGACCTGGTGGATTTCCTCACCACATTCAATTACATTTTAGGCTGTGCCTACCTTAGAATTCTGTCACTCAAAGTGGATTTAGCTTTTTGCTGCGGTTTGCTTCAATTTGTTTTTCATAGAGCTAAATAGCAATGACAAAACCTATTGGTGTGACTTTCAGAGAGGAGTTTGAGGATTTCATGCACAAATAAAACTGCATATATTGCATTAAAATTAATTGGCATCTACAGCTTTCCACTGTATTAGGTTCCTTTAAATAATGTAAATCTGATGTGTTTCTATTCGAGTGAAGCTCCTTAAGCTCAATTTTATTTTATTTTAAAAGGAGCCCCTAATGTCATGACAAGTTTGCTCTGTATTATTTATATGGTTGTTACTAACATAACTATGAGATTCATTTTTCAAAAATAATTTCCAATTTAATAAATTTTGTAGAAACTTTATTTGGACGTGTGCCGCCATTGTTATTTATGTCGCAAGGCATTCAATGCGTTGTGAGGTAGAATGGCGGTTGGCTCTCTGCCAAGCAATGTGAATTGCCTATAAAGAAAGCAAGGTAAGCCTCCGTGTCGTTCCTAAAGGGACGATCAAAACTCTTGAATGTATCTGGTGAATGACCAGAGCACAGCGTGGGGGAGGTTGACTCTACCAATTGCATGTTGTTTCTTTAGTCGCTTCGCTTATTATTAATATTAATATTATTGGTATTAGTATTATTAATATATTATTAATATATTGATGATATATTATTATTATTAATATTATTAATAATAGTAACAATTATTATTATTACTATTATCATATATAATAATAATAATTATTATTATTATTATTATTATTATTATTATTATTATTATTATTATTATTTGAAAGGGACAATACACATTAATGAACAACAAATTAAGTTGTAAATATGCCAGATACTCGCAACAGTTGCTAATTTGCATCTGTAAAAATAATAATGATTATTATTATTACTATTATTATTATTATTTATAGACCAGTAGCAGATAATTTAGAGGCTTCGATTATCCTGCCATGCAAGTTTTTGGAATGTGGGACAAAGCAGAAGAATGCATGCCCTTATAGATTTTCAAAGGCCAACTCCTGAAAACCGTAATGAAAGTGATATTAATCCATGTATTGAACTGAAAGTGACATATATGTGACCCAAATCAGAGGTGACACACTCGCCCTTGAATTAAACTCAGCTCCCACAGTCTAACCGAGGAGCCATTTTATGATCTGTTTATGTTGGTGAAAGAAGTTGCCATTTTCCAGCCCTCTTTCAATTCTCCTGCTTTAACTTCTCCCATCGGACACATCAGGAAAGTCTTTATCCAGCAGCGTGGGAACCCTGAAACGAACCGGGGATGCTGGAAAGAAAATGCTGTACTCATTCACCATAACGGTATACATCGGTGGTCACGCAGACAAAAAAAATGCACACAACCACACTACTCCCTGTGCTGTCCTCACCTGCAGCAGCAACTTTGACACATGATTAAAAGCAGTCGGGACACCCTTTCTACATTCACCTCAGGTCGGAGGAAACACCTCTCGCCATGTTTTTAGTATTTGGCTTTGAGGCCGGCATACTACACACCAAACAGCACAACCACTTCTTTGTTCACACATTTCTAATGTTTCAGCACTCCCATTCCACAGTACATGTATTATTGTCTCATACATTATGCACGTTGGAAAAATATTTTCAGACCTGGGTTTGACACTTGTTATGAAGATTAAAAAAAAAAAAAAGTCAAAAGGTCATGTCATAGCCAATCTGGAATGAGGGAAAGCAGCGGTGGCCACGGGTCCCTTGCACATGAAAAACAGTAACAGCGTTGTCTTTGTAGTCATTTGATTTACGTTTCATGTCTTATTCCCGCATAGCTTCATACATGGGTTAAAACAAACCTTTCCAAGGTCAATGGTTAGTGAGCTATCACTGTTACTCTATACCCGAATTAAGAGAGTTTACTAGGAACATTCATGGAAACCGATTGCCTTAAACTGCTTTAGTTTATGCACATGGTAAAACTTATCATGCTAAGTAGTAAACATTTCAATTACGATACAACAAAAAATGTAAAGTCAAATTATCAATTTTTTTGGCGGATCCCGGGTACAGTGTGTAATAGTTGACCTCTAAATGTCGCTGTATCATCGAATGCAGCCAAAGCACGCGCACTACGGTGGCTCAGAGAGACTGCACTTCGCAACCCTACCACCAATTCTTATTTTGCATTAGCGTACTAGCAACTCAGCAAGCGACGCCGACTTGGCAGCGAAAGACCGACCGAGCAAGCCGGATTTAGCCGGAGCAGCTAACAATAGCGGCTAGCGCAAGTTAGCCATAGGCTGGAGTGGCTAACAAGAGCGGCTAGCAGGAGAAGCTAGTTAAAAAAAATAGTAAAAGCTTACGAGAGCAAAGCAGAAGGGGACAAGCGATGGGAGCCCGAATCACGGCTAACAGGAGCGGCTAGCAGGAGAAGCTAGTTTTTTTTGTGTGTTTCTTAAAGCTAATAAAAACTTACGAGAGCAAAGCAGAAGGTGACACGCGCCGGGAGACTCAGTGGCGGACACCTGCAAACCCCAGTTGTCCTTTGGGCATCTGTAGCAGGAAGATGGCGGCGAAACATGTTAGCCTGTTGTAAGGTGAGGCTCCAGCCATGTAATATAATGAGTGATTACTAGACCTATGATTATATATATATATATTTTTTAAGAAAAGATAAATGTACGTTGATGTGATCGAACATATTTGTTTGCATATTATTGAAATCAAAAGTGGGTTTTTAAAGGGAAAGTCAACCTTCTAGATTTCTTGACAATAATGCATGTGACATCACTAGTCTAAACATGGCATTCTGATTAATATTACATTCCAGGCCGCCTTCTGATATTGATCAAAACTGCTGTATTTTGCTGCTTAACTAATATTCCACTTACACAATATTAACTAGAATACCTCATTTAGACTAGTGGGGTCGCATAGAACATATTATTGTCAAGAAATTTGGGGGGAGGGGGGGGGAGTTGACTTCCCATTTAATGAATTAATTATTAGTTCACATCTAGATGGTGCTAAAGATTACACACTGTCACTTTAAGGCAAATTTCTAGTAAGCGTATATTAACTCATTCACTGCCATTGACGGCTATAGACGTCAAAAATTAATTTGAACTATTTCTATTAGTATAACATTTTTTTCCACTTTTGCTAACAAGAGTATGAAAACCTCGATTTTTTTTATTGTACATTCAGAACAGATATAAAATGTGTGATAAATCGTTACTTAACTAGTGAAGTCATGTGATTAATTAAAATTTAAAAAAAATTAATCGCCTGACGCCCCTAATTTTAATTATAATTTTTTTAATTAGGGCCGTCAGATGATTAAAATTTGTATTTGTAATTAATCTCATGACTTCAACAGTTAACTAACGATTTATCACACATTTTATATCTGTTCTGAATGTACAATAAAAAAAAATCGAGGTTTTCATACTCTTGTTAGCAAAAGTGGGAAAAAATGTTAAACTAATAGAAATAGTTCAAATTAATGATTAATCACAAATTTAATATCTGCTTTAAATGTACAATAAAAATGTTCTCTAGATTTTCATAAAAAAATGAAATGAAATGAAAAAAAAATTAAAACTAAGAGAAATAGTACACCTGAATTTTTTACGTCTATCGTCGTCAATGGCAGTGAATGAGTTAATTGGTTGAGAATTGCATTTATCAATTAAATGTAAGTAAAATAATAAATAATTAAAAAAACGCTGTACCGTTGTATACTGTACATGGTTTATTGGCTAACATTGTCCGAGCCTACAGTACACAGCCTTGTAGTTGCAGGTTGGAACTGGGTTCCAAAAGTAGCGTTCATGCCTGCAATTACGATCTGTTCTTCGCCACTACCTGTTCCCATTTAAATGTTGTCTTTAATGTTTTCCACTTCAATTTCCAGTTACATCCTTAAATGATGAAAGAGGCCAAATTAAGCAGCCGCAGTTGCAATCTGTTTCTTATTTGAGGACGTCAAAAGATTGAAAATGAAAAAGCAAAAGAACAGAGGGAAAGAAGAGAGTGGGCTGCTGCCTGCCACCATGGAGATGCTAAACATTTCCATGTGTCTGTGTGTCTTTACTAAATCCCCCACCCTGACTTCGCTTTATGTTTTTTTTTCCAGGCCGTCCTACTGCTTCTTCCTCCCATAATACCAGCTATAAAGAGCATACAATTATAGTGGGATGGACTAAACTATGTGCCGGCACTTGAGGCAGCCAACCACACTCTTCCTCCCCCGACCGGGCAGCCCTCTGGCTCCCTTGATTGGCCGCAACGCTTGCACAGATGTTCCGTCTTTAATGATTTTTGTAACCATTAAGTTAATAGTTGTTTATGGCAGTGAGATGCTGGAATGCGGGGGAAGTGGAGGAAGCTGATGGATAAGAAATGCAAGGAGGGGAAGGCAAGACTGTGGGCCAACTGTGGCGGAGACTGTGGGTTAACGCCGCTCGTCGGATGGAGACAGGGGTTTCACACGCCATGCAAAGACACACTCACACACTTAAACTCAAACCACATTAAAGCTGCAATGTGAGTCATTATTTTGATGATTTGCAACTTACCTGAAAATAAATTATAACTTTAACAGCTTGTTTTATGTCTTTCCTTTCCTATGTCTCCTGGACTACAGACTAAGTAGCAATTAATTAAATGTTCTGTGCAGTCCGTGGAACATTGCGAGGAGCCACATTAAAGTCATGAATGTCATTCAAATATGTCATCATTTAAGTTGGCATTATAGTCTGGATCCATACTGGGTTACAATTTGGTACATACTGTACACATTTTTTCGGGTTGCTTTCATCGTCAAAACCACCACTTTTTGACATCCTTGATAGGGTACATCAGTAATGAATAAATAAATACATATATTTTCCTGAAATCCAGTTTTCCGGGTTGCAGTAGCACCAGTGGCGGAGCTACGTGGTGGCCAGCGGTGGCTATGGCCACCCAACATTTAGGGGAACATTTGGATTGAACTGTGACTTTTACATGGATGCATTACACCCCATTATATTCTGCCACAATTCATTCATATTACCAACATATGAAAACAACAAATTTATACTTGATCCGATCACAACATGCGCAGTGCTTTTTGCTTTTCTTCTTCTTCTGTTTTTCATTTCTGTTCCATGTAGAGCACTTTGTGTACAGCAATGCTTGTTTTAAAGTGGTTTATAAATAATGATGAGTCGAGTTGAGTCCTGCTTTCATGAAATAAAATGCACACTTATCCAGAATCGCGCTCAATACATTGATTATACAAACAGGGACAAAACTAAATATTTACAAAAAATAAAAAAATAACATTTAGAATTGTGAAGAATTACGAGATTTTTGTGTCACTATGCTTTTAAGATATGATTTGAAATAAACGAACCATCAATCTCAATATGTAAAATGTCATTTCTGTGTTTTTTGTTTGTTTGTTTGTTTGTCTGTGTGGTCTGTGTTTTATGTTGTCCCTGCGTCCTTCCCTTGTCTCGTCAAGCTTCATGTGGTCCACTTGTGTTTGCCTGCCCTTCCTCGTGTGTCAACCAATCAGTGCCCTCAGCTGTGTCTTGCCCAAGGTGTGTCTCGTCATGTCAATAAGTGTTGTTGTATTTGGTCTCCTCTCTTTTATTCGTCGGTACAAAGTTGCTGTGTGTGTGTGTGTGTGTGTGTGTCGATGTCATGCCCTGTTGTTTCCCTCCGTCTTGCTCCGCTTAGATTTTGGACTTGTTTTTGTTTTCCGGTCAGTGCCATGTTTGCTCCTCGTTTTTAATTAAATTCTTGTTTTGGACTTCACCTGTGCCTCCTCGATCTGCTTCCCTGCATTTGGGTCCACAACCTTGCCTCAAACGTGACACAAAATAGTGTCACACAATAGCGACAATTTTCTCACTTTGATTGGCTGTTAGCTAGCAAATGCAAATCAGTGTGAGAGAGAAGTAGACTATGAGAGAAAACATAAAACCAAAGCAACAGTAAATTAAACAGCATTAGCTTGTAAATTTAGCTCAGATTTTTGCTTTTTGTTGCTTTTTACTTAGACTTGATCCTGCTTGAATTAAGACCTATATGGGCATTTTATTCCATGAAACAAACTGTATAATAAACATTTTCTCAGCAGCCTCAGACGAATTTGCAACCAATAGAAAAACGAGCTTCCAGTCAACTGCAATCCGAACCGTTGCTGTCATATATTCAAAACCTTTTTTCCAGCCATAATCTCTCAGATTGAATGCAACACTTCACCCACTACTTTTACCTCCTTAACAGCTGAGTGTCCCTCCCCCCATTTCTATCCGCACACCAGCCCGTCCGTCATCAGGAAATTAACCCGAGTTTACCTGTAATTTGAAACAGCATTGGCCTCCACCAACAGCAATTGTCATTCACAAACACACGCACACACTTGTTCTCATGTTGTTTAAAAATATGCCCTAATGCTGAGGATGAAGTCATCAACACACACACATGCGAGAACTTGGATCGGGATGCAAATACATTCCCACACTTGAGCCGCACACGCACACACACAGGCAGTATTTCCACCACTAACTGGCTGCTGGAGACAGCAGTGTTATGGCTTCATTCTGGGCAGACGTACAGCTGGGAATGTGAAGCATGCAGGCTTGAATACCTTTAAGAGAGAGAAATGCAGCAATGACAGGAAGGTACGGCTATGAAACAGCAAGTGTGCATGTGTGTGTAGTGTAGAATTTTGGAGTATTTTATACATTGTTTTGCTGGTATCGTCATTTTGGAAAAGGTAGAAGGTTGTCAATCGCAGGAAGGTTAGAATAAATGTGGAGTGACATTTTCAAGATTTATTAGGCCAGTTTTGATTCCAATCACCGCCATTATCGACCTAACAAGCAGAAGTCGCGGTGTTTGTTAAGCCGAAGTTGAATGTGAACTTGCTCTATTAGCTAATAAGTTCAGAACGCTTCAAACGGAGGCGCGGAGGGGAGAGCAGATGTTGCTGATTTACTAACACAACAAGGAAACTACTAATGGTATCTACTTTGTTTTGACAGTGCAGGTTCTTGGCTCCCGTTCCGATCTCACAGTGGCAACCGCAGCACCACACGTTTTTAGTGAAATTGTGGCATTCAAAGGATTTTTAGACACTAAATTAAACACATTTTACGGAATCTTTTTAACAAACACGTTGCTGTCTATATGAAGAGCCATTTCTACTCGATTCTTGTGTAAATGGACCCTTCCCGATAGCTAAGTTCCCGAGTCAACCACAGACAGCCTGAATGAAAGAAAAGTGACCACCGCATCAAAGGTGGAGCCTTATTAATTCCTTTGAAAATCTCTTTCAAGACACACACAGCCACAGAAGATTTACTTCTGGGTAGCATCATCATCTTTGCCACAACCACTCCAGCATTTCCTAATTAAACGCCACATCCTGACCACTCACATAAACAACTTCAACAGAACTTTTCATCCAACATGTAGTAAAACTCCCTGACATTATTATGTGTCATTTGCATCTATTTAGTACCGAAAGTCTGTGGAATAAGTGTTTTTGTACTTATGGAGATCTTTTTATTCATTTTCTATAACACTTGTCCCCATGAGGGTCACGGGCGAGCCGCGGCTAGCCTAGCATAACCTTACGATAGCAGACTTTTCATCCTGACCACTCACATCAACAACTTCAATAGACCTTTTCATCCAGCAAGAACTCGTATCTCTTTAGTACGGAAAGTCTGTGGATTAAGTGTTTTCGTACTTAACTAGATCCATCATTCATTTTCTATACTGTAACACAGCTAGCCTAGTCTAGCATTAGGCTAGCAGACTCTCATCCAGTGAAATAAATTATGTAGTTTAGTTGAACACTTGTGGTGTAATATTTACGTATGTGATACGCAATGTCTTTTATTCGGTTTTACAGTTAGCTCAAATTGCAAACAGCTGGAAGCAAGCGCTTTGCTTCATATTTTGAGGATTGTGGAAGCAAACATTTTAATTTCCACAAGGTGTTATTACATGATAGTCTCCCATTTATTGACAGCTATAGTGACAATAAGCGCTAAGGAATAAATAAAAAAATAAAATAAAAAAAAAAAAAGTATTTTAGTAGGTTTATGTGTGTTTTCAAATGTCTAATGTATTTGAAGCATGTGGAAGGTGTACGAAGTTCCCTCGCTTTTCGCAGGTTGTTCCGCCGCATTTGGTGGAATGCCTCTTTTAGAACATTAGAACATGACGTGAGTAGACTGGTCGCCATGATGGGACAGGACGTGAGTAGACTGGTCACTATGACTGGACAGGACGTGAGTACACTGGTCGCTATGACTGGAACGAGCGTGACGTGACAGGACCTGATTTTCCTTGACTTGACTTGACTTGCCGTGGAGTGGCTATGACTTGGCTGGGGCTATGGCTTCTAGGCTGTGACGAGGACGACTTGGCCGTGACAATGGCGACTTTGCTGTGATGAGGACAAGTTGACTGCGACAATGGCTACTTGGCTGTGGCGATGACTTGGCTGTGGCGATGACTTGGCTGTGACCATGGCCTTGGCTGTGGCTGTGGCCATGGCTTTGGCCATGGCTTTGGCTGTGGCTGTGGCTGTGGCTGTGGCTGTGGCTGTGGCTGTGGCTGTGGCTGTGGCTGTGGCTGTGGCTGTGGCTGTGGCTGTGGCTGTGGCTGTGGCTGTGGCTGTGGCGAGGACTTGACACACAAACTTCCACACATAACAGTGACAATGCACCCACACTGCCTGGACAAACACAACAGGCTAAATACACCAACACTAATGAGACACACCTGGGGAAGGGAAGACAAACAGGTGGACGTGGTTAGACATAACGAGACAAGGGAAGAAACCAGGAACACAAGACAAAAAACACCAACTACAGACAAAAACAACAAGAAAACACCCATAACAAACAAAAACCCCAACAGAACCAAAACATGACACGTTGGTGAGTCTAGATCGTATCACCTGTGATAAACTCACTGGTCACTGTACACCAGTCCAATGACTTCTCCTAAAGTCAGCAGTTTCATAAATGTTACAAACAGGTCAGCGCATGCAGTGATGGACAGACAGTAGATGTCTCAAGGGCAAAAGTTGCATCGGGTAGGAGCAGGCAAAGAGAATTTGGAAAGCTGTTAGGTGAAAATTGCAGGAGCGGGATTATGGAGGATTACCGCACAGGAGCAGGATGTGGGGAGCCAGAGAGAGTTCGCTTTCATCTGGTGGTACAAGACAAAGGGGCTGCCAGTGACAAACCCAAGTTCCCCTACAGCCATGCTCAAAGTTGAAGTAAAAGTGAGTGTGTAGTTGGGTGTGCGGCTCAGTTGGGGATTTTGTGCATGTATGAACTAATGAAAGAGTCGCAATTTAAATACATCCTAAAAATGTGAAGATTTACTGAGATTATTGCTCTTGGGAAAATATGTCTGAAATTATTTTTAGGAGGGTCACAAACAAAAGCAGAAGAAAAGAAGAAGCACTTACGGCTTTCTCACACACTTAATAACACAGTTTGAATGGTGATCTCAAATTGAATGCTAGCTGAAAGCTCTTTTCTGCCCGGTGTCGTCCAAGCAGACGCTTTAATGACACCTCTGCAGCGCACCACACTGCT
Organism: Leptonotus elevatus; assembly: GCF_054856555.1. Lineage (NCBI taxonomy): Eukaryota > Metazoa > Chordata > Actinopteri > Syngnathiformes > Syngnathidae > Leptonotus > Leptonotus elevatus. Next base: position 6,916,518 of record NC_141259.1, read on the forward strand.
GCCTTAATGTCAGGTTATGGATGAATAGTTTTGCGAAAGAATAGGACTGTACTGTTAGGGTGACTGTTTGTCCATGCCGCTACTCAAATTCAACCTTTTCCCCTCCGCATGATATAATCAAGTTCTGAGTGCTTCTTAAACTTTAATTAGGGTTGTTGTTGGGTCAAATGCAGATGTGGGTACCGTTCATACACGAAAGACAATCCCTGTGAGAAATGATGACAGCGTGGTACCCACTTGAAACAAACAAAAGAGAATATGAAGTAGTAAACACTTTTCTCTATACTGCGGACAGGATACAACAAAGTGACTCACGGTCCTGGAACGCACCATTTTGAATTTGTTTTTTGGTTGTTGTTCCAGGAAACTCACTCATTTTTGTAGACCCTATAATTTTTTTGCTATACATTTCACTACTCTGCACACAAGTAGTGACATTTGATTTTCACGGCAGTGATGAGTATTGTGAAGAATTATTACATCGCTATAAAGATGCCGTCCCACCCTTGGGCCCATTCCCTTCCATGCAATGCTGACTTAGTGCTGTCTCTCAGGTATCCCTTAGCTAAGACTTTAATCTCAGCTAGAAACTAGAGCCACGCACAGCACTAATGGGCCATTATGCCTGACAAAAACACATGGAACTACCTGCAGGGCCTCTCCGTTTTTTCATTATCTGGTAATTCCCTTGTCCCTCAGTCTACCTTCCTTCTTCTTGGTAATATTCTCCATCTCCTTGCCTGCTGTGGTCTTACATCCTCCCTTGGGCAGGTCTGTCAACAGCATTGAATTCCATGGGTGCATATACATCTGTGTCTGTCTGGAGAATTGTTTTGAGACCTGCTGACCCTGCCACTTAATAGATTTATCAAGTGTCTGGCAAGGTTATTATAGTTAATGAAAATGAATGAATCCTAAAATCAATATTGAAAAAGAAAAAAGTGCAAAGATGAACTCGCTCGGACTCCTGTTTGTGAATGAGCAGATGCAACTTCAGGGTTTTATCTGAGGATGATTTCCTGGGAGTGTCCCCCCTCAACTTCAGTTTGCTGAATTATTCCTTCAGTGTCAGTGTTAGTCACCGTCTCACTGTCTAAAATAATCTAAGCAATGCAGAAAGCCTTTCTGTCCTGGTTTCCATCAACGTCAAGGAGAATCTGTATTTCTCCCCCATTACAGAAACATGGTAATTCAGTGGGAAGAGCTTCATAAAACTGGACTAATTGGAGGTCATATCAGAGGGAAGCCACTCCTCCCTTGAAAAGAAAATCATGCAGCAATGTCCATAAACATACGCCACTCTGGAAGCTTATTGGAAGACTGTTCGTTCATATGCTTATTTTTTTTTAGTACTGTAGCTTCTATTGGTGTGCGTAATAGTGGACCAGGAATTTGTAGATGGTGGCATCCATCTCGTTTTAGGCCAGTGTGGAAAAATCATCTGCATTCTCGTGCCACAGCCTAAAACTCTCAGACCGGATAATTTAGTAGTTTACGGCAAAATACAGGAAGAGTACACGGAAAATGACGGAGTGAAAATTAATTTAAGGCAAATGATGTTATTTAAATCTCTTGTGCTTTGTAAGTCTCAACCTTCCATCCGTTCTTTCATTTTCACCCTCGCTCGCTCTGTCCCTCTAAACTATAATCTTCGTTTGGGCTCCTGCATCTACCTCCTACCCTTCAATCTCACACAGCCATAATTATGGCCACACCAAGATGGAGAGACTTCTAAATCATTCAGAAAGGGTTTTGGCTTCCTGACTGTATTCCCCTCATCCCCCCTTATCCTGCTTCGTAAATAAAGCGGGGCTTGTTCTGAAGGCTAAATTATAACTGTGTGGATGTGTTTCTCTTTGGCTGGGTAGCCTTTTGATATTTTATCTCGCACTATTTGGAGAGACTTTTCAAAAGGGGGAAATTATGGGCGTTGACGTATCAGCATACAGCATGATTTTATGAGGATTTAGTCTTAGTCTCTTAGTTAATTGTATGAAATGTTGAGCGTCTGATGATATTTATCAATAAAGATTTTCGTGTAGTAGCATTGTCTACTTCATACATTAAAAAAAAAAAGCAAAGCAAAGTAAGACAGAGGTGTACTGATTGAATAGTGGTGAAGCGGTGGAATGGAAAGAGACAAAGTTGGCGGAGGTGGGTGGCTGACATGAAACGAATCCTCCCTTTTTTCTATCTTCTGTCTATCAGTTTGTCATCTTCTGTAAATATATTTCATAGACGTTTATTTTCCCAGCGTGATTCCCTGCAAAGGGAAGAAAAACAAAGTTCAAACGCCACTAATGTGATTATGGTGAGATCAGAGAGCCTATCTCTCCCCCCGCCGCTTCGAAAACAAAGTCGCGCCACAAAGTCCACAACGCAACACTGCCGTACAACGGCAGAGCACTAGGCGCCGTGGTGTATGGAATCCAGACGGCCAGGGTCAAGAGTGATTGGGTCAAAAGCAAAGAGTGTATTTTTTATTTCATTTTTGTAGCAAAGGACAGTGGAATCAGTGCGTACAACTTAACCTAGCAAAGCAAATTCTCTTGCAAGCTGTGGCAAATTTAGGATGACCAGATCCCGTTTTAAGTGAGACAGTCAATCCGGTGGATTTCGGTAGCCCGTTATGGAAAATAATTATTCAGCACGTATTAACATAATTTTATACTGTATTAAGGACACCTGTATTTTCTTTAACAATGGGCTTTTCACTTCTTATACATGAAGCAAATATCAAAGTGACCTTGACTGATAAGCCTGCTCGGAACAGACTGCTTGCTTTCCTCTCTAGCTTACCTTCCCTTTCTCCTCCCAAAAAACCCTCACCACGCAGCATAAAGAGTCTTCCCATGATTCTTACTGTGCACTTTCTCACAGACCACTATCTTGTAGACTGCTATGTTAGACTTGTGTATATTTGAAGCTTTAAATATAAAGAAACCCAAAATAAAAAAAAATTCCAGGCTGTTTCATACATCTCACCTAACAGCTGAAAATTCCACAACTTCCTATTGTTTTATCCCAATATTACGCAGGTCCCGTCCTGGCTTCCCATTTTTGTTGTTGTTTTTATTCAGTCCAGTCAGGAAGCCAATTGTTTGGGTCATGTGCATGTCAATCACACAGTTGTCATAGTGGTTCCTACTCCACCCTAAAAACAGATTGGTCAAATTGACCCCAAAAAAATCTAGCTGGTAGTTACGTGTCTAACAGATCCTTTGGTTAAAACAACCACTCTATAATGGTAGGTGTTTTCAATCAATATATATTGGTGATTTGGCCAACCTTTACAAATTGATCATTCTGACCAAGAATTAATGGTTAGTTGGTTAATGGAAGGTTAATCTGTGTTTGACATTTTTTGGGGAATCTGATTTTTTTCGGGAAAAGTACCACTGATTGCCACAGCCAACTAAGTGGGGTGAAATGTGTTCTCCGAATTTGACCCATCCCCCAAAGCACCACTCAGGAATCATTTGGTGATCAGTTTTTTTAACCAACCAACCATTTTTAGAGTGTATAAACCAATTGAAAAGGAATTTAACTGTAAAATTGCTAGCTGGCGTGTCTTCGTCATAGTATTTATACTAAGAATCATGGGAATTGTAGTCCTATTATCCTCATGCTGCGGTTGTTTGAAAACTGAGATTTTCTGCTGTCTTACTTCCGATGCTACAATGTAGGACCAGAGTGAGGCAAACGGGACAGACGGCTAACAAATAGCTACCGGGACCGAGCAAAAAAAGAGTTGGGTAATGGTGAATGCATTGTTTTATTTACAGCTGTTGAACTGTCAACCAATAGAGATTTAGCATTAGCTTAAGTAACAAACAGATTGACTCATTAAATGGTCACTATATTAATTCAAAGCATTTTTTTTAGCTCATGATCAACTATTAATCAATAAAAAGATCTTGGGTACACTAAGTACAAAACTAAATCATTTTTCTCATGTCATATAATCAGTTTATTCATGGGGATTCATATACAAAGACCTCCATTTACAGGGTTTCTTCATAAATGTCGCCCAATGAGAGGAACATCAACACCGCATCATCAAATTTCGAATGGAAATGTCCAAGAAGACGAGGCTTTATGGAGCTCTTCCGGCCACTGGCACACGCTTGGCTCCCCCACACCTCTGCCATTCACAAGTCAGCACAGCATGTGTAGGGGAGGAAAGGACCAAACAGGAGGAGAGTAAAGCGAGGCTTGTTTCGAAGTCTTTTTATTCAATTAGCGTCCATTCATAAGTCGGAAGGGAGGAACGTGCCAACAGTTGGCAGAAAAGCGTTCACGCTAGATTCCTAGCCAGAATTTATGGCCTGTGTTAATGCTTTAACAGGGCATATGACCTTGGGAACACAATACGGGAAGCAATGTGGAAAATATCAAAACATCACTCCAGTAGAGCGGTTATGTCAAAGCATCCTGCTCACACAGTTGGGTGATGGTTACAGGTTGTAGGTGAACACCATGTCATGTTTCACCAGAACTGGAACCACTCTGATTGACCTGACCAGAAGAATTACGAGTAATCTTTTAACTCAAGTCTTTACAAAGCTGGATCTGCAGTACTGTACAAAGAGTTAACACTCCTCAATACTTGACCATTTTAGGGTATAACCCAAAAATTACATCGAGGACAATAGGGTGACCAAACATCAGAGTTACACGGGACAGTCCCGGGTTTGAACCTTGTGTCCCGTAGGTCTGATCCCAGTGTCCCGTTTGGACAATGTTTGGACCGTTCTAATAGCAATTCATATGAACATCCAATTAAAAAGAAATTTTGTTTTCGTCATATTGGAAATAGAACTACTTCCTGCTTCCATGTCTAAGAATCATGGGAACTGTAGTCCTACTAGCTACGGGTGCCGGTCAGACCCAATGCAAGCAGATCTTTTCTGACGTTATGTTTCCAATGCGGGACTGTCGCAAGGTAAACAGCACAGCAATCTTCCTTTCGCTGCTGCAAAAAGGTTGGATCATCGTGAGCGCATTGGTCGTTTAGCGCTTTTGAACTGTCAACCAAGATAGCATTTAGCATTAGCTGAAGTAATAACACAACCAGTGGTCACCAGATTGGGTAACGATTAAATTTGTTTTAAATAGGTCACGGAGAGAATTTATTGTACATCGCTCTAGGATTGTTATGATTTCATGGAGTCGTCAACATCTGCTTGTAATGTTGACACAAAACCCGCACACATAAAACACACACAGTTAATGAATGAACAAATAGCCTAGCTGTCTCGAATTATCCTCAGCGGTACAGGTGCACCGGGGTTAAGGTCAAAGGAAGGCAGATAGGCTGCCTGTCTGGATCTGACCAAGGTTACTGATGATAGATGCGTGTACGTGTGTGCACGCACACAGATAGTAGGATCCCAGTTTGTGCAGACGTACACCACCTGCTGAATGCCGCCGTTTATCTCCCATCTGGCCTCTGGAGGACAGACAAACGAGAGGAGGCACCTGACTGGCCCAGAGAGAGTTGGGTGGGGTGGGGGGTGGGGGTCAGGTGATGGAGGGCTGGATGGTGCAGACAGTGGGACTGACTCTGGACACATGGAGCCAGTTTGCCTGACTAAAAGCTGGAGTCATGTCTGCAGCCTCTCTGTACCTTGTCATTATCTGTCCCCGAATGCACTAATTTCAGCCCCCACTGCTTCATGGATAGAGTATACCTATAATGATGGCAGAGAGGAGGGACCATGTCAGTGGAACAGGCCCCGGGGCAAGCTATGACGGTGACTCACCATGCAAAAACAAGGGATGAGCATGCAACCCCAGTTGGACTTTAGGATATAAAAGTGGCATGTAATCACGCAAATAAAGACTCTTTGAAAAGTCTCAGCATCTACTGTGCTTTTTCGTAATTGACCGAGGTTGGTACGTCTTCTGAAGCTTGTGTAACTGCTGCACTAATTCAAAGCTCTGCCGGACCGAGCGTCCCGCCAGGCACTGCGCTTTAATGTCAAGGGGGCACGAACAGAGCCGAGGGTGCCCTTTGCAATTATCAAGCATGATGGGACACTGAGAGATGAGAACATCTGGCACGAGTGGAATGGGTTGAGGGGGGGAAGGTTAACGCACCTCCAACTTCCCTCCCACCTTCGTCCTCCTCATCTTCTGCACAGGAGACGCTGCGCTTTGATCTCCAGCTGGAGCTGTCTGCTGTGCCTCTCTAGATCAATCACGCCGACTTGAGTTCTGTTTTGCCATCAGTGTCGTCAAACTGTAACTACAGTCGCGATCTTGGAACATGAAACGTACATTAAGGGTTCAACCAAAAGGTTTTCAGGGCTTGAGGGTAAAGGTCGGGTTGTGTTTTCACTTACACCCCCCGCCATATGAATACATTTGCCCTTCTACTCAAACTGTACTGTATAGCGGAGAGTCTGGTTATTGTTCCCAATGGACCAGTTGGTTACTTAAAAAAAATATATGTTGAAGTTCAAGTTTAGTACTATAACAGGAACAGCACATTTAAACATACAAAAAAAGACAACAAAAATGAAATAGAATACGAAATAGACGCTTAGAAGCTCTGCATAGCAGAGATAATAAGAATAAAATTTGGAATGGAATGAATCAGATGCAAAAATATGTCAATGACATTGGTAAATATCAAATGATGTGACTTCAACAGACTCAAATCTATACTCCCCATCTCGTACAAGTCTTGAGATCTGTTGTTAATGTCTATATGTGAGTTTTGTTTTGTTTTCCAGGCTCACACTATGCTCCCCTTCGTCCTCTTTCCCACTGTTGGTTTTTGTTTTTTATGTTTCTTGGACGGGTTGTGCCTGTTAAGTTCATTTCGTTGCTCTCGCAATACCAATAAAGATCCAATCATCCAATAGATGCTTTATTTCAAATCAACCACTTTTTAATTAATCCATTAACAAACTTATTCTAATCCATAATTACTAAAATAACCGTTATTAGATTTGACAAGAAATTATTCACAAAGAGATCGCAATGTCTTTTGACATGGCTAATTGCTATTTGTGACAGATGACAGATGGGGGATGATCGCCATCTTGTCACGTTTAGGACAACATGTGACTTCATATTCCTGACTCGCGGGCACAGTGTCTTTTGCCAATTACAGATGTTGCGGGGAGTAAGTAATAGAATACACATGTCCTTTTTATAAAGGAACAAAGAAAAACAGCATCAACAACAATAATGGCTCGATTAGAAAGCTAAACAAAAAGGGATTTTTTTTTACGAAAGCGGGAAGTTTAGTCTTAACGAGGGAAAACATTGAATGAAACAAAAAGACAACTTCCTGTCCCAAATAACCACAAATATGTTCACTTCTGTGTTTCGTTTTTTCTAAATATGGGTTTGGAAAACTCTCGGCTTTCATCAACTGGCTTGAGGCATATTAAAAGATTGTTACTTGCTGTTGCCACGCCGCACCTGGAAGTAAATCTCAGAATAACACAGTTTATGTCATCTCTTAAAGAGGTGAGAGGCTTGCTGGGTCTAGAAGGAAGAAATATGGCCTTGAGTGCGAACTAAAGTGACTAAAATCACATCTTAATAACGCCATCACGTCACAAAATCGCAATATAACTATGTGTGGCATTCAAGAAGAGACACAGTTAGCTTTAGCTTCCAATACATCACCGCTAAACAACTCCAACTATCTTCAATGTAGCGGTTCACAATCAGTTTATCAAAAAACATACTGTCCAACTTAAGCAATTGTTCAAGTTTGGGCTTTTTAGGTTCATTTCCTGTGCTATTAAATGCCTACACTCAGAGCTAGCTCTAGCTAACATAAGCTAGCTGTAGCGCTCATTCACGCTTCTCTGAAAGTGCCCACAAAATAATTTTGTTGAAAGTTGAAATTAGCCAGCCAGTATTGTTGTTTGACCTGTCCTCTCAACTTCTATTTTTTCCTGTAAAGTGTGCCTTGAAAATGAATTTTTAATCATGTCTGACATCATCATCCTGTAAAACAATATTTGGTGCGCATGTTTAGCTCAACCAATTAGATAGGGGACCAGACCGTGGCTTAAGTTTAATTACTTTGGTGTGCTTTTGTATTGTTAGGCTATATCTGTGTGCATGTTGTGTGTTTATTGTTTTTCAGTGACAGTTAAGCCTAATTACACACCTAAAGGCCTATTTGGGGCGCGGAGGCGCCAAGCTGAGTTTCGAGTCCGTTTATGTCATGACGAAGAATGCGAGGAATGACAAAAGTCTGCGACGAAGGAGGAAACTTCATCATTCTCGGTAGGAACAGGTTGAGTGTTGTGACCAATGTATTTTTATTTATTTATTTTTTAGAAATTAAAACTTTAAAATTAAAAGATTTTCTTCCTTTACTTGTCGAACAAGTTGGCTACTAATCCCTCTCCTGTCTTTGCCTGCAATTTTTCCTCTCCAGTGCTTTGACTGACATGTTCAGTCCAGTGTGTTCTTGCCCCGAGTAAAGCGGCTTAAGGTGTCGTAAGCACAGCATAAGAAGAATAAAATACGACTGGATGGATAGAAGATTTTCCTTCAAAAACCTTAACGTCTTTGACGACCAAGTGAAAATACAGAACAGAAGATACAGAAGACTTAACAAAGTTTGGGCTTCAAAATGCCAGTCTTAGATGAAAAATGACCAAAGCATTTGTCCAAAATAAAGAGAATGTCCTCACTTTATTTGTGATATTTTGTTCCTGCTGCTTATCTCTTGAAGACCTTGCTCTTGAAAATGTGCGTATGTGTGTCCTTCCAGGGTCCTTTGAAGGTTATACACACGATCCGAGATGAGTCGGTGGCAGCGGCCCAGGAGATATTTTTTAAAGAAAAATGTCGAGATGGCGTGTTACCCTTTCAAAGTTCTTTTGGAGATCAACAATTATGTAAACACTGCAGATAATAAATGGGCAGAATGTGTCCAGAGTCTGGAATGCAAACATTGAGTGAACATTAATTATTGCAAGCTAGTATTAGTACCTTATACAGATACTAGAGCATTTTTAGATCAGGTTGATAATGCCGTGTTCGTAATACCCTAAAAGGGAAGAGGTTTGACGTCTTTAGTAGCCTATAATGTAGTAATTTCCTGAAAATGTCATAAATTTTGCACTTAAAAGCTCCGTCCAGTTACAGTGCTGTCCATCGGAACTTAGTGGGGCCGCCCCGGACCTCAACATGCAAACAAAACATTCATTGAAAGGCAACAAGCGAGGGAAGACATTTTCTCAGGAGCAGGACAATGAGCGTTCTCCTCCATTTGGCTCACCCTTTCATCCTCGGACACCCACAAGGGACGCAATTGTTTGGACACAATGCGATATGGGGCATAGCTTTAGAAGACGCATCGTTTTTAATTAACTGTTGGTAATGATCTCATTATCGGGACTGAGTGGGCCCAGCGTTGCGCGCAGAGAGGTGAGTCTGAGGTCATGGTTCTCAAGGCCCCCCCGGCCTAACCGACAAAACATTGCAGATTTCTCATGCCAACACGAGGGTGAATTCTCAAGCTGGACTGCTTGTAGTTCGGAAAAGAAAGCAAATTATGTTTTGTGTCCCTTGTACAAATGTTTTTTCAACTTTCTCCTTTCTATAGGGAATGTTCTTGTTTGGATTGGGTTTACTGCAAAAATAAGAAAAAAGTTATTCAATGAAACATTTGCCTTTTACATGGAATTTGGAAGTCTTGATATAAAAATACATTGAGAGATGAATTTATTGTCCTTCTATTATTTTAACGGACATCACAGAATTGTTGTAAGCTAAGAACAACAATCGGTAAAATTCCTATAGAGGATGAAGTGTCTTTTATGTCTACTTTAAGACACAAATATTAGCATTCAAAAACTGCATATGTAACTTTGTAGGTTAAATTAATTTATATTAGTCCAGAGACATCAAAACTTCAATGTTCTTTTAGTTATCAGGAGCTTGTTCGGGCATACAGTTATCATATTAGCTAAGCTAACGTGTGCTAGCTAACCTTGCTCATTAGCCAACACGCAAATCTTCAGTTATACCATTAAAGTAAATACATAAAATGTAAACAGATTTTAAAATACAACTGTCAAAACTGTAGCCACTTACCTTTTTAAATACCACTTTACGTTTTCACAAATTAACATCATAATGAAAAAAAACCTCTGTTCTCATATAATCACATCCGTCACTCTTAAAATGCAACTTCTTTCAGCAAGTTCCATTACGTCATCATAATCATCACTATCATACCATGTAATTACACAACTTGATTTTTTTTTCCCCAAGGTGACTCACCCGCACGCTCCTGAAGACAATTGGTTGTCCTGTGAGAGCACTCCCACTCTCACCCTCCATCTCTTTCCCTTTCTTAAAGTTCTTGTCAAAATTCTGTCTGAGCTGAAAAAGTTGACATTTCTGCAGAGCATTAAAGACCTTTAGACAATCTTCTAAAGACAACATTCTGATTAATAATGTGTTGTTATATGAATTAAGCAGCAAAATCCACCCACTTTCATCCATCTCAGCCATTTTGACAAGATGACATCACAGGCTCAGGTAACAATCAATCACAGCTCATCTGTTTTCTGAGTTTAGTCATGTGACGTTCGCATGCTGATCTGTAATTGGTTGTTATCTGAGCCTTGAGCAACTGTGATGTCATTTTCAGTTGACAGCATGTGGCAAAATGCCTCCCCCCCCCGCCCTTTCAAGAGATGAATAAAAACGGATGCATTTTGCTGCTTAATTCATATTCCACAAACACAATATTAATCAGAATGCTGTGTAAACATATTGAAAATAAAATTTGGAAGACAGAAAGCTACTTTTTACCCTTTCAAACTGTCTGAATGCAGTCCAGAAAGTAAAAACCCTGCCACAGTTGGCTTTAACCCCAGGTGCTAGCTTGCTAGCTCCTTGGGTGCTCATTTACTAGCTAGCTAGCTAGCAAGCTAGCACAAGGGGCTAAAACTAAACTGTGGAAGGGTTTTTACTTTTTGGACCTGGATTTGCCACCTCGGTCTGAATGACACAGACAAATGCCTTGGGGCTCAACACAACTAATCCACTTCAAGGCACTTAAGTTATTCTTTCAGTCCTTACGGCGCTTTCTAGTGGAACAGAGATGAGGACATCATTTGTTTGATTTATTTATTATATGGCGACTACTACAGATGATCGAACCTTTGTTGTGCATTATGAACATAAATAGCATGTTGGGGATGACTGTAAAAACAAAATATGAGCATTGTAAATGACTGTGAGGCTTTAAGTGGATCCATATAGGAAACAGCAGCACTAAAGTCAGAGCAGGAGAAGCGCCGGAAGGCAAACTGGGGCTTCAAAGAAGGGGTGTTTCCTGAACTTTTTAAGACTAAACACATTGAGAGCACGCAACATGCCGCGTGTGTGTTTAGAGTACCTGAGGGCTTCAGATTGCGTTTTTCAATGTGTATTTGTGTGTGTCTGTGAGCCGATGAGTCATTTGCTTAAGTTTTCTAAACATGGTTTAGTCTGCACTCTTCATATTCAGGAAGAAGACTTCCTGATGGCGGTAAGATAAAAAAATGAATTGAGCCCAATGTACATTCCATAATACTTAACTTCCAAAACTGGTGATGGACGTCGCTTTCAGCCATATAATGTTCAGTTTCAAAAGTCTCACCAACAAATTAACATGACGCTATTCTACGGCGGCGGCTAAACGTCACCTGCTTTGTCGGGAGTGCCAACAACAAGAGGAACAACTCAAATTATAACCACAGCAAACTGCACTGTGGTGTCAAAACGTGCCCCCGAGGCGATGACGTGGCTCGTCCAGTCTCTTTGTTCCTGTTTTTTTCGCAAACGTTGGCTCCTGTTCACTCGCTCGTTTGCCGCTTCCAGCTTTAGGGTGCCTTTGATTACACACTGCACATTGTTTGTCTTCTTGTGTCAATTGCTAGGTTGTAACATTTTTGTTCACTTGAAGGTAATGGCAGTTGAGTGTAAATGCGGTAAGAGCTTAGAACACAACAAGCCGTGACAGTGAGTTACACCTAAACAACCTTGTGACAGCTAATGCAAAACCTGTACGGCAAATTGGGCTTTTAGTGCTTCGTTTTAATTGGTGCTGTTTCATTATTGAGATTTTAGCTCAGTGAAAAGAGGTGATGTGCCGTAAGGGTTGATTCTAGGATAAGACATTGGGGGAGAGGGGGGCATTTTTTTTGGAGGGGGGGGGGGTCGTCAGTATTTCAAACACACACACACTAAAGCGTTTCAATGCTAAGGGGAATCAAGTCAATTAGCTAGTCAGTAGCACCTTGGCTTTATTCTCCTTATCCTTAAATTTAAGTAGGGTAAGGCTACTCACTCAAGCTAGAGTATTACGTTCGGCTCGTGGCTCATATATATATGTAAAAGTATATTATTTATTTATTTATTTTTAAAAGAAGTAGGTCAGCTTTTTGTGTACCTTACTTCTAAACGTTCTTACGTTTAAATAAGGTCTTAGCTCACTTGTAGCGCTCTATGCACATCTGTATCATCTGAGTTCAATCCCTGTTCACCACCTCTCACATTTAAAAAAAAGAGTAAATTTACTCATAAAAGGGGGAAACTTTTTTCACTTCAGAATACCTTTTATTTGTGTATTATTAGTTTATTAAAAAAAAAAAAGAAGGAATAACTCAAGTAACATTTCCTACAAATTAAGTAATAAATATTTGCATTGAATTGTACTCTGTTCATTAGTATTTTCAACTCATAACTGTGTTAAATTATAGGCCATATACTCATACAGAGGAGGCATACGTTAAAATAGTCATACAATGTATGGCGTCTTTTAGGCCGAGTGCCCTCTTTTTTGGGGGGAATCATTAGCTGGTTAAAAAAATTACGATCAAGACTTATACTGTAGCTAGCCATCCAGTCCGGCAGAAAATTAAAAAAAAGAGTAGTAGAGAAAGAAAGGAATACATGATGAAGTTATGCTAACTGTTAGCTTATCTGGTATCGACATGGTGGTGGCGAACTCTTCTCTTTTTCGGTGAACGGCTGCAAACTCACACACCTGTTTGAAAATGTTTTAGAGACAATAATAATCAAGCCGTTTTCTTTATTGGCCCAATCAGCGGTATGAGTTTACCCCTCCTTTCGAGTACGCTAAATGGACAGCACAGTTACAATTTTGTTCAAGAACAACCTACAAACCCACCAATTATAATCCCAACACTTGACAGACACAAAAATATAGAAAGACGACCTACACTCAACACCCCCAACCCCTGCGTCAGTAGCTGAGTGTTTGTACACAAGCTTCTGTCAGCTAATTGAGCGCCCGCACCCTTTTCCAAACCGCCCTCACCTTTCATTAAGCACACTTCCCGGGGAGTCAACCGGACAACACTGGTAAATATTTGTTCCTTATCTCCCTGTGTCTCCTCACAAGCTGCTGCTGGTCTTTCTGTTGTATACGCCTGCACCAGACCCCCGCCCAACAGAGCAAAACCAGTTCCAAGTCCCATCCTTCCATCTGTTTCTTCCCTTCGTCTGCAAACAAAGAATGAAAGCGAGGAAGCGGCATGGACAAACAAAAACGCTGTAGGTAAACATTTAAAGAGCGAAGATACATGTCACGCACGCAGATGTACTGTCAGTGACACACACTGAGCATTATCAACAGAACAGCTGCGCTACATTTGTCTATGACATAAGAACACTCACTTATTGTCTGACTCTGGCTTTTTTCAAACGAAAACATCAGAAACAGGCTTTTTTTAATTTAAACTAATGACTGAGTTGTGTGATCGCTATTTGAAAAGAAATTCAATATTTCTATCGCACATTTGCGTCATTAACATTAACATCCCATGACTTAAGTCCAATGTCACCCACAGAGGTGGCAAATCCAGGTCCAGGAAGTAAAAACCTTGCCACAGTTTGGCTTTAGCTCCTGGTACTAGCGAGCTAGCTCCCTAGCTAGCTCTCATTGGGCTCGTTTACCTGCTAGCTGCCTGGACAACGGAAACAATTAGCGATAAGGGCTAAAGGGCTAAAGCCAAACTGTGGCAGGGTTTTTACTTTCCGGACCTGCATTTGCCACCTCTGGTCACCCATCAGGAAGTGTTAACGTGACTCGATGTTTGAGTGTCACAGCCAAAATCTGCTTCGGGGGTATAATTGATTTAAAAGATTTCATGCTTAAGTTTTGCACCTCTGGGTGACATCATCCCACTCTGTTGGAATGGAAAGAGTGAGGTTGTATGGGCACATGCACGTCACGGCAACCCTGGCATCTGCATAGCATGTCATTCTCTGATGTGACATTAATGAGTTATGCAGCGGAATTGTGGCTTTGGTAATCGAGAAAACAGAACTTGCACGACTGAAGGAGTCAAACAGTCAACGTAGCCTGTAGTCTCCATGCAATACCAGTGCCAGTGAGGTCAAGAAGTATTTGGACAATGACGGTTTTATTATATAAAAAGGCCTCCGATGTTCTTCAGATTCTTTGCACATATTAAGTCAATGCCAAAACCAGAGCAAACTGTATTACCATTTTAAAACAGTTACTTGAGCATTATTAATGTTCATAAATACAACCTTGTCACAGAGCAGAAAGTGGAAGAAACTATTTTTACTTCTAAAATTTTATTTGTATTCGTGACAGTGTTTTGAAGAGAAACGGTGTTATTTTAGTCATAGTTTATTTGTATCTTAGCATATATTGAAAAGCGGTACTGTATACAAACCAATTTAACGCTTTTAGTGTGTGCCAGGGGCCGCTGAAACATGTATGGTGGGCCGCAAAGTTTGGACACCCCTGATTGAACTTAACAATGTCCTGTCATTTTAAACATGAAGAATCTATCTTTAGTAGCATTGGGATGAAGCTAGGAAAGAATGAGTTGTGTACAAAGGAAGAAAGATGAGAGGGTTGCGGCGGTAGAAGGAGCACAAATGAGAGGGTGACGCGAACGACACACTCAGAAGTCTGCAAGTAGTGACAGAGGATTAATGTTAGTCTGACTTTTAAATTTGGTATTTGATTTCAATCTGTGGCGATGGAAAAATAATTCCACAGAAATGTTTGTAGTCTGATGCGAAGGACATTTCCCTTCCCCAAAATCACAGGTGGCAAATCCAAGTCCAGAAAGTAAAAACCCTGCCAGTGTTGAGCTTTAGCCCCTGGCACTAGCTAGCTGGCTCCTAAGCTAGCTCCCATGGTGCTTGTTTACCTGCTAGCGAGCACAACAACGGAAACAATTAGCGATAAGGGCTAAAGCCAAACTGTGGCAGGGTTTTTACTTGTGAAATGTGAATTTTTTAGTGTCCTGCCCTCATCAGACTCATTCGTAGCTGTGGAGTTGGCTCCAGACTTGGAAATGATGCCACAAATTCAGCTTGTAAACCAATCATTTCCAAATGTATCCCCCCCTTCAACAGAGGAATGAGAGCGCTAACAATGTTTGAATGCTAATCTCTGCCCATTCATCATTCTGAAGTCGGGCTCACAGGTCGGAGTGGACTAACAAGCAAAACATGTTTTGACTGAAGTCGATGGTGACTTGACAAGTTTGAAAATATATGAACTAAGATACTACAGTAGTAAACAAACTGTTTCATTAATTGTGTGTTTTCAACGTAGTCTTTGTGTTTGTGGAAAGAGAGCCTTAACTTTGAACTCAGGGCTGAAAACCAGCTGTTCCATTTACCAGTGTGAGCAATGGTGTGAATGCGGTGTGAGCGTGTAAAGGTGCTTCTTAGTTTTTCTGAAGTACTTACACTAAACCCTAATGACATATTCTATATTCTAGCTAATCTTGCGCAGTGCTTTGAAAACAGCAGCAGTGTCACAAGTCAGGATGTTAGAGTTCTCATAATGATAAGACTCATACAAGAATAAAGATGATTATTACTACCAGACCATAATGACTATTATTTAGTCAAATGCGCATCTTTCTTGTCTGTTGCTAAGCTTGAGTTTTCTTTTCTTACCATTTAAGGAGCTCGCTTAAGAGAATGTGAGCCAGATGATGGAGTGTAGATGTTCAGACAGAAAGCAAACATGTGTCGTAATTTATTTGGCTGATTTGTTTTACAAGCGCCATTAAATTATATTAAATAATGAGCACTATTTTTTGCAAATGCTGTTCATAAAACACCACTTATATGTCTGAAAACTAGGGATGTTCGATACCATTTTTTCAGTGATGCTAGTAAAAGTACTCAACTATTGAGTAGTCAGCAATACCGATACCAAGGCAATACCACTAGTAATTTTGATACTTAAAATCCCCCCCCCTCCCAAAAATGACAGATCTTTATTTTTAATGACCTAAATATTGCAATATAGCATTTTCCCATAAAATTGCATGAAATTAATTAATACATTTTTTATTCATATAGTTTCTAATTCTAGTTCCTGAAGAGGCCTACTCGTATCGGGCGCCGTCATGAGTACCGATACCTTGAAATAAGGCCGGGTATCAGCTAGTGATATGGTGTTTTGTTTTTTTCAGTGCTAATACTGATTCCAATTATCGGTAGTCAAGGAGGCCGATAACTGATATTTGGAGCTGATACTCATTTGCAGTAAAAGAGAAAATATTAGCCTTAATATTAGCTTGTTTACCTAGCAGGTAAACAAGCTCGTTAGGACATGAGCTACCTCGCTCATTTAGCGTCTTGGCTAGCTAGCTCGTTTATCTGCTAGGGAGCTAGCTAGCACAAGAGGCTAAAGCCAAACTGTGGCAGGGTTTTTACTTTCTGGACCCGGATTTTCCACCTCTGGTGGGAAGTCATAAAGTTTTTTTTTGTTTGTTTTTAACCCCTTTAGCAGCTCTTAGTTGAAATTGTTAGTCACTCATTTATATTGAGGCCATTCCAGCTAATAATATGTTACTGTTCTTTATGTCGAGGTTATATCAGTTATATCTTGTCTGCATGTTTTTGTCTAAAGGCATAGGTTTGTTTGTTTTTTAAAATATAAATGACAAGCCTGGGGACGAAAAATAAAAGCCTGCATCTGGTTTCGACTTTTTTACTGCATTCTTTGACCAGCCATTTTGCATGTCATGTCTGAAAAACACTGCCTTTTATCCTTTGGTCCCCAAAAAGAAAACAAAAACAGCAGGAAGTGTGTAGCAAACTGTAACCAAAGCGATGCATCTGTCCCCAAGGCCACCCTTCCTCCCGTGCCCATCTTTGATGAGCATTACTGAGGAAATGGAACAGGTCGGGCCCCGGCTGTGATGTCGGACCGTCATGTGGCGGGAAAGAAAAAAGAAGAAAGGAAAAGATTTGCTTAAAACCTTTAATCTGTTCTTCATCATATTTTTCTTTGAATGTTTGCAGGCCAGCATGTGTCCCTTGTAGAGAAGCATCGGGAGGGGAGAGGAGAGAGAATGTAATGTTAACTAAACTGTAAGTGGTAGGCTGCTTCAGGCGGTAACAGGATATCATAATGAGCGAGCCCTCCCACTGGGCATCTCTTCCTGTCTCTTCTCTGCTTCAGAGAAGCTACCACAAGCACTTTATTTGCCTTCCTCTTACTTTATTTAAACATTTTCTTTGCTATGCCATTCATTGTGTGTATTTGATTTCCGTGTAAACAAACGTTACAATCAAAAGATGTCATAACAATCTGGTACAGTAAAGATCCATTTCTGATGGTCTACCCCATAGGACTGATCAATTGACTGTAAAAAGTGGCAAAAAGTACATGGTTTTAACGGTAACCTATTCAAGAGCAAAAAAAAAGTATATATCTATATAGGAAGCTAGTGCTTGGAGTTGTGCTATGTGTCGTTTGGCGGTCAACCTGGGGGTTTAGTCAGGCCAGGCAGGGAGTTGGGGGATTGGCTGGTGGGTTGGTGGGGGTAATGCTACCGTGGAGACAGACATGCAGGGGAATGAGTTTCATTAGCTGAGCACTCAGCAGGCCCCTGTCAGTTACTCTGCTACTGGAGCAGAGCGGGACAAATATGAGGGAGCCTAATCAACGACACCGCTTCAAAGTCAACGTGTGCATTCAACAATTTTTAGCAACCTTCACTGCTGCTAAAAGAGCCATGGTATGCCAAATAAATAACAACAAATCTGTCCGGAGCTGCAAAACATTTGAACATTGTATGAAGGAAACAATGTGTTGGTCTAATGTACTGTAGGGCCCTAGAGCTCATGAGAGCTGCACCAGAACACAAAAATATGCAATCCAATTCATTTTCTCTGACATTTTTGTAATTTTCTATGCTTCATTTTTCCTACTTTTTTAGATTTTTCTGCCTTTCTGTCAAATTACTAATATTTTCGGTAAATTCTGGACATTTGGTAATTTTCTGCCTCTCTTCTTCCTTTTTTGGACGCTATTTTTAATTAAAAATGTCTGCCTTTTTGCTATCAATTTTCTGACATTTTTGACAATTGTGATGACATTTTATAGTAATTTTCAAGATTCCTTTTTTTTGGGGCTACATGGTTACTTTTTGAATGTTTTCTGTCTTTTTTATTCAATTCTCTAACATTTTTGACAATTTTGTTGGCATTTTATGGTAACTTTCATTTCTTCTTTTGTTTTTGGACATATTTAATTCTCTAAGATTTTTGGCAATTTTATGAACATTTGTGATAATTTTCTACTTTTCCTCTTCTTTTTGGACATATTTAAACACTTTTTCATCTACCTTTCATCTCTTTTTTCCCCTGACAACTTACAAATTTAGACTCTGTCATTTAATCTTTTTTTTTTTTTTTTTAATCTTGTTCCTTTATTGGACATTATGGCTATTTTTTGACATTTTGCTGCCATCAGTTTTCTGGCATTTTTGACAATTTTTGTCGACGTTTTATGGTAATTTTCAGGATTTGTTTTTGTTTTTGGACATGGTTACTTTTTGAATGTTTTCTTTTCTGCCATTTTTATTCAATTCTCTGACATCTTTTTGCAATTTCATGGACATTTAATGGTAATTTTTAGGATTTATTTTTTCGGTTTTGGACATGGTTACTTTTTGAATGTTTTCTTTTCTGCTTTTTTTTATTCAATTTTCAGACATTCTTGGCAATAATTTGGACATTTTCTTTTAATTTTCTGCTTTTCCTCTTTCTTCCATATTATACTCACCTTCTGGACATTTTTAGTCAATTTTTAACACTCTTTCATCTCTTTTTTCCCCCTTAACAATTAAAAAATGTTTGACTAACATTTTTAAATATTTAATTATATTTTTTCCTATTTAATTGTTGATTTATTTAAATAATAGTTTATCAAAAAATTTTTTTTAATATGTTTTGAAAAAAACTTTTTTTTAGAGCTCCACATGAGAGGGAGTAAATAGCCACATGAGGCTCCAGAGCCACGGGTTGCAGACCCATGCATTAGACAGAAAGTTCAGTTTTTCTGCCCAACCTCCTTTGCCATCCATTAGATCTTAAACCAGCAAACAACTTTGCTGATTATCCACCACAAGATCTGAGCAACAGGGCATGAGAGTCATCATATCCCGGCTGAGTTCATGCCGGCATCTCAAATCTAATGAATTGGAAGCTGGCTGTGCAGGAGCTCTCACTTTTGGAGCAGCCAGCCAAGCACTTTGGACCACACTCCTGTTCCCCTCTTTGTGAAACTGCTGCACCATTCAGAAAATGCAGCAACCTCGCTGTAACAAGGTCATGGGAACTGCGAGGAAAAAATTGGAAATTGATCCAGAATGTGGTCATGAATGCAATGTTTCATTTTGGCAATTTGCTGACACTCGCGTAGTGAGCTCAAATAAAGGGAGACACCAATACTCCATAAAATATACTTCCTTCCTGATCGAAAGACTTCCTCGTTTCGACAAATGTGATCCTCAATGCGGAGATCGGCGCTAGATGGTGTCTTTTTAAGCTTTGGGTCTGCGGTGAGACCGCATAGCGCCTCCTCTCTCTTTAGAAACGCCTGTCTGTCAGACTATCCCTGTTAATCGCCCCTCATCTGGTTCCTGTTTGCAGCTGCAATGTCCCACGCACTGTTCCTCCTACGCGCCTTGCCCCCATACGCACATTAATTTGCCTGCACAAACATGCATTCTCATTAGAACACCACAAGAGGACATGAGGCCGTCACGCAGTTGAATCTCGCCACCATCTTGCAGCCAAAGCAAACGCACAGACAAGCTCGAGACAATGTGGTCTTCATTTTGTTCAAACGCAAACAGATGACATGATGGTCATTATGGACTCCATCGCACACATCAAAGGTCCGGAGTGAAGTTTTAGTCGTGCTTTGTTTGTCTTAAGAAGCGAAATGGGGCAAACAGGTACTTTCAGATGTTTATTGAATGATAATCGGGACAAACCCGTTTTGAGCCTTGTGTTGCGAGTCTAGGCGAATGATTTAACGGGGACAGTCCCGTTTGAGCCTTGAGTCCTGAGTCTCGGCGGATTTTTGCCAGCCCAATTGTTTTGTCCCGCTTTTAAGTGGGGCCCATCACGTTTTTTGTTTTGTTTGTTTTAGTCCAGTCAGCAAGCCATTTGTTTGGGCCATGTGTATGTCAATTACAAAGTTGAGTGCATTGACTTTAATGCTGTTGAATTTTCAACCAAGTTAGCATATAGCTTTAGCAAAAGCAATAACACAACCACCGGTCACCAGCTAGCGATTCAATTTGCTATAATTATTCTTGTGATATATATATATATATAATAAAAATAAAATTTTCTGTGAAATTGCATTGTCCAGTTTCTAATTTAAAAAAATCTGGTCACCCCAAACGATGGAATTTTGACACTGTTCTTGTATTGGATAGCATTCAACTGTACTGTTTTACCAGATGTGACCACACTGTCAGTCACAATAACTGAGAGGCAGGTGATGAAAAATTTCTGGGCTGTGTGAAATGCAATGTGTGTATGCAGTGTGAAAAGGCACACTTGTGTTTTTTCTCCGTATATGTTCACAAAAGTTCTCCCTTGTAGAAGTAGAGCGATCAAACACACTCTGTCTGAGCTGACTGAATGATGAATGTGCTTCTACAGTTTTGGGCCCTTTCTGCATTTTCTATACTTCCATTGATAAACATAAAATCACCAAACGAGGAAGTTAAAGACGCGGAAACATCACATCACACTTACAAGGCTGTCACCTGGGAAGCATTTATAAAAACTTCTGACATTAACAAAGCTCCACTTACATTTACAAACCGGGTTTTATATAACCCCCGTGTCCCTGAAGCCAAACTGACCCCTGAGTCTTTGGATTGGATTCAACTCAGGTTGTAATCGCAGCATTTAAATTTTGTGGGACTGTATTCTCCCCCGCACGCCATATTAAACACAGAGGTGGTTTAATAGGCTTTACATTTTTGGGGTTACAGAATCAGACAAAAGCCCTTACAGACTCCCCGCCTGTTTGACATTCTGATCACATGACCCTGAAGTATGAAGAAAAACTTTACTGATAATGTCACCCTCCACAAACACTAAGTCAGACTTAAGGAAAACATTAACTAGGATTTCACATGTTCAGAAAATAGAGTATCTTGGGGTGGAAGGATTATTAGTGAGGAGTTAAGTCCCATTAGGTCTGAGCTATAAGCCATGCCATTCCAAGCTAGGCCATGCGGGCCTCCTGTCATCTAAATGGAACGGGAGTTAAGCCAGTGCTTCCTGTCAGACTGCAGGGCTCTCAGGTTCCACCTCTGGTCCAAATTATGTCTGCCTGTCCCAGACTGCCACACCAACCCTCACCCTCTCACTCACGCCCTTCTCAACATTGCCTTCATCCCCAACCCTGTCACTATGCCCTAAAGAGTACCAGACACTCTACTCACTGAGAAACACTTCAGATTATTTCCCACAGTAGAGGTAAAAAAGAAATGAAAATAAGGTGAAACAGCAAATACTTCTTCTACAAATATTTTTAGTTTCTTACTTGATATTCTTTTGTTATCAACATAATAGGCTGTGTATATAATCATCTAGTAGTTGGGGGGGGGGGGGGGGTACGGAAGCGGGGAACGGCCAATGTAGAGTAAACATTTCTCACTGGCACATACGTTCGAATGTATTTGCGATACGTTTAAACGTATTTGCAAGTACGGTTGAACGCACTTAGAATTTAAATACGTTTGAACGTATTTTGCGAGTACATTTGAATACACTTGCAAATATGTTTAAATGTATAATAAAATGTAAAAATTACAAATATTAGGTTGCGTATACAAGGAGTCCCCGGGTTACGTCGTACGCGACCTACGTCGTTTCGACTTTAAGGCGTCCGTGCCTTGTCCGTAGCATTTTAAAGTTATTTTAAGTTGTGCGGTTGTTACCTCCAGCGACGGACGACTATCGAGCAGGTCGGCTCGCCATTAGGCGAGTCACATTTCCGTGCTCCGCTCTGCCGTCCGACAGCAATGAATGTGTCCGTGCGGAAACACAAAATATTGGTTCCAGCTCTTCCAGGTTGCGCAAATATGTCTTTTAAATTTACTGTACAAAGTATTTTGATGTAAATATCGATTTTAACGGTGAAATCCGAACTAAGTCGAAATTCAGGTTACCTCGCCAGCGTAGGAACGGAACTCGGCCGTAACTTATGGAGTCCCTGTATAATCATCTAATAGTTGGGGCGTGAAAAGTTACAGAAGTTGGGAACGGCCAGTGTGGAGTAAACATTTTTGACTGGCATATACGTTTACATTTAAAACGTTTTTGCAAGTTCGTTTGAACACACTTGAGAATTTAAATACATTTGAACGTATTTTGCAAGTACATTCAAATGCACTTTTAAATACATTAAAATGTATAATGAAATGTAACCATTTAAAGCAAAAAAGCAATGTTTACTTGCTTTTTTTTTTTTTTTACGTATTGGTATAATGTAGGTCAAAAGCTAAAAACGTTCTTTCTTTTTTTACTTGCAAATGCAAATCAATACCCCGTATTTAAATACGTTTGAACGTACTTGCAAATACATTTGAACGTATTTGGCAGTCAAAAATGTTTACCACACATTGGCAGTTCCACGTTTCGGTAAAATAAAATTAAATAAAATAGACCTTACTACTTTACAATACATACCTATATGCATACATATTTAGGCAGAAGATCCATACATATATAAATTGTATGATCTATAACGCTTTCACTAATTTCAGATTGGTTCCCAGCCAATCGCAGGGCACATAATGAACTAACAATCATTCATATGCATTATAACAACATAACATAATATATCATTATTACATATTTTGTATAGGGAGTTCTCGAGTTACAGACGAGTTCCGTTCCTACGCTGGCGATTCAACCCGAACTTTGACATAGGTCAGATTTCACCGTTAAAGTCAATATTTATATCAAAATACAGTACTTTGTAAAATAATTTTAAAAAACATATTTGTGCCACCCGAAAAATGCCGGAATCAATATTTTCTGTTTCCGCACGGTAACAACCCAACTTAAAATAACGTTAAAATGGCGTGATTACTGTGGTTAATTATCGAAAAAAAAAAGGAGCTACAGACGAAGCCCGGGCTTCGTAAAGTTGAAACGTCGTAAATAGCGTACATCGTAACTCGAGGACTCCCTATAAATATGAAATGTTATGGCGTGTTATGTAATGTTACATTGTGCTGTTACATTTTATTACTTTACGTTACACTATGTTATTCATTTAGGTATATTTTTTAGTACATTACTGCTAGACGATCATGGATTATGCCGCTCTAATTTACAGAAAGAGGTGGCAAATCCAGGTCCAGAAGGTAAAAACCCTGTCAGAGTTTGACTTTAGCCCCAGGTGCTAGCTAGCTAGCTCACTAGCCAGCTCCCATGGTGCTCGTTTACCTGCTACGGTGCTAGATAGCTAGCATCAATGGCTAAAGTCAAACTGTGGTAGGGTTTTTACTTTCTGAACCTGGTTTTGCCACCTCTGACAGAAACATTATGATCATGTTTACAATAAGGAGTGACGTTTCTAGCATACCTGGCAGAAACATGTTTAACATAGAGTATGTCAACTGCTAAAAAAAAAATATATCCTCGGTCATGGGAGGAATGTAAATGTAGTTTCTTCTATATCCCCCCCACCCCCCGCCTGGTCTTGACTGCAGACAGCACAGGTCTGCCCAGTGTTGAAGAGACAGCCTTAATTTGCTTCTCGTTCTAATGCTCCACAGATGAAGGACGCCACAGTCGCCTTAACCACACAGGACGTTCCTGGCTCCTGAAATGAGCAGGTCTGCGCTACGAAAAGTTTCACTTTGCCAATGTCGAGTGCAGGAAAGTGACGGGTTGAGAAACTAAGTAGGGGCCACAGTAAAAGCATTTTCCTGTACACGGGGGAGTCAAATGAGTAGAGTTGGGGGGAATTATCACAAAGATCTCTTTAATGGGGGAGCAGGGAGAATCAAGAAAAAAAAATGTGGTCAGAGGAGCCACAAACCCCCAACAGTGGGGGGGAAAAAATAACAAATCAAACCTAAAACCGTCTTTCCCAGCTCACGTTAAAGACTGGTACAAAACAGCCACAGACGCATGATGTGATTTCATTTCATGTCATTTAGGCTGTATTCAGAATAAACAAGCCCTAAGAGCACAAACACGGCAGATGTTTTTCCTGAAAACTCAAAAGGGCTTTAAATGCCCTTCCGTAGCTTGAACGTCAAAATCTGATAAAATCTGACTTTTTTTTAGCTGGAGGGTAGCGGGGCCCCCGTTTGTGGTGATCTTCACTGTAGCCGTGGCATGCATGGAGTGTGTTGGAACAACAATGGCCCTTTTAGAAAGCCTGGAACCATGTGCCTGGAACCTTGACCCCAGAAGTAAACACTGTTTCCACCTGATGATGAATAGCAGATCAGAAAGTTACATTTGACGGGTTGTTGTCTGAGATGTCTCTTAATTAGTCAAAACAGGATCGTCTCTACTGTTTCTGACCTTTTTGTCTGACGGACAAGTAACAGATGATATATAATCTAATTTGACTTATCGTACGTTTCGATTTCTAGTTCAGCGGGGCCACAGCTAAGAGCAGGGTCAGGAAGCACTCGGTTTGTTTTTGCTTGATCTGCTCAGATGAAATCCTCCGAAATAAGTCTTTGCCTTAACATATTTTCATCTGGAGAAGAGGCTCTCTGGGGATTTTATTCAAGAGCTTTTTAATAATGGACCTCTTATCCAGTTGGTCTCTGTCAGATCTAATTTATTCACTCATCTCTTAAAAAAAATAAAAAATAGCGGTGCTTTTTCACATTTTAATTCTAAATTTGATTTTTGTTGCCCAGCGATTGGCTGGCGCCCAATCTATGGTGTATTACACCTTTCGCCTAAAGTCATTTGGGATAAGCTCCAGCTCACCGCAGACAGTAATCAGGTGGCAGACTAGCATTTCTCCAACAATAGATAGTATTCACATGACGTCATGTGCCCCACATTGTTTGCCTGCCGTTCACGGGTCCGTGGAATGTCAAATGAGAACGGACAAAGAAGTGTCTGGAAATGCAAAGATAAATCGAAAGGATTTCCAACCGACAAAGTCTACCAAAGTGGCTTCTGATCATTTTGATTAAGGTGTCATTGTAAAATGGTAAAAAACGCTTTTATCATAATGCGATCGTGATATATGTGAGCCACTAGCCGTGGCTAGCTCTGGCTAAAAATAGATCTGGTGGTCAATATGTTCGATTTTGAGATCTCTCCAAATACCCTCCTTAAGGTCTCATATTTTCCTTTCCCAGCAGCCCCAAAGTTGAAATTGTTGTTAAAGTGTATGAAAATAAGTGATGAATCAACAATGTTGTTGTTGGGTTTTATTATAACATGCTAGCGCTAGTAGCTAGCACGCTCAGGAAATTAGCTAACATAAATGTACATAGCAACCAATAAAAGACAAAAGTACAGAAGACTCAAGAATGTCCGTGTTTTGGGAGCCATCCTACCTCAGCGCATACGTCCGGTCCAGGCAGTAAGTAACGGGAAGTAACGTTAGCGTTCAATGTAAACACAATAGAAACACAGCTGAGTCTGCTGGAAAGTTGACCCACAATGAGGGGCAGACTCGCGATCCTGTGTCGTCATTGAATACTATCTATTACTGGCAATTTGTCATTTCGTAGCAGTGGGGTTCGACCTTCCATTCCAAAACCTAAGTTCCTTAGCTACTGCGGCGCTCAAAAGGGACTGGTGCCCCGTGTGAGGATGGAACTCACGACCTTTAGATTATGAGACTGACTCCCTACCTACAGCACAAACGAGGCCTGAACGGCGCCGAACATCGAAACACAATCCCATAATTGTAGCCTGTAGGTACTTAGAAATTGCGACCTACCGGCAGAGCTCAGGTGATGACATCTCTTTCACATCTCGCTAAAATTTAATTCTAAAAAACGCGGTTTTAGGGGGCTGTTCGGTTGTGGAATTTTGAATAATTTAGGCATTTGGAGATTTCACCCTTTTGTCTGGTTTGTTCAAACAATATTTCCAGAGGGTCCAAATTTCAAGGTAAGGTTCACACTCATAATCTCGCCCCATACTAGCTAAAACAATTGTGGGAATATCGAGAGTAAGGATCACATTAATCCGTATCTGGTAGATCCCAAAGAGAGCCAGGCTCGTTGTCTGCCTTCGTAATTTCTCACTTTCAGCAAATGGGCAAATGTAACATACAAAAATCAGCTTCACCTAATAAAACACGTCCCTTTCATTTGTCTGTTTATTTTCCACACATTCTGTTTTAGTTATCTGTCACTATACACTAGAATATCCTTCCTAATTTTTCATGGCCGTAGAGACATTTTCCTCAAAACATTCCCAAGGAAATGTCATAAACTGCTCCAGCAAAGGAGTAATTACCCAACGTTCCCTAACATACAGCAGCCCCTACATGTGATTTTACATGCCCCTGGGCACTACACCGAACATGCGGTTGCTATGTCACTAAGCGAAGGCTTGAACATAAACAAATACATCGATTCATTTTGTCAGGAAGAGGGAATTTTAGTGCTACGCTTGCTTTTATCACATACAAACTCCTTTGGCAGCATGAAGTAATGGGTCGTCTCCGGCAAAATACGTCAACGTGTTGTATGGCTTGACTTGACAAAGCCAGAATAAACACCAGATGAAGAGGGAGGCTATAAAATATGTGGAAACACACAAAAAGTCAGGCCTTACTATTTAGTCTGTGGGGTTCTTTAAGTCAAATTTACCAGCGTTGCACTGCAGGAGATAACCGGGGCTCGTAAATACTTGGCTGTCATCATCCCTGCTCTTGGAAATAGGATCTGTTACGACCCTCTGACCTCTTTAGATGAAAAATTAGCAAGGCAAGAACATGGCATCAAAATACATAAGGCAATGAATCAGCCCATTTTTAACTCAAACCATACTACACCTTTTCTTTAGCTACATTTAATCAAAATCATGTTCTATTTGAACTAAATGGAATTAATATGTTCTGTTGTAAAACTATATAAATTGTACAAGCAATGTTTTGTTAGCATTCTCAATATATATATATATATATATATATTAGGGGTGTCAGGCGATTACAATTTTTAATCGCATTTAAACGCATGACTTCAATAGTTAACTCACGATTATTCTCAAATTTTATATCTGTTCTAAATTTACAATAAAATGTACAGTAAAATATTTTCTTCTAAGTTTTCATACTCTTGTTAACACAAAGTGGAAATAAATGTTAAACTAATAGAAATATGGCTGCATCTTTTAGTCATTGATACAGTAATTTCATAATTCATAAAATTGAGTTAAAATTAAAAACATGTACTGTACTGTAAAAAAGTGTGATATTGATTTGTGTTGGTCATTTTTCTGCCACTAGATGGCATAATTGCATTTGTAAGACATTGATGACAGCCCAGTACATTTTTCTTTTCATATTAAGTGGTATCTTATCTTTAATGTGAAGGCACATGTTTTAAATTGTAAAATACAACTTGACCCCAGTCTCCACAAATATATGCATTATTATTACGTTTATTACTGATACATTTTGACGCGTTAAAGGAAATTTAAATTAACTCAAATTTAAACACACTCATTGTGATACTCCAAATAAAGAAATAAATGTTTGCGTACATTCAGAATATTTGTTCATATAAAACTAATGGGGTCTTTTTTTCCATTTCAAATTATGCAAGTGATTACAAAGTAACGGAGTAGAAAAAGAGGAGGATGAGAGTGATGGCGAATTGCAGGTGCTCTTCAAGTTTGGTGGGCAAATTTTTTTTGATAAAAAGCCTTTTTTAAATGAAGTGATTAAGTGGCCCGACTCCCCCAACCAATTGGTGCCATAAAAGGCCTGATCAGCAAATGAGCTACAGCAGTGCCACCAGCTGCACTGATTACCACCAAAACCACCAACACTTAAAAAGGCTCATTTTGTCCTTGTAAACAGTACATCGTATTTTTTTGTGTGTGTAACTTTATTAAATGTGTTTATTCGGGGTTCAGTGGGGTTCGCATGTGTCAAAAATTCCTATTAAAATATTACTTTTGTTAACATCAAACTGTTGATTCTGTTCCTTTCTCTGTGGCAAAAAAAAAAAAGGGCCATAACAAATCTCCGCAAACAAACAGTGTTGTATAATACCACTTGCCTCAAAATGTAGTTTGAGGCTTGTGAGAGCCTTTTCGCCCCAGGCCGAGTAATCCCCGGGATCTGCAGCCACAATGAACACACATCAGAGTAAACAGCCAAGTATCCAGTCCCAAGGCTACACTGTCAGCTCAAGGTGCACATCTCCATTCCGTAGAAAGGCACGCTGGCCTCCTGCCAAGCCGAATGGCTTTGTGGAAGCTATTATCATCGGCCTCCAGCACGCACACAAGCTTTGAGAGGTCACAACACTTCTGGGTGCCCTTCATCCTGCCCGTGATGGATGTTTATCAAGTTTACAGTGTTCACGTTGCCGTGGTAGCTTTTAGTTCGGAGGCATCGTTGCCAAGTATCAAACCCAAAAATGTGCTTAAAATCTCAACTATGTGCTGTTCTCACTAAATCATTCTCCTGGAATCACAAAGCCGTTTTATACTTCTAACTTTATTTCACTACTTTGCAGGAATACACATTGTTGAATTAACACGTGTCAATCAAAATTGAGAGTAAAATAAGCCATCGATTGAGGCATCATTTATATCTCACTGTTGGCATTCTGGGGTAAATGTTTACATGGGTGGGATGAGGTAAATGAGGACGTGCTTTTATCCAAGAAAGTGAATTAGCTAAACATTTACAGCATATCCTCTTTCGGTGGACGTCTTTTTCAGCAGGGAACGATTTATTTCTGCAGTCATGCAATTTTGACGTAAATGAATGAACTACTTTATGTTCCCCCGGAATTACAAGCTGTGTTTATTTCCATGATTTTTTTGTTTGTTTGTAACTGGGAATGGCTAAACAGCCCTAGAGTCTCCGTGATATTATGTCATAGATACTTCACACGAAGGCCTCAATAGAATACAATTCTTGTACCAAATTAGTGTGGAGGTTTGTCAACTTAACAACCTCAACCGGAGATAGCAAATCCAGGTCCTAAAAGTAAAAACCCTGCCGCAAGTTTGGCTTTAGCCCCAGATGCTAGCTAGCTAGCTTCCTAGCTTGGCGCTTGGTCACCTGCTAGGGAGCTACCTAGCTAGCACGAGGGGTTAAAGCCAAACTGTGGCAGGGTTTTTACTTTCTGGACCTGGATTTCATCATAGATTAGTGAGTTAAACTTTTTTTGTCTTAAATTGAGGTCAGAGATGGCAAATCCAGGTCCAGAAAGCAAAACACTGCCAGAGTTTGGCTTTACCCCCTCGTGCTAGCTAGCTAGCTCCCTAGCAGGTGACCAAGGCAGGGTTTTTACTTTCTGGACCTGGATTTGCCATCGCTGACTTACTTTAGACAAAAAAGTTCAACTCACTAATCTATGATGATGTGTAATGTATAGCCAGGGGACTAATTTTCAGCCCTGGAGTTTCAGGGCTCAGACCGGCCAACTCTAGTTCACGTCTTAATGAATATAGATATTTTACAGTTTGTGTATCAATGTAAAATAGATGAGCATTCCTTCCAATGATATTCATATTGCATTTGATCAAACATGTATTTAATACTAATTGAATAAAATCGGCACCAAAAAAGGGCAAAAAGAAACCAATAAGCAAATTTACATTAAATGGGATAAGACCTTTTACAATTAACAAGACACACTTATCAAATAAAGTTAAACCAGACAGATTAAGGCAGTTAACACTGTACTTCCTGTTAGTACTCTTATTTTGAAACGTGTTCTCACCACTTCTGGTGCAATACTGAAGAGAGCAACGGTAATCGTAGGAGGCTTACCCATCATGCTTTGTTTATTATTATTATTATTATTTTAGAACTGATACACAGTGTAGCTAGATCAGTGCTTCTCAATTGTTCTTTTTGTGAGCCGCCCCAAAAGTAAGAAGAAAATATTTTGCGCCCACTCCCAACTCTCCACTGTGACTATAAATATCATTTTTGTTTATAAAATTGCTATGAGTACGACACACCTCTGCTGAGCTAATATTCCTTGCGCACTTTGACAATGAGATCACCACTGCCACCTACTGTAGTGGATGTGCAATTACGCTTTATTGTAGTATGGCAAAAAAAAAAAAAAGTTCCTGGGATCACATTTGCCCACCCCTGGCATCGCACTGCGCCATTTGAGGAGAAGAGATCGTATACCGCACTTTACAACTCATTGAACTCGAATCTAACTGTTTGTATCATTCAAACCGTTACTTTCAGGTCAGGTCAAAAAAAAAATGGCTGCGCCTACAGTGGGGGAAGTACACCCATATGTAAGACAGTGTTAACAGGTTCCATGTGTGTTTACACCTTCATACTTTTCCCATGTGGACCTGCAGCCAGAGTGGGGAGAAAAGCCTATAATGCAAATGGATCCATAATGTTAATGAAATATAGTTGATTGTAACATTACCTTTCTGAGCTAAAAGGACACTCCCGAAGGTGAAGGACAAGTTGAGTCACCGAAAGCTAGAGTGGGCTAACTCCATTTGGTCATTACCTGAGCCCTGAGCAACCGCGATGTCATCTTCAATCAACAGCAAGTGGCAAAATGGCCGCCTCCTGAGATGGATAAAAATAGGTGCAATATATAGCTGCTCAATTCCTATTCCACAAACTCAACATTAATCAGAAAACTATTCATCAGAAAGACAACATATTATAAAGAACATTTTTGGGGTGACTTCACTTTAAAATCGGTCTCAAGTAAAAATGACAACAATTGAGTTATCACGCTCTAAATTCTCAGTGGCTCAGTTGGAGTTGAAAATGTGCATCAATGCAAATTCAGTGATGAAGTGCCGTGCTGCGGATCGCGGTGTCACTTCTAAACAAATTGGGGCTCTTTTGACCGCAGCCGGTTGGCTACCTCATTAAATTTGCATGTGAATACAAACAGCTTGACTGCCTAGTGTTGCACAAAATGGCCGATGCTAATGACCTTGCCGCTGCTGCTGGCTTTGGCAATTGTCACGACCCGAGTGACTGCTGGAAGTCAGTGAGAGAAGTGTGTACGTGTCTATTGATCTCGATGGTGGGTGTTGACACAAAACCAAAGTGCATGTTAAGATATTAGATACATGACACCTGTAATGTTGTACATTTGAGTCACACAAATGTACTTCATAAATAATTTGAATCACTGGCTATTTTGCTAGCATTATTTTTGCCGTGAACGGCTCTGATTAGTCAATAACCGGAGTGAGGAATTCTTGACCTGTTGTAAATCGGCTCTTTCCAAGCCTCTCGAGCACTTAGCTTAGCGGTTAGCATCGCAGAGTCAAGTCAGCATAGTCGCGGCTTCCGCTCGCCGTGACGCCTGTCAATTTTTGGACATTGTCACCTGTAGGTGAGACTTTTCAAATACGCTCAGGGAATAATAAGTTTGTTTGAATAAGTTGTTGTCATGTTAACATACCCCGAGTTTAAGGTAGACACACTTATTGTCTCGTCTCAGTGCCACCTAACACCTAAGACTGAGCCGGCAAAGTGGACTAAAGCTAAAGCAAACAGCAGTCACATTAGGCAGGCCGAGCAGAGGACATTGTTATGATTACATGTGTAATAGTCCTGGGGGAAGTCCCCCGCTAATGCAAGCTGCTGCTAAGTGGTTATCTGCTAATAGAGTTCTCCTGCCTCAATGGAAAGAAACAATTAAGGGTCAATTCTCAGCACAAAGAAAAACTAAACAGGGAGCGCAACACTGGATGACTGACAGATCCTTAAAAAAAAATTCTCCTTTTCAATTTATTATATACTTTTCTGTTCTGTTAAACTGTTCGTTATGGTACATGGCTTATATATATATATATATATATATATATATATATATATATATATATATATATATATATATATATATATATATATAATTGATTTTATATTTAACCTTTTAGCAACTTATCTAGTGGTCATATTTGGACATCATGTGGTATGACTTGAAGAAAAATATTAATTTTGTCCAACAAATATATTTTCATTATCATTTTGTGTGGCGAGCTAGAATGTTTTGTTTAGATGGCTAATTGTTAGCCGCATAGCTTTGATTTAAGTTATTTAAATATGTGGCCATTGTAGAACGCTTGTATGTCCAAACTTGTAGAAAATATATATTATCTTCATTATAATTTTACTTGTGTGACTTGTGTGGCTAGCTAGCTGGTTTTGTTTGGATGGCTAACGGTTAGCCTCCATGTTAGATGTACAGAATGTCCTAAATTACAGATGCTAGTAAATAATAAAGAATATTTTTGGTGTGTTTATATAATAAACTGCCGGGTCCGGTAAAATCCTTATCTGTCAATGACCCTTTAGCAGCAGATATTGCAACAGCAGGGACAGGGCTGTCTGGCCAGTAGACAAGCTAACAAATATCTACCAACACCAAAAATCTAAGCAGTGCAGAAAGAAAAACCCTTGACCTCTGAGAAGGAGCAGCTCAACCACAGAACAAGGCCTTACTGTTCAGTCCCCAACTCCACCCCCCCCCCCCCCCCCACCCCATCATCCTGCTCGGCACACCTTTGCATCCTGCTTTACACACGTTTTGACCTGCCAAAATATAACTACAACTACTAGGATATATATCTAAGAAATCAGCTACAGGACAAAAAAATAAAACTCCATTAAGTCAAATAAATAAAAAGTCACTTTTAATGAAGTCTTCCACGCTCACAATCAAGCTGACAAGTCTGACCGCACAGAGCGATGCAGAACATTCATCTAAAACAAGACACGCTGGTCACTTTTGAATCAGACAAAAATATATATTTTTTTCAAAATCTTTACAATAAGCTCGAATGTACACAGAGGAGTGTGCGCACCTAAAGTCAATTTTTAACTCCTCAAACAAGTTCTTGTACCCTGGTGTCAGTGTAAAAAGTATTTTCAGCAACAAACATTATTAATTTTTTTTTTTTTATACAAATGTGCAAAATTCGGATTGATGTGAAATCCTTCAGCGCTCAGTGTACGAGTCCAGGTTTCCTCGGGTGCTCTCGCTGCACCTCGCGGTCCCGCCCTCTCGGGTTTAAACACGGCTCCTCGCTGCTTTGCCTTTTCATTTTTCAAGTAAAGTGCTCCTCTAGCAAAAACCACACGGCATGAGATCAGTCTCGTATTTTTTTTTGCCACTGGTAAAAATAAATGAAAACACAGACCCAGCAGTCCAGCGGGAGAAAAATATGGGAATGTTTTTTTCCAGAGAAGGAAAAAAAGAAAAATCATACAAACTCCAATTTGCCGTGGCCACTGTACATCCCCCAGTGCACGAGGGACAGTATCTTATCATTGCTGATGTCCGCCTGTCTCATCTTATCGCAGGTCATGCAGCAGTTTTCGTGTCCCGTGACGGGCACCATGCACTCCAGGTCCAGCTTGGCCACGTGGCCCTTCTTGGTGTGGTGGCCGTGGAAGCTGTAGTGAAGCCGCGACAGCATCTGCTGCCGCTGGTCCTGCAGCCGCTTGTTCTCGCTGCGCAGCATACGCAGCGCCAGCATGATGAGCAGCACCAGAATCAGGCCGCCCGCTATG
Organism: Leptonotus elevatus; assembly: GCF_054856555.1. Taxonomy (NCBI): domain Eukaryota; kingdom Metazoa; phylum Chordata; class Actinopteri; order Syngnathiformes; family Syngnathidae; genus Leptonotus; species Leptonotus elevatus. Next base: position 6,950,557 of record NC_141259.1, read on the forward strand.
GGCACTGCGATGACCGCGGCTCGGAACCACACTTCCTTGGCCGACGCTAGCTCCTGAACCCGCGTCACCAGGTTTCGGTTGTTGCTCTCTGGCTGGTATCGGTTATGATCTGTACACACAGATTGAAAATTTATGTGGTAGACATCGATGAAAGGCTTATATGTTGACACTTTTAAAAGGGGAGTCAACCCAAAAGTTTCTTTACTATAATGAAATATGAATTAAGTAACAAAATCCACCCATTTTATCCACCTCAGAGGGCTGCCATTTTTTTTTCAGTTGCCAGTTACTGTCAACTAAAAATGACATCACAGTTGCTAGATCACGTAATTACGGAAGAGGATTAGGGCCGGTGAAGAGAAGGGGGAAAAGGCTGGCAGGATTCTCACTTTATTCTCAAAATTCTGACTTCAAAGTGAGAATTCTGACTTTAAAGAGAGAATTTTCACTTTATCACTTTAATCTCAAAATTCTGACTTTAAAGTGAGAATTCTGATATTAAAGTAAAAAATCTCTCTTTAAAGTCAGAATTCTCACTTTATCACTTTCATCTCAAAATTCTGACTTTAACGTGAGAATTCTGAGATTAAAGTCAAAAGTCTCTCTTTAAAGTCAGAATTCTCACTTTGAAGTCAGAATTCTGAGAATAAAGTGAGAATCCTGCCAGCCTTTTCCCCCTTCTCTTCACCGGCCCTAATCCTCTTCCGTTATTACGTGAGCTAGCAACTGTGATGTAATTTTTAGTTGACAGTAACCGGCAAAAAAAAAAAATTCTGATTTTAATCTCAGAATTCTCACTTCATCACTTTAATCACAGAATTCTAACTTTAATCTCAGAATTCTCACTTTATTCTCAGAATTCTCTCTTTAAAATGAGAATTCTGACTTTGTGACATTGAGCTATGAATTGTGGGGGGAAGTCAGAAAGTCAGATTTCTGAGAATAAAGTCATAATCCTGGCAACCTCTTTTTTCCCCCTCCTCTTCACTGGCCCTAATCCTCTTCCGTACGTAATGACCAATCACAGCTCATCTAGCGAACATCACATGACCAAAATCATAAAACAGGTGAGTCGTGATTGGTTGTTACCTGAGCAACTGTGATGTCATTGCCAAGCAACAGCAGGTGTCAAAATGACTGACCAGAATACCGTATTTGGAATAGTGGGGCTGCATAGAACATATTTTAGAGTAAAGAAAATTTGGGGTTATTCTTCTTTAAACGGATACTGGACTTATTGAGCCATTTTCAACAGTAAGAAGATAATATTTTGTCTATAATTAATGTGATAACTTAATTATTTTTCATGAACAATGAAGACCTTTAAAAAGTAATTTTGCCACTTGCTGTCCACTGAAGATGACATCACCTGTGCTGAGGAAACAGGTAACGACCAATCATGGCTCCGTTTGCTGATCAAACCCCAAAACACAGGTGAGCTGTGAGTGGTCTTCACCTTACCTCAGCACAGGTGATGTCATCTTCATTCAACCAAGTGGAAAGATGTGTTTTTAAAGGTATTAATTGCACATGAAAAATAATGAATTTATCAAATTATTTCTGGACAAAATATTAACTTTTTAATGCTGAAAATGGCTCAATGATTTTGTTTTATTTTTAGTTTATTTTTCCTCATCCCTTGAGTGGGGGAAAAAAAAGTATGAAAACCAGGAACGGGGGCAAAAACAAATGAGTCACCTTGTCCCTACTAAAAGTCTAAATTAATCTGGCTTGATACAAATGGGTTCTGTCCAAGACAGGGTTGCACTTACAAAAAAATGTTTTTTAATCCTTTCCTCTTTGCCTCCCAAAATTCCTACATGCAGACTTGTCAGGGAATATCCAATCCTTCTCAGGTGGGAAAACTACAACAAGAACACAAGCGCTTAAACTGGCCTGCTCAGTTTTCTCCTAATAAAAGTCAAAGTGAAGCTCTGTAATGCTAGGAAGCAGAGAAAAAAGTAAGGGGGGGGGGGGCATAAACAAAAGTGCTTGAAGAAACCGACAGCTGAACTTATTGCTTGACGGACAGGAAGAGAAAGAAGACAAATCATAAAATTCACCCAAGGAAATTACTTTTTAATCCACTATTTATATTTATTTACCCCTGAAAGCCAAAAACAAAAACAAAAAATCCCTAACTACTCCTCTTACCTGTGGAGTCCCTTGTGTGTGCCAGGTCATGCAGGCCTCTGTAGTTACACATGTCGTCATGGCAACAGTCCAGCGTGGCGGCGGCACCAGCGAGGGCGTCTGCGCCCCTCTGCTTGCTACAGATGTCGCCGGCGTTGGCGACGGGGTCCAAACACCCGTGTGTGAGCGGAGAGTTTGAGCTGAGCGGGTCCAGCAGCTTGGTGAAGCAGGCGTTCAGCTCAGACTTGCACATGTAGCCCGTGGCCACGCAGTGCGGCGCGTCGCAGTAACACCGTATTTCACCTGGCGGCGACACAAATTTATCAGATGATGGGTTAGTTGAGGTTGTCGCAGTTTTAACACTTGTCAGGGTTCCTAAAATGTAGAATTCCACGATGTTATGTTTGGTCGTGTGACTCTAGCTACATGTGCCAATTTAAAAATAATAATAATAAATCAGTGTATGCCAGTTCGGTCCTCTTTGAATGCAACAAGTTTCAGTTCAGGGGCACATTCATTAGATCAGTGTTTTGCCTGGGAATGATTGGAGCAGCAGGGCCCGGCAGGTCATTTGGAGAATATTTCATTAGAGAGGAGAGGCCCCTTTGTGGGCTGAAGGGGTGGGGAGGAGGAGGGGGTCGACCTGAGCACGGAAGCTTTTTGGCCCAGTTCACGTTTTATATGAATGGCAGCTTTAAAACGGAGTTACACTGGAGGAACCCTTTGGGAGGCAATAGCAACTAAATACTACATTGAGGCCTTAATTAGCGTAGAAAATTGTATGTAACAAATGTCAGTTAGCTAAACTGTACATCGTTAAAAGCAGTTATGCGAGTTACAACAATGATGAAGTACGTTTGTAACATGCTACTTAAGATTGTCATTGGTCACCATTGAAGTATTTCATGGCAGATTTGAGACTTTTCTTTTTCTTTTTTTTTTGTGCAAAGAAAAAAACGTAGCACAGACACAGCGCAACATATTTACCTTTCGTGAGAAGAACAGCCATGGCACAGAGTTCCAGTTGGAGCCAAATAGAAATAAGACTAAAGTGGCGATCCATTGACGCCAAGGTTGACGCGCAACACGCGCTTTTGTGTCCACAACTCGCCGCACTGTCGTCCCCTGAGCCAAGAGCTGGACGTGGGAAAAAAGAACACGCTTTACATGGAGCTAGGGAGAAAAAATGGCCATTCCTACTCATTAAAAAAAAAGAAGAAAAAAAGGAGTCAACTCGCAATTCCGACGCAAGTAGAAAAGCGCTCCAGGATTCAAAATCGGCCCCAAATGACAAGAGATTCAAAAAGCTGCACGTCTACTTCAAGTCCCATGAAGAAAATAAAGAGGATATAATAATCCTGTTGTGAAGCGTGTCAAGTTATAAAGCTGAAACTGCAGCTCAGTCGTTGGCTCTTTCTTCCGCTGTTACCGATGATGTTGAAGCATCATCCAAGTATTCCTGGGAGAAGAATTTGTTGAAAATGAGGCACAATCTCGTTTTGTTAGACAGTGCGAGCGGACTCGAAGAAGTCAAGATATAACAGAAGAAATAACTGTGGTCTGCTAGAACTCCGCCCCCCCTTCGAGCTGATTGGTCAGTCTGTCAGGAAAGTTTGTGACAATCCTCGTGGTGTACGTCCTTTCAAAATAAAGTATGTTTACTTATGAGTGCGGGTATGTATGTAATGTAATGTATGTATGTATGTATGAATGAATGAACAAATAAATACATAAATAAATACATTCAATTGTATTAAATGTACTGTTTAGGTTTTGAAAAAAATACAAATAAAATAAACACTGGGGTAAAAATAAATACAACTCATAAGAAGAAATGGGTGATCTGAAAATGTGCTTATGATAATTTTACCTTCCACAAACATGCATGTAAATTTCATTGAAGACTATAACTTATCCATAGGCATAAAAGAAAGTGTGAATGGCTGTTAGTCAAAATGTTTCCTTAGGTTCTATTATTATTATTATTATTATGAATATTATTATAAAGACTAAGTAGTTAATTTATTTATTTGTTTAAGCAGCTATATATATATATATATGAAATGTAATTATATTTGTGTTTTGGGACATTTTATTCATGCAGTAACGTTTTTCTCCCCCAAGGGCTGGGTTTGAACCGTATGTCTAATTCAGTAGTTACAATTTCCTTGTGGTACAGAAATTTGGTTAATGTTTATAACTTTATTTATCTCAAGTAAACATTTGTTAAAAAATATATAAATTAATTATCTGCCAGAGCTTATGCACCAATGACGGCCTTCTCCCACAAGTCCTGACACACATTACAGAGTGAATCCCTCCCTCTATGACCCTCCAATATGCATGTATCTGGAAATTAAAAACAGTAATTCACCGCAAATGTATCATCCATAGTGCACCTATTTAATTGCAAAGTTAAACAGTGGCTCATTTGGCCGTATGTTTTTAGGTCATGACTAAGTTGAATCATGTCACTGCATATTGCTGATCTATTGTCACTAAAGTGTGGCTAGTGTTTGTACCTGGAGCGTCATCCCTGCTTTGGCAGCCAGGTTGACGCCGGACTGAGCCTTCAAGCCTTCAGGCGACCAGGGAGGAGCGGACTGTCGTTAAAAGAAATTAGCAATCCAAAAAAGGTTGATGGCGCCACTGAGACGACAGCAGCGCTCACAATTACACACTACTGCATGTCACGATCTGCAATGCAAAGTCGAAGACGCGGATGTAGCAGTAAAAATATCATCTAATATCTATAAAATGTTGGTTCAACATAATTAAATGTGATTTACATGCACTATGAATAAAAACTGAAGCTTTCACGCGATCTGCATAAGGCCAACAGCCAACTGAAAATGAATGAGGATACAGCTTTAGTGGAGGAATTTTTTTTTTATTTTTTTTTTTACACATGACAATTACAGCAATTATCTGCAATTCACAGAGGCGCCAGTCCGGGGCTGTGTCAGCTATGCAAGGAGACTGCTGCACATAGAAATGTCTGGAGTTTACCAAATACTACTTTCCGTCTTAAAACTATAATTTCTAGTATATGATTCCTTCTCATAATAGATCATATATATACGTATATCGTTCTCGATGTATTAGAACGCGGTCATTTTTGTACAACATGGAGAGCAAGTTCGCTGCATCGTGGTTGCTTTCTATTTTAGTAGGTAATGTTTTTCTACCATCTAGTGGTGAGAATTGGTAGCGCGCCATCATTGGGCACACTAATTCCTTTCACCAATTGAACGGATATATGTATATATATATATAACATTTTAATGTCTACTAAATACTGTTAAAACAACACTTTTGAAAGTGTTAAATGTAGAGTTAATCTAACAACATATGATTACACCTCAGGAGTTAAAATCAGCTCCCAAAAATGTAACCCTAAAATGTTAACACTGTAATTTTTGCTGTGAACATGACTACAATCGTAGCAATTCGAAGCATCTAAGAAAGCACCAGCTTGCTCAAAAAGTCTATCAGTGAATTCGTTTTTTTTTTTTTTTTTTTTTAAAGTGTTTTCTTTCCTACTGAGAGGATGCGTGTTAACAAGCTTTTAGCACTGGGGGGTCTTGATGCAAATGACCTTTGCTGTGCCTATTTTCACGCATTAGGCATCACTTGTAGGTGTGAACCGGTACAGATGGCGGGGCCTTGAGAAACAAAAGCCCCCCCCCCCCCCCCCCCCGCTGCTTAGTGTCTGTTGACATGATTGGTCGGGGTCTGCAGGTAACATCTACCTAAGATTATGAGCAAGTCAAAACAAGGCTCTAAAAAAAACCTTGCATCATTCATAGTAGACTAAAAGTGGCCACATGTTGATTATTATCTCCACTTTGAAGATGTGGCCTTCACATGGAGACACACCAAGGCAAACAAACTTCCTCCAACACCTCCTTGGCTTCCACTCCTCACTTTGATGTGAGCCATATCAAGGCTAGAACAAGAGACAGGCAGACTGTCTCCACGCTCCTCGTGATAATGGACTGAATATTTCCTACATTAGACCCCACACTACTGTGCATGCAAACAGTTTGTAATAATGTGGCGCAGGAAGATGCAGCTTTGATGATAAAGACTGACTTTTAAGGTTCTGCATCCCAAAGCTTTTATGCAGACTTGATCTTTTATGCGCTTTGTGAGAGAGGTAACTGATGGCATCCACTGGTGTTTATTTACATTTATGTAAGGAAGCGAGGCTTGTGTTTGATCATCAGGAGTGATTGAGCTGTGAGGGTGGCAGTTAGCTATATCTTAAACTGAAATGAAATTGAGAACACATTTCAAGCTCAAGGTACAGTCCTTGTCATGTTCATTTTTTACTTTTAAAGTATAAAATCGAGAGCTGGCACGATTTTTGGCAGAAAAAATAGATGAATCTGCCATTATTTAAAAACATATATTTTAATGCATAAAATTGTGTTACCACAGCATTTAGGTGTGAATATTCGTTATTTGAAGGGAAAACACTCCCGAAAACGATGCTAACTTCCTGTTAGCATTTGAATAAGATCTTCCCTTCAATTTTAGCATTAGCACTAGGCTGGCGATATTTAAAAAAACGAAGCACGTTTTGTACTTAAATATACAGCGGATGCAATTCTTATTGTCGTGTGTTTATTTTTACAGTTAACTCCAACTGGGGTGTCATTAAACATCTTAAAGGACGCTTTTGGATAACAGAACAAGCAGCAAAAGATAACACATTTGCTAGCTAGGTGGCAATGCTACAAACAAAATGGTGCATTCAGGGTATTTTCACATCGTCGGAAACGTGGATTTTCTTCTATGACAACATTTTAAGGGGAAAATAATCGGCCATTTGGCCCAACTGGCCGATGATTGAAGGGTAATAGTTGGCCAATTATAATTGGAGGCTGATTAATTGGTCCGGCCTTAATAAAATGTGACTTGTTTATGAGCGGCTAGAAGTAGGCCTACAATATGGAGCGGCTAGATATTAAAAAAATATTGACGTTTTGTGGATACCTGGCATTTTGCAAGTGATCATAATGTTGCTAATTGTCTTACTGATAAATGAAGCTCATCAAGAAGTCAAGACGACATGACCCTGGAGAGACATATTTTATTACATCTGTCATATACTTCAGGAAACAATATACAAAGCAAGGATGTGGTCACCTGTACTGAATGTGAGGTGGAGTTGAGTTATATGCTTGAAAATGACAACATGGCAGAACTAAACTTTGCAGCTTGGGGACCCCGTGATTCGACAGTTGGAGAACAAACAATAATGATGGGACATGCTTGTTGAATATCTTATTTTATTTAGTCAAACAGAAGGTCAGAAAAAGCCAGCAGGAAGGGGATGTGTAGGCGAATGAACTTTCAACAAGGCACTAGCATCATATCAAACCAAACCCAACACTCCAATAAAATAATCAGGGCTCTCTTTAGCTTAACATGGTTCCTATAATACACACAATTCACATTTGAACCTTGTGACCACACACCTCTGCCCAAACCTGCCTGTTTGCTTCTTGTCCCTTCCTACATAGAGTGCAAATCAAAGTGTAGACCTCTACAACTCTTTTATAAATAAACCCTTTGAATGTTGTCCACTTTGTTGACTGTACAATGGAATGAACCTGCATTTCGAAAGGGGAAATAAAAACCTACGGAACATGGGAGGAGGGGATGTGGCAGGACCAGGCTGAAGAAGCCAGACAAAGGGTGTGGGAATGATTCAAAGCAGCCCTGCGATTGGCTGGCAACCAGTTCAGGGTGTACACCCCGCCTACTGCCCGAAGCCAGCTGGGATAGGCTCCAGCACCCCCCGCGACCTTTGGGAGGAATAAGCGGTTCAGAAAATGGATGGATGCATGATTCAAAGCAACATCCCATCTATTATTTGTATTTTTGGGAATCACACGCAACCACACCACCAGGCACTATTTTTTCATCAAGACTGGGAGATCCAGGGTTACCAGAAGCTGCAAATACACCAACGGACCATTAAGAGCAGTTGCGTCGGACTTTGCAGGAAGGGGATGTTTCACCAAGCCTGAGTGCACTTCAGCCCAGGAGGGCTGAGGAGGGAAGTTGACGGAGGATTGACGGGGAAAGGAAAATGAGAGCAGTGTTATTGTGTGTAAATCATCGACTCGAAATATCCTTGTGATCTATGAAGTGACAACAGGAAGCTGCAGATGAGTTCATGAAGGAAAGGCTAGCTAAAGAATGTAGCCGCCTCGGCGCTGATTAGTTTGGATGTCAAAAGCTTTGATAGACATGGCTTTCCATGGCTCCATTCTACAAAACATATTTACAACATAGATAACATCTACAAGAAATCTACATTTATTTTTTTCATTTTATTTTTTTTAAAACAAAGCAGAATTGTAAATCACCCCTTCCTCTCCAAACTGCTCTTTTCCTTCTTTCTCGGCTCTTTGCCGCTCAAACGGTCCAAAGCTAAACCAACAACAGCTCCTGTGTGCATGTGTAAAGATGGGCCTCGAGAGTAGGGTGACCATATATTTAAATCCCAAAAAAAAGAGGACACTCGGCCCGGCCTTGATCGTGGTAGTCACTGTAACAGGCCTCCACCTCTTAGTAGTCGTGCAATTTTCATGAATTTATCAAACCCCCGGATGCCTGGACAGGACATACAAAAGTGGTCTGTCCTCCCAAACGAGTACGTTTGGTCACCCTACTCGAAAGAAACCGAACCACCGCTCTGCCTTGGGCGTCCAACTATGTGCAATGGGTCTCCCTCCACATGTACCCTTTTTTCCTTTAACTCTCCTCGAACGCCCGCTTCGACTTGTGACAAGAAGTTCTCAAACCATGAACGAATTCTGGTTCTTCAACTTTTCAAGTTCTTTGATTTGCTGTCTTAGAAACAGTATCCTGTGGGGGAAAGAAATGAAGAAGAGACATTTTTTGTATCTAGGTGGACTACTACAGACTGGCTGCGCGAGTGCTAAAGCATCCTTACCTTTGCTCACGCAACGTGGCTTGTATTTCGCTGACTCGGACCAAGGAACGCAGGTTTTTGAGCTCAGTGCAGTTCTCAGACATGCAAATGCTGCCCATCGTGTGAGCCTCTTCACGTAATCTTGATGCCTGTACCACAAATGGTTCATAGTTCATTAACTCATTCACTCTCAGCCATTTTCACTGAAGCAACCCCCCTTCGCTCCCATACGGTTTACTGGATTTTGACAGATTTTGCAAGGCCCACAGCATATTGTGTCCTATTGCTATAAAACCATGGAACCTACCAAAAGAAAGTTTAGAGTCTCTTCTTTCATCAGAAAAAAAGTATATTTCTATCTGTTTCCGCTTTGCAACAATTAGCATTTGAATATAGCTAATTTTCATCATTATTCACAAACCTGTTAAAAAACACTGGGAAAAAGAGCTTGTTGCAACATGGCCCTGGCTGATCTTATACTCTGCTGCCACCTGCAGGCCGTTTTCTGTAATAACTACCATTGCTTTAAGTTACCTCTTCAGGTCAGAAGCTATATCAAAGCCTTCTGTATATGGAGGCCCAAAACGGACAAAATTAAAAATTTAATAAATGAATAAAAGTGAAAATAAAAATAGATATACAAATATAGTAAACAAACAAAAATATATAAATGGAAATAAAAGCAACAATATATAAATCCCTAAATAAATAAATGAAAATGAGTTCCCAAAAATAAAAATAAATGTCGAAATAAATACAACCCAACCTAAGACACGCTTATGACCACCCCCTCATTTGAAAATCATTTCGACCTGACCGAGCATCTGCAGCATTAAATAAATAAATGCAAGAGCAGAGCATTTATATATATATTGATTAATATTTAGTTTTATTTATAGATTTGTGTGTGTGTGTGTGTGTATATATATATATATATATATATATACACACACATATATATATACACACACATATATATATATATATATATACACATATATATACACGTATATATACACATACATATAGTTTATTTTAATTTTATTTCCATTTATATATTGTTTTTGTATTAAATCTTTTAATTATATGTTTTATATCCGTTTTTATTTTCTCTTATATTCATTTATTTCATCATTTATTTTTAATGTTGGCAGTTTTGGTCCTCCATATGTGTATGCTCTCTAGGATATAAAAAACATTAAAGGAGAACTCAACACTTAATCAAGTTTCCCCCCCCCCCCCCCCCCTGATAAACTACATAAACTGATGTCTAAAAACGCTGTCCACATGTCCTGGTCATTATTTTTACATTTTAGTAAACGTTTGTTTAAAGCTTGATTTGGGGGCAAAAAACGTGTGTTTGGTGCCACCTTAAAGTAAAAAAACCCGCATACATAAATATCTGCGAGTTAAGGACAAAGTATTTAAATAAAACGTATTTATACGTTTCTGGGTTTGAATGAGTTAACAACACACTTCTCAAATTTGAATTTGATTATATTTGAGCAATTGGTACAAACCTGTTTCTCTGCATGCTCAGCAGGCCAACCTTGGACGTGCTTGATAAGATTCTCGTTGAAGTGAGCAGCAAGGGCGGGTGTGAAGGAGCAGGCGGGCCGGGATGTCGAGGAGGTGGGCGTAGCCGAGGCAGATGTAGGGGCATTGCTGCTGCTGCCAGGTGCGACGTGGTTGGGACCTGGGGAGGGACTCCGCTGACTGCTGCGGTAAAAAAAAAGAAGCATATAAGAGAGTATGAATTGAGATCAGCCTCAAACTTTGTTAATTGTTATCTGCCACATTTTTTAAGTTGAAAGGAATATACATATATATATTATTATTATTTATTTTTAATACCTTACAACTTTCCAGTATTGGTGGTGGCATGCAGGTGGAGGGTAGAAAGTAGGAAATAAGTAATGTATAAATCAATCAATCTAATTTATTCATTAAGACGCAGTGACTTTTCATACAACTGTTTTGCATTTCCAGTCTTATTTAGTTATTCTTCTGTTGCTTAAAACAAAATCGGATTACTATCAGATCCCCCACCACCAGGAGATGGCGACAGAACCTTGCAATGCCCGATGACAGTCACTATATAAAACATCTTGTGAGCCAACAGAATTCACAAATGTGAAAAATTATAATAATAACACAAGAATACCTTTTCCTCACATTTTCAGAAAGTTCATACAAATAATTACAATTAAAGTACACATCACTGAGACACAAAAGATGTGTTGTTTCTGTTGTTCTGTAAAAATTGAACAAAGTCAACAAAACAACACGCCATCAACGATTCTGTACGGCTTCCGCAAGTGGTGATGTAGAGGAGCTCTTACCTTTGGCGCTGGAGGGTGCGTGGTGACGCTGTGGTAGCATCATGAGTGTGCTGCTTATCGCTGGGGAGGGGATGCTGGGATGTCTGCTGGGGATGAGATGACTGCTTGAGTGCTGGCGTGCTCACCTATAAAAGAATCAGCAAACGTGCAACATGACGATTTGATTTTAAGATGGATTGTCATTGCAGGTTCTAGTGCTCAATTCTGATTCAATACCTATGTCAACTTTTCTCCCTAAGTGATGTTTATGAATACTTCAATTCAATGGACACACTGAACAACCGTTATGCCCAAATTGCAAGTGACTCCATAATTAAACAGCAACAAGAATCAAGAGGGAAGTTAAAATTGATAAATAATACAAACACGGCAATAAATCGGAGATATGGTTTAGTTGGAATGGGTTAACTCTTCCCCATGATTCTACTAGCAATAATTTTCATTATTTAATGATGAAATATTTGTTCACATCTTAAGCTCGGGTGCGCGCACATAGAGTGACCCTTTTTCGGCAGGCTTCATTCAATGTTGCAAAACACTTGTCAGACACTCTCAAACCCTCTTTTATACTCTTAAAAGTTTTTTCTTGTCGCCATCAAATTTTGACCATGCTAAACATTTCTTTGCGCTATTTTTTAATCTTTATTTTTTAAACCAAAAGCAGGAGTCCCCAAACTTTGTTTGGTGCCACTAGCCATTTTAATGTGAAGTCCAGGACCAAAACATAAAGCAATTATTGAAAATAGTACTCGCCATTAGCTACTAGAACTAGAGCTAGGTTAAAAAATAATAATAATTATAAAATCAATTTTCCTTGTCAAGCCCGATAATTCATAAAACCATGAATTTATTATTTTAATCTCTTTTTCCCATACTTTTTTTATCTTAGTTTTCTTGAAATGACTGTTTACATTAATTGAAAATTATTTTCTTACTGTACATTTATTAAAGACAAGATTTATTGCTCTTTTAGACAATTTAGAATATATATTTATTGTTTATTATTGAATGAGAAATATGAAAATATTTTCACGTCATCCTTGCTGATGTCAATTTTTGTGTAACACCAAAGTGATTGTGTTAAAATTTACTTTGGAATTTAAGATTTGTGGCGTTTTTATCATGTCTGACATTTGAGAAGAATTGATGTTCCATAATTAATCCGGATTGAAGAAAAATGAATTGAATTGGAAAATGGAAAAATCTAAATCGAATGGAACTGGACTCTTGTGAATCGAAATCGAATCGATTGAGGAAATTAGAATTGATTCCCAGCCCTAGTGACAACTGTGAAATGACCCGGATGAATAAAATAATTAACCACAAGCATACAGTAACCACACAGTGCAGTATCATTGCGTTATTCTATGATAAATAAAGTTGTCATCATCCCACAATGCTTTTCTGCACATCATTGGACTAAACGATTGGCTTGATTCGGGCCGTAACCTGTGCTGGTAACGCACCTCTCGTCTCGGTCATGTAACTTTAACAAGCGACAGTGAACGACAGATGAATGAACGGGACGTCATATTGCTTATTCAACTGGGGCTTTTATTCCATTCAATTTCACCAACAATTTGCTATGGCACTTTGGTAGCAGAATAAAAACGGTCCATCGTTAAGGTAACGCACCTGCTGCACGCTCACACCTCATAACTGCTCACTTGCCTAAAGCAAACAACTGTAACTCCTCCAATTGTGTTGAACCAAAGGAATTCTCATTGTCAATATGTACAGCAAAATTTGTATTTGCTATCAGCATTTTCCAGAAAGCCAACCAAGGAAGGAACAGATAGCACAAGACTAGATGGAAGCAACTGACCACTTATTCCATGCACATTTGTTGACATATGAGTAATTTAATTCAGTAGTGTTGTTGTTCGTACCATTAGCATTAGGACATCAAAAGGGGAATTCTCAGCCTACCTTTGACAGTGAGATGACTTGCTGTGTGCCGAGTACGGGTTTGAGGGGACCAGCATTGGCTTGTGGCGTGCTGATGCGAGGAGAAACATAGGATCGAGGTGATGATGCATCTGACGTTAACGACATTGGTGACTGGTTTGACTGCTGAGCTGCTAATGACAAACCAACAAAAAAAAAAAAAGACAACCAAGCACAATATGCTAAAGTTATTAAGCAGTGGAAAATGTGATTTTATTTTGGTCTTTTCTGCAAAATGCTTACAAATATTAGCTTCCCACGGGCTTTTCTTACCTTGGCTGGAGAATTGAGCCGCTTGAGAGAGAATAGTAGTAATATTGAAAGGTGACGGTCCAGCAGTGAGGATCTTATGAAGCATCGACTGTAATGAAGCTTGTGTGACGGCAGCTGTCAAAACTAAACAAAGGAAAACAGGTTACAACAAGCTCGATCCAGACTCAGGAAAATGAGGGCCTCTGCGTCGGCACCTTCGTTGATTTTCGCCATGTCCACACTGGCGTTATTGAGCTGCAAGGCAGTCTGAAGTGCAGGAAGAAGCTGGCGTAACAAAGTGGGGTCTTGGAGAAGCGGGGGGGCAGGCGACTGCAGGACTGGGGAGACGGGGACTGTCGAGGATGTCGACGTTCCCGGGGTGCCTGATGTGGGGTTCAAGCTCCCCGAGCTAGAAGATGATGACTGGGTCACATGAGTTGTTGAAGGTTTCTCCACCTGTGCTGACTCTGGAGTCAACGCAAAAGTAGGTTTAAGGCCGGGGGGTGCTGGCAGCCATCCATTTGTAGGATTTCAGTTAACATTTGAAAAACCAAAAGAGCTCCTGTATTTCTTACTTGCTGCTGAAAACCCAGGGGGCACTGATGTCTGCATAGCCTCCCTTCTGTAGTCCCTGTCCTTGGGGAAACTGTTGACAACTGCAGTCTGTTTTGTCGCCTCTTTTTGTCGCTGTTCTCTGCCAAATAGGAGTGCATACATTCAGAACGTTATGGATCCAAGTAGGGATGTTCGATACCACTTTTTTTTAGACCGATACTCAAATCTTCAATACTCATACTGATACCATTAGTACTTATGATACATAAAAGTTAATTTAATTTTTTTTTTTTTTTTTAAAAAGACACATATCCCAACTACAGCAAATTTCCTTAAAATAAGTTAAAGGCACTAATATTTTTCAATTTGCTTATAAAAGTAAAAAAATAATAATCAATCAATAAAATGAAACAAATAAGAAAAAAAAGGTCCCAATCAAAATATGTGGCTGTACAACTTCAACAAGGAATACAGTGCAAAGAATTCAATTCAATACAATAGGGCTTCAGGTAATCCTGTTTCACGTTCTCCGTTCATTAAAAATATAATGCAGTATGTATAAGAGCTATAATTAGCGTCAGTGTTTCCCACATCATGTCAATACTTGGGCGGGCCACCCAAGTAAACTGGCCCAAGTAAAAGTAACCCAAGAAAATTGCAAAAAAATTCAGAAAAATACAACAACAAAAAGTGTCGCGACCGTATATACCGTATAGAACGTTAGATATGACAGCCTTATTTTATATATATATATATATATATATATATATATATATTATTATTATCATTATTATTTTAATACAAAATAAGTGCAAAAAAGATGGTGTCACTGAGTAATGTATTATCAACATTTTGAGTCTGAAAATTCACTAAAATGCACAATATGAAGTGAAAAATGACCCCAAACATTTTTGGGGGAGGGGTAAGACCCCTCAAACACTAACCGTAATACTCCCCACCCCCTCCCTCAAACTTTGCCCAGTCCACCCACCCAGGTATATTTCAAATTTGTGGGAAACACTGAGCGTCTACGAGGGCCGTACACGGCACCGTTCTATTTTGAGCACCGCAGCTCGACGTTAGTGAGGCAATTAAGCGCACGGCAAACGTAAACGAGGCAATTAAACACGGCAAGTTACGCGAGCTACAAACATATATAACACATATATAACCACAGATATAGGTGATACTACTCACTCACAACAAGAGTACTTACTTATTCTCAGTAACGCACACCGAAATGGCGTTGCCGGAAGTAATGAAATGAACAAGTGTTACCTCATAAGGAGACACACAGGAAACGAACGAGACGGAACAAAACTTTTGTTCCCCCTAGTCTTTCTGACAGTTCCTGACCAAAAAAATGGCCACAAGAGCGGGGGCTGATACCAGTATCAATAGCCGTCGCGAGTACCGATACCATGAAATGTGGCCTGGTATCGGCCCGATTCGATACCTGGTCTCAGTCCATCCCTAAGGATCAAAGCATAAAAAAACATGTACACAATTAAGTTCTCTGGTGAATGGGTAACAGCTACCTTTCCAGCCATTCCTTGGGTTTCTCCCACTGGGACACCTCAGTTCGGCAGTTGTAATAATATTTCTTCCCAGATGAGCTGATGTGCTCCGACCAGTCATCACCCGGTTCGTGAGTCTGAGAAAAAGAATTGAATTAAGGAACAGAACCAGTCTGACAACAGTAGTGAGTGCAATTAAAGGGATAGTTTGGGTTTTTGGGTACAGCCCGGGAAATCACGCGTTGGCACCATTTTTACATATTGAACAATATAATAGTATGACGTGTCACAAGAATGCTGCCAGCAGACGTGGTTGGTAATCTCATGTGCAACAGTGGAACACACAACACACCTTAGCTTATAAAGTTCATACAATCGTAACGTTATATACTAATGGCTCTCGCTCTCCATTAGCTCTCTCGCGTCAGGGAAACACTTCCAAACAACTCGGTTTGTGCGCGTCTGTCAGAAAAATAGAGCCTGACGGTAATGGAGTCTTGAGTTTCTTCTAATGTGCAGTTTTGTGATGCAAATTCATCCCCCTTTTGAACACAAATTGTTTTTAGAAGAGAAATGCTTTAGCCAACTTGCCGGACTACTTTCGTCTAGAAACCGGATCAGATCTCGTGTCACAGGACGCTGTCAGCGGTCAGCCAGTGCTGATTGCACACCACTTTAGGTCAGGATGCCATTCAGATTCATGTCCAAAAAACCCCCGAACTATCCCTTTAATGATGCAAGAGGCTGGAATGTCATCTGTAATCCTAGCAATGCAGTTTTCACAGATGCTTTCTGAATTGAAGTAAAGAACTGTATACCTTTTTCCAATCAAAACTCAGAGATGCCAACACCTCTTAGGAACATTCTGGTCAGAACATTTGCATCGAGCCAGACAAACACACGCCACAAGAAAGCACCACTAATATTTTCTTTATAGTTCAATATTTTTTTTATACATTTTATTTGTTTGAATGGTAGGCATGGGACGAGATTAGAACGCCACGAGATGTCTCGTCCCTGCACAGCATGAGAAATTTTAGTTTAGAGTACTGTAAATGACCAATATCAGTCTGATACCATATCAGCAGGAATGATACGTTCGTTTGTGTGTTTGTTTTAGTGTGAAACGTTAGAAGAAACTTGATCACGTGATACTATTTAAATAAGGAATAATCAGCCCCAGTGGGTATGAGAAAATATGACCCATTTATTCTTACTTATAATTATTCTATTTATTTATAAAATGTGGGTTACCTAAATTCAACTGCAAATATAAGTATGTACTGCATCGCTCTGTGTGGTGGAGCAACTCTCGACGACCAAGATCAACACAACGCCATTCCGAAATCATATTCAACCGCTAATTAAGGACACCAAGAAACCGCTATTTAATTACGCCGTCATTTTATGATACGGCTGGCACAAGTCTCCGGCGTTAGCAGTTAGCCGCTAATGGGACGTAAACATTGACGTCTCTTGCAAGACGTGCGATGCATTCAAAACGTTAAAAATTGCAAATATGTAAACAATGTGGGCTTTCTATCAATCTATAAAAGCTGACATATATCAAGAGGAATGATGGGGGTGAAATCAATTTGCTATTTTACCTAATTACAATCAATGGTACTACTGTTTACGATACCTAATTAATAATTAGGCTTCCATTCCCCATTCTAGTGGTTAATATGCAGACACCACGACCCCCCCCTCCTCCCTTGACAAATTAATTATTGTCGGGCCACATCCAAGAAGCTTACGAAAGCAGATTTTCATATAAAAAAAGCACAACTTGATGTGAAGAAGACAGTAGGGTGACAATGGGTCAGACACAATCAATACTAGTTATTGACAAGAAACAATCCAAGCAGTTAGTTGTATTCAGTCACATAGGTAGGTCAGAGGCAACTTACTGTGTCTGAGGGTTTGCTGGGATTTGAATGCGAGTTGGAGCTTTGAAGTGTACCGTGGTTGTGAGAATTTTCATGTGGCGAAAAACTGGTCCCTGCAACACAAGAAGTTATTTAATACAAAAATCGACATTTTCTTAATGGCTTGATTTATTTTTATTTTTTAACTAATCGAACTCATTTGACTCAGCAAGCAAGCAAGCTGCGCACAATTAAAAATGACCCTGGATGCTGCTGTCAAAACCTCTCTGCCTTAAACAAAACTTGCTTTTCTGATGCTGATCAGATAAATGCTGCACTTTGGGCAGACATTTCAACAGAGCATGTGAAATACAATATAGCAGCCTCAAAGAGTGTTAAGAAAAATGGTCCTCCCTATGCTTAAGGAAGCCACTGTATTGTAGTCCACTTGCCGATGGGAAACTACAAAAAGCAACTTAGCCTAGCTTGACTTTAAAATGTGATCGATCATACACAAATATATCTAAGCATCCATGTAAATATAATTGTTTACAGTGAAGCTAAACATTATTTGGCCCAGACTGCAAAACATCTAATAACGAAAATCAACACCACACGCGAAGCAACAGGGAACCAAACAATAAAGAGCCAGCTGCCAGATATAAACAAATATGAACTAGGGCTACTCGATGATGGGGAAAATAATCATCACAATTATTTAGGCAATCATTAAAATCACGATCATTCAAACGATTATTTATTTTTTGGTACAAATTAAGAAAAAGTTTTAAGCATTTAAAAATATTAAAACCAATAAAAAAAATACTATTATTATGTAAGTTCCTTTTGGACCAAACATAATTAACAATAATATATACTTTAAATAATACTTATTTATTTATGTTGGCAAAAACTTCCAAGTTGGAGTGCAGCTTGTGTCCTGTGCAGCAGGACGATCATTTATTTTTATGGTACAAAACAAGAAAATGTTTAAACGTAAAAAAATAATAAAATATATTAAGACAAATACAATTATTTGAAACACTATAATTATGCAAGTTCCTTTTAAACAAAATGTATTCAATTCATTATTTAAAATTTAAAAAAAGGTGCAAATGTATAAATTTTAACAACTCAAAAATTTGTATTAAAAATCATTTTTTAACGATTATGCAGATTTTGTAATTGTGGAATGTAATTGAAATTGCAATTGAATTTCGATTAACTGCACCGCCCTAATATGAACTATGAATTTAATCAGTAAATTAAGTTTAATCTTACTGCTGCTTTTACTTGCCGTTTTAGCTTATTTGAAAACAGCTTTGTTGGTAAACACACATTTGTGCTTGATCATGCTTATCAAATGCCACCTGTGGCATTGTCTTGCTGTTAATCAATCATCACCGAACCTCTAGCATATGTCTGCTGAGTTGGGATGCACCAAAAGTATGCAAGAAATTAGTACGTAAAACGAATAAAGTCAACAGCTATCGGGGCTCCCCAGCTTGCTTGAGCAGCTGTGTGTGTCGTGTGCGACAGCTACACTTTCGCAGTCGCTGTGATTATTGTGGGAATGTCAGCATTCCCACATATGTTATTGTGATTTTTATTTCCCACACTTTTTGCCCACATAATACTTCCGATTGACACTGTTCAAATTTCAACTTGCTTAAAAAATTCACGCCTCCCGGGGTATATATATCATCTAAATCCACATTACTTACAGTATTCGCACAATTTAACTTTAAATATCAACTTTCCTCCCATTCATTTTCTATGGGACAGACATCAAACTTTTTCCAAGTATCACTTTCCACGCCCACTTCCATACATATAACTTATCATCATTACCAGGTGTCTGATACTGCTCGGTGGCACAGTTGGTAAAGTGCATTGTCCAGCAACCAGGAGTTCATAATTTCATAATTTATCTCTCATTTGACTTCATAAGCATTCCACACGCATTCAAATCTTAGCGTTCAGCTATTAGCATTCCCACGCAGTTTCTTCAGAAATTGCACTTAGTCTAGTTGATAATGTTGTTACACTAGTACGGATACGTCACATCTCAGAATGTCGAGGAGACGGTACTGACATACGCTGGTTGTAGGTTGTATAACTTGTATTGCTTTCACACCACACGAACTGTGTTCAGAGTTCCTTTGGAATACCTCATGTGAACTGCATCAAAAGTAAACAATCAGTGGTGGATCCTTTGTTTGCAAAGGATTACCAGCTCTACGGCAGCATTTTTGCAATGGAACAATTTAGGGCTGGGCAAAATATCGATTTTTTTTAAAGTCATTCAAGACGATTCTGATTTGTATCTAATAAACCCAACAAACGTTTCATTTATCAAAAATAATTCCTGTATAAAATGTTCAGACAACAATAATGTATACTGATTCTAAATCTGTTTTAACATCAACTTAACATTCATAGTTAGTGCTTAAATGGCACAATTAAGTAGTTGGTAGCTATTGTAAACCACACATCCGGTAATTCTGCCACTTATGGAAAATCACAACAACATCTGGATTTGTAACAGAACACAAGAACAACAGCTTTTAATAATCCAGAAGACAAAATTAGATTTCACGAGTTAGCAATTTTTCAACTGTTCCGATTTTTTAAATGACGATTAATTGAATTAATTTGCTTGATTGCCCAGCCCAAGAACAATTCTTCTTAGTGAACTTCATGACAACTTTTAGGAGTTAATAGTATGTAATGCACATTATTTATTCAAAATATTGCTTGTTGCACAAAACACCCGGTGTATCCGCGAAAGCCATTTCAAACTATAAAGATCTTTATTACAATGCATACATTCCAGTTGTTGGTAATGTTCTACGTATTGTACTGAGCACGCAGACATAGCACATATGTGAAACTCATTTCTATCGTCATGTAGCACCAGTTTAAAAACAAAATGTGATTTTTGGTCACAGTGACAACCTGTCCAAGAGCCAGGGGGAAAAAAGGTATAAACCCAAGCGAAAAAAAAGAAAGAAAATATTTCCTCTACTGGATATTCTACAACCAGGCCACTTGAATGAACCTTACGGCTGTCGCATTTTATTTTCAGCATAGTATATATAGTCAGCAACTCAGCATGGTTCAAAAATGCAAGGTAACATTGATGCATGTATGTTAAGGGGAAAAAGCAACAGAATCCATCATAAATCTGTACCTGTACTTTTGTTTTAACAAAGTGGCTTGAACTGCATAATTATATTTAACAATACAGGCAGCGGTCTCACTTGCTCTCCAATCAGACGTTCAAGAATAGAATATTTGAAATTTGAACTGTTGATTAATTTCTCACCTCCATCACGTTCCCTGCCCCTGTGTGCATGGACAGCCTTTGCTCTGCTGTCACTGTGTTTGTTTTCCGGGCTGTCAGACCTCCGAAGCATTTTGCAGGGTGGGGTGACATCTGAGTGCTCTCGCATCTTTTCATGCCGGTGATCCCCTCCTGGATGGCTCTTGGATGAGTATTTGAGAGTCTGGAATAAAACAAATGCATTAAAAAAAAAACATATTTACTGACATGCATCACATATTGTCAATAGTTCTTATCATCATCATCATCAGGTGTTAACGAGAAACCTTCATGATCATCATGTGTATCTGTTCAAAAGAAAAATCACGCTGCCCGTGTCATTCTGCAGATTATATATTGCATATAGATAATAACGTGAGAGGAGAAAAATAACAATTCGTACTACGATGTGATATGACGTAAGAAGCACTGTGTTGGTTAAAACTCATACAGTTGTTCTATGTGCGCACACGCATACTAATGTTTATCCGTGCATGTCTGGAATGTTGAAACGTTTCAAGTCGCCTGCTAGATTAAAAATTACGGTCAGGCCTTTAATCAGACTGGCTAGCAGGCGAGCTAACGGTAACAAGCTAATAGCTATACTGCTGTAAAACTCGCCTGAATCTTCACTCAGCGACAGGCTGCTATTAATGCACTTGTAATAAACTATGCTTATCCGTCGGCGGTCTCCATGGGGTAAGGAGGCCGCAATTTCCAGAAAATATCTACTTTCCACTTTTTCCGCACTGACTGGGGCCTGTTGAGCTCCCCAGAAGCCTGAACCGGAGTTTCCATTTTAATCTGATTTGCTGCTAGCTAAGCTACGTTTAGCTTCCAAGTACCTGATAGGGCTGAGAATCTCTTCGGTCGCACCTGCAATAATAAAGAAACAACATGTGAATAAGAAGGCTTGAGGTGTCAACGTTAAGAAACGCATCAAAGTGAACGCGCAACTTTCCAGACACTTATTTTGGTTTCGGTAAAAATGGCGGATTGTCAAGCGTAGCTATAGGCGAGAGGAAAATGTGAAGAAGTAACGTGGAAAGATGTTTACCCATCGCCGAGTCTCGGTTGTTTCCTCGCATACATTACCATCAATGCCGTGTTAGTGTGTTTAGAGTGGGATGTGAAAGACTTGTGACGGCACTGTATTTTCTCGCTAATTCGGCAACCTGAAATCGTCAATTTGAGCCTAGCTGGTGGGTATTTCGATGCTATAGGCAGCAGTGGTGGAAAGAGCGCCCTCCCTCACTCAGTCCATTCCCCGCACAGCCGCGGTTCTCCGGATCACACGACAAAACGTAGCAGTGCGGTGCTAGCCGGGTTGCCAGATACGACAAATTGACGGACTCCAGGGTAATCATATGAAAATTAACTGAGGCTCACAACGAGCATTTGTGAACATGTTAAGCAAATGACACAATATGCGTACAATTTAGGTACATATTTTATTCATTAACCATAGTGAACGGAGTAGCATTTATGCGGCCAATGAGGGTAAAAATAAATAAACCTGGCAACCCCACCAGGAAGCGGCTCTCGAAAGCAACATGACGCACACATTCGAGTCAAAACCCTATCAAAAACACTTCTTGCGTAAGTTTTGGAAACCAAATCCAAACATTTAAATCATCATTTAAATAATAAAAATAATTCCACGATATTAACCTTTAGGCATGAGAAATAGCTACGCCAACCTATGTAGCGCAGTCACTTGTTGTGCACTGCCATCTAGTGGTCACTGTTTGACATAGCGGCAATAATTCCATGGATTCCTCTATTATTCCACTCTACAAAATGAAACCATTGATGCCATATTAATTAATTATGGAAAATGTTAAAGTGTGATATTAATTTGATTAAAACCTAGAAGACTTCTATTTTTATTTATTTTGCACCCCAGGTGTCCTTTTTTACACGGCCTTTAGGGGGTGGCAGCTTACCGCATTTACACCTGTTCGAAAATTAAACATATAGCTAGTTAAAGTACGTGTTATTTTAAGCAACAAGAAAACAATTATATAAGCATGAAGTTGATACTTAATTGGCATAACCGAATAAAGTAATATGTGTCACAAAATCACAATACATTTTTATGAATGTAAAACGTCACAGTGTGCTCGCGTACAATTCCGTGTCAAATATGCTAGCCTGGGATTGGCTATAAAGCCCACCAATGAAAATAAAGTATTTAAGTAAACAGTCCGCCTTTTAAAAACACAGACCAATGAACGCACGGATGGGGCGGTCCCTTTTGTCAGCGCTTCATAGACACAGACCGTAGATCAGCGATTGTTTCCTCATATTCTTCACACACCATAGTATCAAAACAAACAAACTGCTTCCAAATCAGCAACTGAAAGATAATTGTAATCTCGGAGAGTGCCACGGCCAAGAGCGAACGTTTGGGAAGATAATTTTAGCAGATAACCCGCCTTGCACTGTTGTGGGAAAAAGGGTGATGAAGGGCCAAATCACTTTTTTTCAAGTGGAAACTGAAAACTTTTAGATTTCATATCAAAAGAATGGTTGGACTCTACCGAGGGTAGCGAGAGCGCATTCGACTTCGATCTCAAATGCAAAGTGAGTAGAGCCTCATTGTACATTGTATGATATTTTCCAGTACTGTATCTTCCAATGAACAAACTCGATAAGAGAATAAGTTTGTCGTTGGATTTGTTTTTGAAGTACAATCGTTTGACAAGGGTTGGTTGAATACAGAGGAAATAGCTGTTCACGCTTACCCCTTTCATGTCATCCTTTTAACAAATTTGAACGGATTTATAACGGCTAAAACATTAGTGAGATCACAACACGAACCTTCCATTGCAAAGCATCCGTGCCTTTTATTTGTATCAGCTTTTAATGTGAGTTGACCTAGATAGTCTGATGAGCATATGTGCTTTCAGACCAAAACATACAAACATTACTTGGTAACACACCCCTTAACTCACATGCATACAACCAACTAAAACAATGTAGCTGGGGGGGGGGGGGGGGGGGGGGGTATTTTGAAAAAGTAACTTCGCCCAGCAAAGTCAAGTGTAGTGACTGGAGCATGACACGCCAAACCACAAGTGCTGAAAACTCAGCACTTGGTCAGCCTCCCCCACATCCCAACTCAGTCATTTACATACTTTGAGTTTGTATGTAATAATTAAACAGGATCCTTGTGGGTTTGTCTTACACTGTTTTTTTTATAATTTTGTCTGGTGGTGCAGTATGGAATGGACCAGCTTTTTCCTCTATATTATGTAGTATGTGCCCCCACTAGTATAAACACAGAATTCTGATTAATATTTCATTTGTGGAATATGATGAGTTTATCCGTCTCAGGGGGCCGCGGCCATTTTGCCTCTTGCTGTCCACTGAAAATGACATCATTATTGCTCAGGGATAACAACCAATCACGGTTCGGCTTCAGAAAACAGGTGAGCCATGATTGGTTGTTACCTTAGCAACTGTGATGTCATTTCCAGTGGACAGCAAATGACAAGATTAAGAATTGTCTAAATCTTTATAAATATGTATTTTATCTTTCACTAGATACAATATAATGATACTTTCCACAAACTTACAAGAGCTTATTCAATAATGGAAGTCAGTTTTTTCCCCCTGAGCATTTAAAAAAATAAATAAATTGTTAGTTACTTTGTTTTGAGTATGTACACATGACTCATTTATGAGAGGAAGAGGAAGACACTTACATCAGTGAGAAAATGATGATCGAAATATCTTACATTGCTCTGTCATAACTTCAAAATTTCAGTTGTTTGTCTGTCATGTTAGCCAACTCTGGGATTTTCATAATTGGTGTATGAAGACATGGATTAAAAAAAAGAAGTTAAGTGGATTATAGTTTGCTATTCCCTTCAGAAATGAGAAAGTATTTTGGCATGTTAATTGGCCCAGTTAATATTGCAATAGTGTTGAGACCATTTTAGTAACTCATTCACTGCCATTGACGGCTATAGATGTAAAAAAAAAATCATTTGAACTATTTCTATTAGTTAAAGTTTTTTATATATATATACTTTTGTTAACAAGAGTAAGAAAACCTAGAAAAAAAATATTGTACATTTCGAACAGATATAAAATTTGTGATTAATCGTGAGTTAACTAGTGAAGTCATGCGATTAATTACGATTGCTAATATTAATTGCCTGACGCCCCTAATTTTTTATCCTTTCTTTTTTTTCTTCTTCTTTTTTTAAGAATAAAAGATAATTAAAAATTAGGGGCAATAGGTGATTACTTTTTAAAAATGTTTTATTAATCACATAACTTCCCTAGTTAACTCTCGATTAATCACAAATTGTATATGTGTTCTAAATGTACAGTAAAAAAAAAATTTCTAGGTTCTCTTACTCTTGTTAACAAAAGTAGAAAAAAAACGTTAAACTAATAGAAATAGTTCAAGTGAATGTATGGCAGTGAATGAATAAAAAAAAAAAGCTATCTTTGTACATTGTCACCTCTGGCAACGAGGACCAGTTTTCATACTTTGGTCCTTGGGCTTGAATTTAGTAATTTACGCAATTACTCTACCAATGCTTGTTGTTTTGGATACCTGACAGGAGTGTTATTATATCATTAGCGTTAGTGATGGGAACTAGACAGAAGGGAGGAGCTTATAGTGGCTCAGACCATGCCCAAGTTTTGCTTTATGTTTTGGTTGCCTCACCAGGTGTCTCCTAAGCTGCCTACATTGCTCACATTCCAAAGGTTTTATTCCCATTTTGGAGGGTCACTAACTTGACCGAGTGTTGTGTGGGAATGCAGCATTCAATGAAGTTTCAGCTACTGCCGGAATGCAGTCGTTCGGGTACAGAAGTGAGGAAAAAGACAAGAGTACAGATTGTGGGTTTCAGATGGCAGCTTGGCCTCTCTCCATAAGCCTTATTTGCACCATGTTGTACACTAAGAATGTATTGCACTTTCAAGGTAAACGGTTCTAAAATAGCCTGCCTGAATTGCATCACTTATTTAAGAGGGGTTTTTTTTCTGGTTGAGCGCGATCAGGATTTCTCAACCAATACTGAAAACGTAACTGTACCCAAGTGAAAATGAGTTGCCAGAGGTGCCAGATAAATGAAGGTGAACTTGTTTTCGTATGTCTCCAGTAGGGGTGTTAGAAAAAATGGATTCGAAAATTATCGCGATATTACAGCGCGCAATTCTCGAATCGATTCGATATGCGGCCGAATCGATTTTTAAACATTTTTTGATGGGAATATTCAACAAAACGTCTTACTTAGGGTTAGGATTCACACATTAACTCGTTCACTGCCATAAATTCATTTAACAATTTCTATTATTAAAAAAAAAAAATCCACTTTTTTTTAACAAGAGAATGAAAACCTAGAATTGTTTTTATTGTACATTTAGAACAGATATGAAATTTGTGATTAATCGTGAGTTGACTAGTGAAGTCATGCGATTAATTACAGTTAAAAAATGTAAACGCCTGCGCCCCAAAATTTTTAATATATTTTTTGTTTTTTAAAATATTTTCTTTAAAAAAAAATAATAATAATAATTAACTAGTGAAGTCATGCGATTAACTACAATAAAAAATTGTAATAGCCTGACGCCCCTAATTTTTTAATAATCTTTTTTACTTTTATCTTTTTTTTTAATAAAATAAAATATTATTAAAAATTAGGGGCGTCAGGCGATTATTTTTTTTAAAATCATAATTAATCGCATGACTTCACTAGTTAACTCACAATTAATCACACATTTTACATCTGTTCTAAATGTACATTTTTTTCCTCTAGGTTTTCATACTCTTGTTACCAAAAGTGGAAAAAAAATGTTCAAATTAATTTTGGCAATGGCAGTGAATGAGTTAAGCATTGAAGAATGTTATATTAATGTGCAATTTAGCTATCATATTTTATTTCAGTGCTGTTCAAACATGAAATGACGACAACACCACACGCAAGTGGTATAATGGTAGAATGATGTACCATCCATGCACTCTCCCATTCATAGAACTTTTCATCAATTCATTCCTTCATTCACAAAATGCTAACACTTTGTTTAGAATGAACAAATACATTGTGCCTGAAGCTGTCAGTGCAAGAATGAAAAGATGCCCTATCAGTGATGAACTAATCTCAGGGTGTTGATCGTAACGTTGTGTTATTTGCCGCTTGTCATTTGCTCCTGGTTTGTTTTTGGAAAACATTTTGCTGATTGTGTTTATCTTCTCGATGCAGTGGTTTGCTCCTCAATAGTTATTTTGCAATTATTCACATTTACTGATCAGAAGCATGTGTTCTGTGTTGTGGAATTTTCAGTAGTTCGGCGAGATGAATGAAAAATTGTCTGGAAAACAATTTGTCTTTTGGGTTTCTTTATATTTGAAGCTTCAAATGTACACTAGTCTTTCAGAGCAGTTTACATGGTCGTGGTCTGTGAGAAAGTGCGCAGAAAGAATCACGGGAATATTCTTTATGCTGCCTAGTTAGGAATTTGGGAGGAAGAAAGGAGGCAGGAAGGCAAGCAGTCTGTTCGGAGCAAGCTTATCAGTTCAAGGTTACTTTGGTATTGCTTTCTGTCCAAGGAATGAAAAGCCCTTTGTAAATGAAAATACAGGTGTCCACAAAACAGTAGGCTAGATTTTTTTTAATTGTACATTTGAACAGATATAAAATTTGTGATTAATCGTGAGTTAACTAGTGAAGTCATGCGATTAATTACAATTAATAATTTTAATTGCCTGTCGCCCCAAATTTTTAATAATCTTGTCTCTTTTTTTTTTATTCATACACTGCCATTGACGGCTATAGACGTCAAAAATTCATTTGAACTATTTCTATTAGTTTAACATTTTTTCCCCGCTTTTGTTCACAAGAGTATGAAAACCTAGATTTTTTATTATTGTACATTTAGAACAGATATAAAATTTGTGATTAATCGTGAGTTAACTAGTGAAGTCATGCGATTGATAACGATTAAAAAAAATTAATCGCCTGATGCCCCTAATTTTAATAATCTTTTCTTTAAAAAAAAAAATAATAATTGCATCAGGCGATACATTTTTTAAAATTGTAATTAATCGCATGACTTCAATAGTTAACTCACGATTAATCACAAATGTAATATCTGTTCTAAATGTACAATAAAAAAAATTATAGGTTTTCATACTCTTGTTAACAAAAGTGGAAAATATGTTAAACTAATAGAAATAGTTCAAATGATTTTTTGATGCATGTTAATATGTACTGAATAATTGTTGTCCATAACATATGTTTACAAATCCAATATATATATATGTTGTTATACAGCTAAGCTGAAAGTAAAAGAACAAAACAGACCATCATTGTATGATGGGCGCTTTACGATTCATTCGTGGAGACCAAGGGCCTCTCGAAACAGTGCTGATTTGTCTGAGAGCGTTTTCATTAGTGGCCTGTGTTTTGTCAGTCAGCAGAAACTCCTTCATGGTCTAAATTCCATATTTATGTGTGGCATCTCAAGGATTGTCTTTTGTTGCTCTGTAGACAATTTGCGACAATAAGCTGTTTTTGTCTCCTTTGATATTGACTGAAGAACCTGTGTTACTTCCTGTCATGAGTCTTTCTTTTAACTTGATTCTTCTGTCCATATCCACCTCCCGCTACTGTCACTCTGTGTGGAAAATGCCTAATTTGTGAGGGTCATCTGGTATTTAATGCGTCTTTGTACACTTTCTGATAATGGTTCAATGATTCGCTGGTAGTGTCTGTCCTTTAGACACTTTTTGTAGACCTTCGATTGTTTGTTATATTGTCTGTAAATCCTCTGGTACTGACAGTAGACCATCTGGTACCACATGTAGAACTTTGTAAAAGACCTTCTAGTACATTTTGCAGACCTAAAACTGTCTGTAGACCCTCCAAGTATTGAATCTGCCTCTGGTGCTGTCTTGAAAATCTCTGATCTGTCTGTAGGTCAAATGACACTGTCTGTAGACCTTTGATACTCTGACCTCCCTGCAATAATATTACTCCATCCAATAATGTCGAAAGACCTGGTTCAGTAGAAAGACCCCTCTTAACACCGAATCTGTGTTTTTGTTACTGTGATGCCTTATCTCCTCTGTTCAGGTGCAACTAGTAATCTGAGTAACGGTTTAGCGCTGTTTCCAGTGTTATTTGCAGACATCATAATGTGACTTTGTTGAAAAGCTTGATGTCATTTACTGGAAGGTTGTGTCAATTCTTTCACCACAACACACTCGTATGCATGGCCGTCCTAATGCCTGATACATGATGAGCCGAGCTAAGATTAAGCTAATCATATTTAACTCATTCACTGCCATAAATTCATAAAATAAAACAAAGATTATGAAAAATTAGTGGTGACAGGCAATAAAAATGATTAATTGTAATTAATCGCATGACTTCAGTAGTTAACTCACGATTAATCACACATTTTATATCTGTCCAAATGTACAGTAAAAAAAAGGTTTTCATACTCTTAACAAAAGTGGGAAACAATGTTAAACTAATAAATAGTTCAAATTAATTATTGACGTTTATAGCCGTCAATGGCAGTTTATGAATTAAAAAAAAGAGACATTATTAAAAATTTGGGGCGACAGGCAATTAAAATTATTAATTGTAATTAATCGCATGACTTCAGTAGTTAACTCACGATTAATCACACATTTTATATCTGTTCAAATGTACAATTAAAAAAATCTGTTATCATACTCTTGCTAACAAAAGTGGAAAACAATGTTCAACTCATAGAAATAGTTCAAATGAATTTTTGACGTTTATAGCCGTCAATGGCAGTGAATGAGTTAATCAATATCCATTGTTCTCCCAACAGTTTTGTTGTTGTTGATGCACAATGCTTGAGCACAAACCTCAGTACAACAAATAATGAGTGGGACTCATTCTCTGTTGCCAGATGGCTCTTCTTTTAAATTGTCTTACCTCACCACTAATTACAAGTCGCCCTGAATGTGCCTTTAAATTGACTTTTTCTGGCTGTGGTAACATTAAAGTGTGATATTTATAAGTTAGTAAGTTCATTTGGGTTGTCTGTAATAATACGAAGTTGTTAAATGTTATATATTCAGCAGGGTGGAGATGAGGTTAAGCCAAAGAGTTAATTGATTAATTGATGGTACATTGCATGTTCAAAGATGCAAATGACAAAACTATACTGTCTCAGCGTTTCCACGTTTTTGCTCAACACAACATGTGAATGTTACGATGCTGGGTGGAAAAAGTATGTGAACCTTTGGATTTAATCACTGGTTGAGCCTCCTTTGGCAGCAGCATCATCAACCAAACGTTTCCTGGAGGATCAGACATGGAGGAATTTCAGTTTAGCAATACAGTCTGATTGGAATGTGTGGTGTGAATTGCGTGAATGCTTATTTGGAGACTGAGGTAAAAAACTGACTTTTGCAGAGGGCGTTTTGTCTGCTGAGTTGATTCCAAAAGTTTCCCAATAGTTTTTGTTGTCTTTGCAGTATTGCCGTAGTGTGTCTCCATTTTGTCGCAATGCTTACGCAGGTTCCTTGACGTCCCTATAAGTCACGGACAATAAAGGTACAGATTTAAGGATCACACAGTCTTTTCTTCAGAATAATAATAATAAAATCAAAAATTAATTTGAACTATTTCTATTAGTTTCACATTTTTTCCACTTTTGTTTACAAGAGTATGAAAACCTATAATTTTTTTTAATGTACATTTAGAACAGATATAACATTTTTGATTAATCGTGAGTTAACTATCGGAAAAAAAGATTATTAAAAATTAGGGGTATCAGACAATAAAAAAAAATCTAGGTTTTTATACTCTTGTTAACAAAAGTGGAAAAATGTGAAACTAATAGAAATAGTTAAAATAAATTTTTGACGTCTATAGCCGTCAACGGCAGTGAATGAGTTAAAAAAAGAGGAAAAAAGTGGAGAAAAATCCAGAGACTAAACAATTGGTTTGGAATTCAAATCTTTGACTTGGAATGTCACCGCCCTGTAAAACCTTGAGGTGGTTTCCCACTACAGGGACGTAACCGTACCAATAATTTGCCTTCATGTGCACAATGGTTTCTTTTTACACGCTAACTCAGAAAGCTCTTGCAAAATTATTTTTGACAAGTTGTTGTCTAGTCTTGTTTGGACCAATCTCTATCAAACCCATTTGGCAGCTGTTGAATAGTGGATAACTGAAACCAGTATTTATTTCTCCCCCGAGACACATTGCCTTGGCAGAGGTTCTACTGGCACGCGTTGGGTTACTTACAACTGCTTTTAAGG
Source organism: Leptonotus elevatus (assembly GCF_054856555.1). Lineage (NCBI taxonomy): Eukaryota > Metazoa > Chordata > Actinopteri > Syngnathiformes > Syngnathidae > Leptonotus > Leptonotus elevatus. The sequence continues at coordinate 6,981,721 of NC_141259.1, forward strand.
GGGAAACTGTTTTATTTTCTTGCACAAAAATCCAAATAAAGTAATATATACTATAGCGCTGGTGTTCGAAATGATGTCTTCTGTGTGTGTAACTCTTTGATCACCTACATGTATCAGCACGGTGCGTGTGTCAATAACATGTGCTACCACTGAGCATTTGAAATCTTTCTGTCACCACCAAAGGTTGCTTCTAGGTCAACTGGGATTAATGGAGTGTGGAAAATGTATCTGGAGTGACTTCAGAGTGATGTAGCCAGCTGCAGCCATAAACCTCGTCAGTGAATGAATTGTTGTGTAATGAAATATTCAGTGGCTCACTGTAGGTATCATTCACAGAAATATTAATACAAAAAAGTATTGCTGGTAAGAGCTGTGTTAGCCTTAGTTGCTTCCCTGTCAGGAAGTGTCTAGGTCAGGGGTCTGCAACCTGCAACTCTGGAGCCACATGTGGCTCTTTAGTCCTTCTCCTTTGGCTCCCTGGGGATCTAAAAAAAAAATTGTGCAAATTATTATTATTTTTTTATATAGGGAAAGACCGATAATCGGCCTGGCCGATTATTGGCGCCGATATTGGGCATTTTGAGGAATATCGGCCTTTTTAAAAATCTGACGGCCGTTGTAAGGTAAATCTAAAACAATTTTTACCTCAGGAAGCTATTCATTTAAATTTTGAGTTAACTTTATAAGAGATGCTACTGATGCTGAGAACCTTTTGTTTTTGTTTGACAATAAAACAAAGAAATGTGAAAGTTTAAGATTTCAGGTAGTTTAAAATTTTGTGGAAAAAAGATTTACTGTAGAAAACTATAGCAAGCTATGGTATTTATTTACTTTAGTTTCTAGTTAACTTTTTAAGACATACTAATCTTAGGAGCTCCCTGAAGGTTTTGTTAGAAATTTAAAAGGATGTCAATTGTCTAAGATAAAAAAAAAAAAGACTTCTACATTTTGAAAAGTCTGAACAATTATTCCATAAACATGCTTTAGGACATTACAACAAAGTCAAGATTGGCAATTGTATTTAAAAATGTTGACACCAATATTATCCCCCCCCCTTTTTTTTTTTTTACTGAAAGTGAATATCAAATTTAAATATCGGTTATCAGCCTGCTTGACTACTAATAATCGGCATCAGTATCGACCTTGAAAAAAAACTATAACATCTATCTCTATATTTTTTACATATTTATTTAAACATTTGTAAATTAAATATTATTTTAAAGAATTAATGATATAGATACAAAAAAAATTATATATATTTTAATATTCAAAAAATGGCACAGTCCAAATTTGTAAGTTGTCAGAAAAAGAGATAAAAGGTAGATGAAAATGTTTTTTTTAATACCTAAAAATGTCCAAAAAAGCGACCATAAAATGCCCAAAAAGATGCAAAAAATACCAGAAAACTAACATATAATGTACATAAAATTGCCAAAAAAGGTCAGACTATATATTTCAAAAGAAGGCAGAAAAGAAGATTTTCAAAGAGTAACCATAAAATGTCAAAAAACAAAAGAAATCCTGCAAATTACCTTAAAATGTCCACAAAATTGCAAAAAAAAAATCAGAAAATTGATAGCAAAAAAAGGCAGAAAAAATTCCCCACAAAAATGGAAGGAAGGCAAAAAAAAAAAAGACCATCATATGTCCATACTGTTTTGTCCATCAGAATGTTCAAAGGTTTTGCGACTCCAGACAGATTTTTGGGGTTGATTTTATTGGCCTAAAATGGCTCTTTTGACAGTAAAGGTTGCTGACCCCTGGTCTTGGTCAAACAAGGTCATAGTAAAGTGTGAGCAAAATGTTTTGTATTCTATATTGCATTATTCAATAAATTGGCCATCACCTTCTCTCTTCTTTTTTTTCACAAATAGATTTCCACTAGCATCGGATGAATTTGAGTGACATTCAACCTGTTTGTGGTTTCGGCCCGATGGCCCTTTCCAGCTCATTGTTAAACCTTAGTCACCCAAAGACCTATGGCATTTAAGTAATGTTAGTCATTTAGATTTTGGGGCGTATTTCAGCGACGCACAATTGCTGCTTTGTTTTTTTTCCGCCCCCACTTGGTGCCAATTTTCAATTTCCTAGCAACCCATGTAAAGCTCATGCAAATGATTAGGGATGCCAGGAAATTGGGTTACACACACTCACAGACACACACAAACTTGCTTTCAGTTGATCATGTCCACTTCATGGAAAGGTGGTGGAATGTGTTAATTGGTGTGTTAACGGACGGAGGCCTTCAGTTGGAGACATTGAGCAGATAAATGTTCCCTTTCCTGCCTTTTTATGTCATGGTTTCATCCGGTTTCTTTTTCCGTATTGAACGACCCGTTTCCCTGCGAGCTTTAGTATGTCTGTGCCTCTTTGCTAATACTGTATCATGTTTTAACCCGTCAGGTTGAAGTTCAACAACCGTGAACTTCAAGCGCCATAAAAGAATATGCTTGTGTGTTGCCTCACAAAGAGTTCAATGCCTATGTTGTGAAAGCCTCTCTCGAAAAGGGGTGATACATTTGAGTATGTTAACACCACGGCTTAGTAAAAACTGATTTTTCTTTATTTTATTTTATTGTTTGCTTGGTTTTCCACAAGTTTCACAATGACTGCATTGTTCAATCCCTGGTGACAGGGACATGTAAAAAGGACAACGAAACGCTGAAATATGCATACCAGCAGCAGTGATGGGAAAATGAAGCCTCATGAAGCTCTATAAGTATATATTTTTTACTCCTGTAGATGGTGCTCTTGGTTTGAATACAAAGGCCGGTGCAATTGAATTTGATAAATTTCCACTTGGGGTGTGCCCCAAAAATCGATTCTCATAAGAATCGCAATTCTCATTTAGTACGATTCAGAAACGATTTGAAATGTCCCAAAATCGATTTTATTTAAATTATTTTATACTGTCTTCCCTTTGTTTGTGTGTGCCTTTATTGGGAGCTCTGTTCATGTTGTACCCGATTTGGCCACTTAGGAGCAGTGTGGTTCCACGCGGTCTGATACACTGTTAAGTTGTAGCCACATTAGAGAGTAGAAGGAAAAAGTCAAGTTATTGCCATAAAAGTTTTTTTTTTGCAGCGTAGAGCCGTTCTTTTGAGTGATAAAAGTGCTGCGAGTAGTGCACTAATTAGCATTAGCGAGTCAGACTGGAGTAGATCATTACGATTCCTTGAACATCTGTAAATTGAAGCAAAAATCATTGTCAATCAAATCATTTTGAAGCAAAAATGGTCCCTAATCAAAAATCGATTCTGAATCGAATCGCACACCCCAAAATCGGAATCGAATCGTGAGACATTCAAAGATTCCCACCCCTAATTTCCACTGCATCTTTAAACCAAGAGTGCCATCTAGATGAGTCAAAAATATCACAAGTGCTTCATGAAGGTTTCATGAAGCTTCATTTGTCCATCACTGACCAGCAGTAGTTGAAGATCACTCTGTAACACTGCATGCATGCACGACAACACACACTGAAAATGATTAAAAACCAAATTGTTTAATGCACGCAAACATCAGTTTCCACATTTTCATTAAACTGGTTGTCGAGCACAAGGGTTTCGCAAACATTTTATATTTAGGGGCGAAGCTAATGTAAGTAGGAGTCATTTGTTCATTATGTCTTTTATGAGACGTCTCCATAACTACTGTATGTTAGCTTTTTTTGTTTGTTTGTTTCTTTATTTTATTTTATTAAATGATACAGCATAATAGATTGCAAATTATTTTGTAGAACCCTGATCCGATATCTGGTAAACTAATACCAATAAGTAAATAATTTATATAAATAATACGGGTGTAATAAAAAAAAGTTTTGAACCGGAGCATTGTTTTTGATTTAAAAGATGCGGGTGCGTCGAATTGAATCGTCAACAAAAAGTAATTGCGTCTTGAACTGAGCCATATCAAATTGAATCAGAAGCCCGCTAAGTCGAACCGAATTGTTCCATTTTCAATTCAAGTATCGAAAACCTAATAAAATGCACACTGCTAATAAATAATTTCATTATGTCATTGATCTTTTACATTCACAAAAGTTGCATTGTTGTGTAGCGTGCCTGAGATTTTTATTAGCGTTCAGAATCACGTTTCCTCTTTTTCTCCTTCCCAGTCCGGCAGTTTATGACACATTTGCATTACAGATGCCCACCTGTTTGTTGGAACGGAATCGGCACACTTTTCACAAATACACTGTCATTACAGACACAGTAAATATTTTTTTATGTGTTTTGTGTATTTGTGAAACTGTATGGGGTGGCTTGTTTTGGACATAGAGCTTTTTATATGCTGCCTAATGTTGCGGCCCATCTGTGTCAGTGTGTCTTGAAAGGGTCAGGTCTGGGTCATTATGACTTGCTTTCGTCAGAACTCCCTCGAGGATCAGATGTCCGACAGTAGTGTGGTGGTTTAAGAATGCAGACAGCATGGGGTGACGTAAACAGGCACTTTTGTTATTAGTTATGGGGCAGGAAGCATAATTTTGGATCTTGTTTCCTGCAAAATTATCTCTTCATTCGTAAACGCTGTACAGCAATTTTAGCACCCTGGCTGGATTGCCCCTTTTAGAGGAACAAAGAAGCAAGTGTGCGGAAAATTCCACAAAATTATGCATTACTCATCAGCTCTCTATATACTTGTCGCCTCTAGAAAATGGTTTCATTCTCCTTTTTTTTTTTAAACCAAGCAAATGTATCTCTTGTTGTTTTCGATTGTATTAAGGTGTAGTTTTATTTTGTGACTGCTAAGCCTAACTTAACTCATTCACTCCCAGCCATTTCACTGAAGCAATCCCCTTTGCTCCTGGTTGTTTTACTGGATTTTGACTGATTATGCAAGGCCCATAGAATATTCTGTTCTATTGCTATAAAAACATGGAACCTACCAAAAGAAAGATTAGAGTATTTTCTTTCATCAGAAAAAAGTATATTTCTATCTGTTTCCATTTTGCAGCAATTAGCATTAGAATATAGCAAAGTTTCATCATTATTCACAAATCTGTTAAGAACTGTGGGTAAATGAGCTTTTTTCAACATGGCCCTGGTGGATCTCCTATGCTCTGCTGCCACCTCCTGGCCATTTTTTGTCATAACTATATATTTTTCTTTTTTTGAGAGAGAGAGCTCAGTATTGTTCATTCGGTAATCTTACCGATTCGACATGTCATCATCATTGCTCCCTCTCTTTTTTTTGTATGTGCATGTGTGGGTGGGTGGGTGTATGCATACGTGCGTGCGTGCGTGTGAGTATGTACTCATTAATTCACCTAAAACCTATTAAAAATCCCATACCGTTCACCTAAAGCGAATACTTCAGAATCCAGCTAGAGTCGCGTGGTTGTCAGGAGACCCGAGGAAGGATCAAATAAAATAAAATAAAGTGCAATCCAGAACCGACCAGACTAACTATCATTTCCTCCACCGTTCTGCAGTTGAGAGGCTGCATCAAAGCCTTCTTTGTGCTCTAGCTTTGGGACACTTAAAACATTAAAAATAGAACGTATTAATACGTTTTTGGGAGCAATTGAGTTAAGCACATCCATCATACCCCAGCTCTTTCACTTGTGATTCTTGTTTGTCCAAGTACTATGGTCCTCTTTGCACATGAGTAAACTACCCAGCATAATGTTTTGTTGTTTTTAATCTACCATTCTGTCCTCTTTTCTTTGCAACCCTCTTTTTTTTTTCTCTTCACTATTCTCAACCCTACCAATTATGCATATGTTAATGAGCCACACAAAGCATGCCATACAGATTCTTGTGCATGTGTGCGTAAACGTGCAACTTGTACGCCCCACCTTCGTATCGACATGCATCCAATGTACGCACATTATGTACGTTAGGTAAATACACGTCTTCCCTCGCATCCCAACCTGTACATTCCACAGGTCGTGTAATTCACTCTATTAATAGGTTGACACAGCATGAAGGTTTCCAAGCAACGCTGCCATTTTACAGACCTGCAGATTAGTGAGGCTTATGGCTACCTGCTGTTCTCTCCCTGTCCCGCATTGCTACACAAATCCACTATCCTCTTATTAATGTCACAATGCGTACAGTGTGTAGACGATGGCGAGTGTTCTGATCTGGTAAATAAAGCAGCAAAGTGAATATTGTTTCATTGACTGCATCACCATCCGTGTTTATTTGGCCTCATGATAACAAGCCCCCCCGTAGCTTTTGTCTGGGATGAATGAAATTGCCCGTTAATTCTCTGACAACGAGAGAGGAATGTGTGAGTGGTGACTGACACTGACTGTGGCCTTCTCTTCTTGTTAGTGGGTCAGTGAGAGACAAAGAGCTGTTGTCCTTGTATAAAAAACTGAAGAAGGACATGGGCCAGGAGAGTAGGTGTAAAACAAGGATGCTGCAGATCATAAATACATTTCTTTTTGAATGACACATTGATTGCTTGCCCTACTGTTTGCATTTCCTTTTTGTGGGTTAAAAAGACCACAAATCTTTAACTCGTTCACTGCCATTGACGGCTATAGACGTCAAAAACTCATTTTAATTATTTCTATTAGTTTAACTTTTTTCCCCCCACTTTTGTTAACAAGAGTATGAAAACGTAGAATTTTTTATTGTACATTTAGAACAGATATAACATTTGTGATTAATTGTGAGTTAACTACTGAAGTCATGCAATTAATTACGATTACAAATTTTAATCGCCTGATGCTCCTAATTTATTATTTTTTTTTTTTTTAAATCGCGTCAGGTGACAAAATGTTTTAAATTTTTTATGTTCTTTTTATTTTTTCCTAGGTTTTCATACTCTTGTTAACAAAAGTGGAGAGAAAAAAATGAACTAATAGAAATAGTTAAAATTATTTTTTTACATCTATACCCGTCAATGGCAGTGAATAAAGAGGAAGTCCAGCCTAAAAATTATTTTCCATACAATAATATGTTGTATATGCCACTGCTAGTCTAATCACGGCATTCTGATTAATATTGTGTTAGAAATATGAATTAAGCAGCAAAATCCATCTCAGGGGGCGGCCATTTTGCCACTTGCTGTCGGCTGAAAATGGAATCGCAGTTGCTCAGGTAACGACCAATCACGGATAGCAGAGTCGTGATTGGTTGCCACCTTTTGATTGACCAATCACGGTTGCCTGTGATTGGTTGCCTGAGCCCCCTGCAACCTGTGATGTCATTTTCAGTCGACAGTGAGTGGCAAAATGGCCGCCCCCTGAAATGGATAAAAAATAAAAAAAATTAGTGGATTTTGCTTCTTTGGGCACATACAACATATTACAGATTCTATATATGTTACTACAATACATTTTATATTCATGTTTTAAATATATATATATATATATTCAAAAAATCTGTTTACACTTTAAGTCTACCATTACTACCCCTACTACCTGGTTGTGTAAAGTAAACGTACTATTCATTTCATTGTGAAAGTACTTCCAGCTGTTGTTTTAAGATGACAGCTCTATCTAGTGGTCATTTTAAGTTCTACATGTTTACCTCTTTACTGTGCACTGATAGTGTTTGTTAAGTGTTTTAAGCATAGTCATTGTTTGGATTTGAACTCTGTTAGCTTAGCATTTTCCTTTAGGGAGCGCATGCGAAAAGCCCCATGTAGGCCTATCTACTCTCCCCCATTACAGTTTGTTTGGTAGAAAGTTAGTAACTAACATTTGGTGTCAATAACCAAATGAGTTAGCGCTATATTGCTGATCATAATAAAATGATTATAATGAGAGTAAATAGAAGGTGGAGATCTGCAAGCCCTTTGTGAGGGGAACTTGCCTTTCTGGTTTGATCAGGTGAGCAGATCTACCTGGTGGGCGGGCCACTTCCTGTATGGGAGGATTTTGTTTTCACGCACTGTAAGTTGAGTGGGAGTGCCCGCACATGCGTGTCGAGCTGCATTTCAGTTGCAGGAAGAATGTGATCGGGTAGGTGTTGTTTTGTGGCTAACGATTTTGTTTTCCTAAATGTTATTATGTTTATTATTCATAAATTTACACAATCTTAATATCTAAGTTTATCTGTTTGTGACTGTTCATGTTTTATTGACCTGATTGATCTTGCGTTGCATTGTTGTAACACGCCTCTTTATGTGACCACAGAATCTTGTTACGCCGGTGTATCATTGATACATTATTTATTACTGTGTGTTATGTCAGACTTTGTAAAAAGATGATTTTATTTGTTGAGCTGTTTAACAGTTTAATACAACGTATGTATACATTTTGCTTTTTTTTTTTTTTTACATTCTTGCTTGTGAAATGTGAAAAAAGTGAATTTTTGTGACATGAAAAAAAAACCTGTCCTCGCTGCCTTTAACTTTTTAGTTTGTTTCCAGGGTATGTAGTCAACTCCTCATGAAAGTACTACTTTCCTATTAGCCTTTTTATTACTTATATTTATGTTAATTTCGGCACTTTATATTGAGCAGCCAGTGCTGTGGTAGATTTCACACTATGTAAATTTGTGAGTAAATTGACATTAATTCATATTTGTGGGAATTTCATTTGATGACGATGATTAGCTGCTGGCCAGTGCATTGGAAGGTTAACAAATGCTTACATGAACCTCAAAAATTAAGAAACAGGCAAAGGCATTTGTGAAGACAAGAGCAGCTTTAAAACAGTTAATGTTATAAGGTGGTGTATGCTTTCATAATTGTGATTGAGCAACTGTATTCCATGTAGGTTATCATCTGAATTAGGATTAGTATGGACACACCAATCAGAGTTGAGTGAATTTGCTGATCCTCAAAATGGTGGCTTACTTAAAGCACACTGCTCCTTTGAGATGTAACGGTGAGATAGTGGCGCCCTTTATAAGGCTGCCGTCATGTGATAAGGATATCAATTTCTCAGTCAATTTAGGACAGAAAACCTAACACCTTGATATCAACACTGGAGGCAGTGGAGGGGTATGTTGTGGTTTTGTTGCTCTCAGTTTTTTTTCTTTTTTTAAATGAACCTTTTAACAGTCCATAAATCACTATTTTGAGGTTTTGGTGGCGGTTGTTAATTTTACTTTTATTTAGTTTGTTAGTTTTTCTTCATACTATAACATAAACAACCTGTCGATTACAACCTTTTGCTGCTTCTCTCTTTTGTCAACCTGGGATGTTACACTGGTCAACATGTTCTGATTTACATTTGGGGGGGGGGGGGCAAGATAAGCATACATAATGCATTGCTAACAGTGCAATATTTAATAAGGATGTATATAGCATCAGATCTAGTATTACTGGTGTTTTAAGGGGTGCTAATTGTAAATGTTGGAACAGGCTGTGTTGTACTAAATCCACTAGATGGTGGTAGAGCCTTTTTAAGACCTCTTGATTTGATGCCGAGATAAGCATGTCAGACAAGTGAGCAGACAAGTGCGTCGGGAACCGCATGGAAAATGTCCATTTGTATAAATAAATTGTTTAATCTGCACTGGCATGGTGTTATTTATTTTTGTATTTATTGACTGAGACATGTTTCTTTATGTCTGTCTTTTATGATCCTTTTTGGCCTTTTAAAAATGTGGCTTTTTGAATGGAAAAACACCATTTATAATAATGTACAATAGGGCTCTTTCCATGCAACAAAAGGCACTCTGCTCATATTACTTTGTGGACTACCTTTAGACTAGACAGAGGATGCCTTCAACCCTTTCCATTGTCTGTTATTCAATTTACAAAGCACTACAATACTTTGTCTTCTCTCTGAGACAGTAATGGATTTTGCTAACCACAATAAACAAGACGCGTTTCAAGTTTGCACATGCATGCGACCATTGATAGAAATGGATACCAATATCAATGAGGCAAAATGGGTGTAAGATATCTTGGGGAACAACCTGGACTACTATAAAAAAAAAGAAGTTATAAGTTCCAATAACCCTGACTCAAACGATAAACTATAGATATTGAAAACATGTTAGCAGCTATCGAACCCTGTGATTATGTTCTAAAAATCTCCTCTTGCAGGTTTCCATGGCATAAAACCTGCCCGCAAATGCAGTTGGTCTTTGAGGAGCGCTGCTGAGGAACTCGCAGCGCTGTTGCCTCACTGCCATTTTCTACATCCCAAGGGGAGGTAATTGGCAGGAGCAATGCCTGCCCTGACCACCGCAGTGAGCCCCGAGCTAGGTACCAACAACCTGTCAATGGTGCTCTTGGTTTAAATACAAAGGCCAGTGTCATGGAAATTTATCACATTTCCAGTGCATCTTTAAACCAAGAATGTCATCTAGAGGAGTCAAAAAATATCACAAGTGCTTCATGAAGCTTTCATGAAGCTTCATTTGTCCATCACTACTGAAAAACTCACTGCTTCTCGTAACTTACAGGGCTGTATGAGTTGCTAGCAGCACTACCTTCAAAATTGAAGCCACATGCCAGCCACCCAGAGGAGAGCACCTTCCTCCAGGGCATGTTTGGGGAGAAAAGCCTCCATTCACTGTTCATGGTAAAATAACTCATTCAGTAATATTTGTGTTTGTATGTTAGATATTCATTTCATTCATCACAGTCCGCATCCCACCTACTAATAAACACAATCTGTCTTCAGATTCATGATCGACTGCAGAATTATGAAGAGCGCAAACCCACTCCTGTCTTGAACAGTGCTGCAAGTCTGTGCACTGAAGTAAGTGTCAAGTGGATGCATGTTTTAATCTAGCACAATAGACAAGTGCGTGCCTTTAGTATGCTAGTCCAGACATCTCCCAAAAAGATAGTAGGATGTAACGATAACCGCAATAATGCGATATTGAGATTCCTACAATTTCATTGTTGTCATGTCACGATATTAAAAGCTAATAAAAGATGGTCAAAAGGTGAGGTTATATTCCATTTGTGCAGTTCTAGCGCCCTCTGGTGGTTAATTTATTAGTGCAGTTTAATTTTAATTAGGATTTGTTCATTATCCATCCATCCATCCATCCATCCATCCATCCATCCATCCATCCATCCATCCATCCATCCATCCATCTATCTATCTATCTATCTATCTATCTATCTATCTATCTATCTATCTATCTATCTATCTATCTATCTATCTATCTATCTATCTATCTATCTATCTATCTATCTATCTATCTAACTGGATGATAGCTAGCTAACTGGATGATAGCTAGCTAACTAGCTATATACTGATAGCTAAATAGCTAGCTAGATACCGATAGCTAGCTAGCTAGCGAGAGGGAGAGAGATGGATAGATGGATAGATGGATGGATAGATGGATGGATGGATGGATAGATGGATAGATAGATGGATAGATAGATAGATAGATAGATAGATAGATAGATAGATAGATAGATAGATAGATAGATAGATATGGAATTTATGTTCTCAAAAGATTAAAAATGGTGAAATTATTTTTTTCAGTTGTCCGAGGATCTTCAAGGGCAATCAGTTACAAAAGAAGTGAATGAGCTTCTGAAGCTATTGGCCAAGCCCCATTTGAAGGTGAGGATTTTAATTTAATAGTTTTTTACCCCATGATGTGTATTATTTTCCAAACTAGTATTTCAAACAGGTTGTTCTAAAAACACATAATGCTCAATTTTAACATCTTTACGAGGAGATATTTGCATACTGGGAAATTTTTGCTTTTATTATTCAATCGAATATTTTATTATTTACTCTTGCTATGTATACATTTGTGTGCTATTTCCCCATCTCTTCTTCTAGAGCCTTCTGTCAGTCCATGACATAGTTGCACAGAAGAACTATGACCCTGAACTACCTCCAATGCCTGAAGACTTCAACGATGACGAGGATTCTGTGAAAATCATAAGACTAGTTAAAAACAAGGAGCCCCTCGTAAGTGACTTGTTTTATCAAGACAAGTCCTCAATGCATGTATTTAGGAAGTTTGATTTGTATTACTTTTGGTGCTGTTTAAATTGAACTATTTTTGACAAATGGGAATTAACCCAAAAAAAAAACGAGTGACGTACGTTAGTTAACTCATTCACTGCCATTGATGTCTATAGACGTCAAAAATTCATTTGAACTATTTTTATTAGTTTAAATTTTTTTCCCACTTTTGTTAACAAGAGTATAAAAACCTAGAATTGTTTTTATTGTACATTTAGAACAGATATAAAATGTGTGATTAATTGTGAGTTAACTCGTGAAGTCTTGCAAATAATTGCGATTTTAAAAAAATAATCGCCTGACGCTCCTAATTTTAAATAATCTTTTATTTTGTTTAAATCACATCAGGCGATTAAAATGTTTAAATGCATTTAATCGCATTACTTCAATAATTAACTCACGATTAATCATACATTTTATATCTGTTCTAAATGTACAATAAAACAATTCCAGGTTTTCATACTCTTGTTAACAAAAGTGGAAAAACTTTTAAACTTATAAAAATAGTTCAAAGGAATTTTTGACGTCAATAGCCGTCAATGGCAGTGAATGAGTTAATATTAATTTTCCTTGTGAACTTTTCATAGGGAGCTACAATAAAGCAAGATGATCTCACAGGAGCCATCCTTGTGGCCCGAATCATGAAAGGAGGGGCAGCAGACAGAAGTGGTTTGTTTCAATTTCACAATTGTGCTTGATTTAGGGCAATAACACAGTAGTCAATTTCAATACACAATTTTTTTTCAATACAGTAAATGTGCTCAAATTTCAAAGTGCAGTCAGTGATCCGTTTTGTGTAACAGGCCTTATTCATGTCGGTGATGAGCTGAAGGAGGTCAATGGAATCCCTGTAGATGACAAGAACCCAGAGGAAATTATTCGTATTCTGGTACGTCTTGTTTTTGTGTGTGTCTTCTTCTCCACTTCCTTTGTCAAAATAACCCTTGTCATTTGTGAGGCAAATACTTCCTTCCACTCATCCTGGAATCTATGACTTCCATATCTGTTCTTAAATCAAACACTTGCCTCTTTCCAAGTAATCTTTCTTGGCGCTTTGACCACTTGCATGGATCTATCTACACCATGCTTCTGGAAAGTGACGCTAGGTTCCTGATGATTTTCCAGTAGAACAGAACCTCAAATTAGATATGCATTAATCACACAACCCACTGTATTTTGTCTCTTCTAATTTTCAGGCTCAGTCACAAGGGGCCATTACCTTTAAAATTGTTCCTGCGGTCAAGGAGGAAGTATTGATTAAGGAGCCAAAGGTGAGTCACAACTGATATTAGTAGATCTTTTTAGATGGAATACTTGCTTTTAGATTTTAAGGAAAGTAACAACCTATTTTTTTCCATTTCCTATTTTGTTTCCTTTTCTCTTCTCTTCATTCAGATGTTTGTGAAGGCACTCTTTGAGTATGACCCAAAAGACGACAAAGCCATCCCATGTAAAGAGGCCGGACTGGCCTTCAAAAAGGGCTCCATTCTTCAGATCATGAGCCAAGATGATGCAACCTGGTGGCAAGCTAAACACGAAGGGGTTGCTAACCCCCGAGCTGGCTTGATCCCGTCCAAACAGTTTCAAGAGAGGTGAGAATTACCTAAACAAACAAACAAACAAAACCACCTTATCTGCCCTAAATATAAACAATGACCATGGAAAACTTTGTATTAGCATGTCCTCAGTAGGGCCCATACCGATTTTTGGCAGGAAAAAAATATACTGATTACCGATTAATCTGCCGATTATTTAAAAACATATATTTAATGCATACAATTATGTCCCCCAATCCCACCCAATTCCTTTTCAATGGGTGTCACTTTGCGCTATTAAGATTATCTGTTTTGAATGACAAGTCCATAGTATGACCTTATCAACACATTTTAATGAAGTATACAAGGTTATTGTATAGATTTATGTGTCAATAATAAAACCATTCTTACTTGTTTACAACTGCCGTAAAGCATTAACTTTTTATTTTATATATTTTTTTATCTTGTGTTATTTTCACAAGTCTTGGGAATTACTGGGCTAACCTGGGACCTCGGGGATTGTGTTTCGTGCCATGTCGTGTGGCAATGTGTTAAGACAAAAAAAAAATCCTTGAATTTTGAGAAAAGAACGTCTTTGAATTCTTGAAATATCAACTTTAAATGCAACTTGGAAGGACGATGACAAAATAAAACAATAAGAATAGAATAAACTAAAATAATAGCAACTGAAAAAACTGTAAGAACAAATACTGACTGTTCCTGTGCGTTTTGGCCTCTTGGGGGCAGTGTGGTGCCTTGATTCATGGCGTACACACTTAAAGTGAGTACAGAAGAAAGTTACTGGACTGGACTCCGATTGAATTCTATTAAAGTAACTCATTTTGCACACATTGGGAATAATTATTGACGTTGCGTAGTGTTATCTTACCTGTGGGTATGTGTTCCCACAGCATTTGTGTGTGAATATTCGTTGTTTGAAGTAAAAACACTCCCGAAGTCGATGCTATCTTCCGGTTAGCATTTGAATGGGATCCTCCCTTCGCTTTTAGCATAAGCGCTAGGCTAGCGATGTTTTAAAAACGAAACATCGTTTGTATTTAAATGTACAGTGGATGTAATTCTTAGCGTCGTGTGTTTAGTTTTACAGTAACTCCAACTGAGGTGTCATTAAACATATTAAAGACGCTTAGGGACAACAGAATAACAACCGCTACACACTTGCTATGGGTGCTACGCAAGCAAAATGGTGCATTCACGGAAATAACTGGCAAATTGGACAATTGTTTTGGTTTGAAGGGCGATAAACAAACGATTAAAATTGGCGGCCGATTAATAGGTCCGGTTCTCGTCCTCAGGTTGCAGCTTGTAATGTAAAATATTTAAACAAGATTCAAAGCAGAAGTAAATTTTCAATCACTATTCCCAACGCTCACTCTCTTAATGTTAATGTTTGTGAACCCGCTCTGAACATGTGATCGTCTATTTTCCAGGAGACTTACTTTGCGAAGTCCTGCTGCAAGTCTCCCTCCAATCCGCAGGTCTTCAATTCGACGATCCAGTAAGTATTTATTGTATAAGATCAGGAATTAGACAACTTTGTAAAATTAATCCAATGTTGTTTTATGCCTCATTTGGAGGATTGTATCATCCTATCATGTAAATGCAGTAAAGCACACTGATGTAGTAATTTAATCAATAATATAATAAAAATAATAATAAAAATGTAATACCTTATTACATTACTGTATTGGAGATGTATTACATATTCAGGGGGGTATTTCTAAAAACTGATCCCAACCAACTGCGAACTGCTCTGCTGGAGAGACTTCTGAGTGTGCTAAGTGTTCCAGTTAAATGTACCTGTTCTGTTTTTATTCAATTATGTTATGTTCATTTTGTTGTTGTTAAACAATTAAATGCATGTTACGTTTACTGTTACATCAGAGTTTTGATGTTGTTTTACGTAATAAGGTATTATTACATTATCGGTTAAAATGTTAATCAAAGTCAACAAATTACAACTGCTCTGCCTCAAAGGCTTGTGGGATATGATACAATATATGATATAATAGTGTAATAAGGTTGTTGTAAAAATGTTATTACAATATCAGTCAGGATTTAAAATAATAATAATTTAAATTACATAATTGGTGACCAGAAGTGGCAAGTTCAGGAAGTAAAAACCCTGCCACAGTTTGGCTTTAGCCCTAGGTGCTAGCTAGCTCCCGTGGTGCTCATTAACCTGCTTGAGAGCCAGCTAGCTAGATAGCATCAGCGGTTAATGCCAAACTGAGGTAGGGCCTTTACTTTCTGGACTTGGATTTGCCACCTCTGTTGGTGACATTATTACAATTTTGGGGTTTTTATCACATTTTTCATCGCGTTAAGTGGAAATGAGATTTTCAGGAAATTATTACATAATAGGGTGTTACAATATTTGTGTTGAGCAGAATAACGACACATGGACGAGTTTCCATAGATGAAGTCTGCGTGAATGAAGTTGCTGGTTGTAGCAATGTAGTGCAATTTGGGTAAAAAAGAAAAAAAGAAAGACAATTAACAATTTCATACAACTGACAAAATGTTAACAATTGATCAATTGGTAAATTTTCCCATCTCCCAGTTCTTGCTGTCATGTGTATGTGTTGGCCTGTGAGTCTCTATCTCTTCTTGTGTGTCCAACATCACTTTGTCGAAACAATTATTTTGGGAGTAGGTGTATGAGCTATTAATAGTATGTTTTGCTGTTTTTAAGATGATGTGGCTGTAGAGTGTGGTAGGTGTTTTCCTCTTTTTCCATTTCCCGTAAATCTTAATATGTTTTCGAATTGTAATCCAATTTTTTGGCTAACATGCTCAATTTCATTTCTTGCTTCATTTGCTGTTTCTCACAGTTGAGGAAATTGAAGGTACAACTCAACTAACACCTCTCATTGGATAGGGTTTTAACTAGTGACTTGACAAATTAAGCTTCGTGAAGGCTTCATGTAGCATGTATGATATTTTTTTTACTCCTGTAGATGGCACTCTTGGTTTAAACATGCAGTGGAAATTTTATCAATTTCCACTGCACTGGCCTTTATATTTAAAGCAAGAGCACCATCTACAGGAGTAAAAAAATAAAATATATATATTGCAAGTGCTTCGTGAAGCTTCATGAAGCTTCATTTTCCCCATCACTAGTTTTAACTATAATCATATTATAGTGGTTATGCAATAAGAAAAGCATAACACTTTTAATTGTAATCTAAAACATTTTTTTGCTTCTCCCTTCATTTATTTTATTGTTCTTATTGCTCAAATGAGTTATTAACAGAAAACTAGCCATCATCACTTTGAATAACATTGTTGTCCCCTAATGTGCAAATCATCATATTTCCTGACAATTTTTTAACTGCACATTATTTATAGAATCGTTCCGCGCTATTTTGGTTATGTATTTTTTTACCTGCCGTAATCTTGTGATTTCATTTATATTTCAGGCTAAGATACATTGTGTGATAATTTTTTGCTTGGACAATCCTATCGATTACCAGTTAATCAGATCGACAAGTGTTATCATTTGTAGCTCTCGTAAGGAAAGTTTAGACGTCAGATGCCTTGTTAGAGCAGAACCTTCAAAATAATGGAATCTAAATTTAAACCTAGGTATTTATTTTATTTATTTTATTTTATTTTTTAATGGGATGGCTGATACACTGAGCAGTAATCACAACAATAAGGCCGGTGTTTGTTTTGGTACATTGAGTTCCACTTTTCTTTCAACAAGCCAGTGTTTAGTTTGAAGGGCTGGTCCCTAATTCTGTCCCTTCTGCTGACTTTTCTCTTCCAATACGATAATATGCCTCTCTTCTGGGCCTTTCTTTCTTCCTTTTCTCATCACCAGAGGATGCGGATTTTATTAGTGGATCCCGTGTAGGTGAGAGATTTACTGTTCGCTTCTTCTTTTCTTGTATTCCATTTTCCCTTTTGTTCCTCTAACTGTGAAAATAACAAATACCGTGTTAGTTTTTCTCTCAATTTGTCATTTGAATTATTATATATATTTTTTTGTCATATCCATTCAACTCTGGAAGACACTGGAGTTATACTCAGTAGGAATGGGAAAATTAAGCTTCATGAAGCCTCATGAAGCTTCATGAAGCACTTACGATATATCTATTTTTTTTAATCCTGTAGATGTTGCTCTTGGTTTAAATAAAGGCCAGTGCAATGGAAGTTGATTGTATTTCCACTGCATCTTCAAACTAACAGCACCACCTAGAGGAGTCCAAAAATATCACACATGCTTCATGAAGCTTCATTTGTTAAGTTGTAGTGCAAATTGTTGTCTGACATCTAAGGCGCGTGATCTGTAGTTATCCATTCATCCCATTTGCGTTGTTTGTCACTGTGCCTTGTGATTGACTGGCACTATGTGTGTAGGTTATCAATTATCTCAGTCAGTTGCAATAACTTTGGCCCTTAACAGGAGTGAGGGGTCGAAATTTGATAGATTTCATTCAAACAATTGTAAAGGCTATTTATGTCTTGTCTTGAAACTGTTCACTTCCCTCTTTACATCTGCCATCAGCAGATTCCTCTCCTAATTGCTTTCCTTACTTATTACTTTGAACCTCAACTCATTTCTATTTCCTCCGCTCTCAACTACTTTTATGAGCAATCAAACTGTTTGCTTATTCACTATCCACATTTGGACGGTATTGGTCACAAATGATGAAGCCAAAGATAACAATTGTGAGCTGAGCTTTATATTACAATTTGTGGTTTTGGACATTAAACCATGGAGGAGGCATTGGCCAGAACCTTGAAACCACTTAGCTCCAGGCTTATGCGTGATTGTATTTTATTTTTTGGCATACTAATAGATAGAGACATTGAGTTTACAGATGAATACTTAGGATTTATTATCACATTTGAAAAAATCTTCTATCTTTTTCTCTCTCTTCATTTTGATGACCGCAGTTGGGTTCAGAAGAAGCTTTCGTCTCAGCAGGAAAGACAAGAAGACCAACAAGTCCATGTACGAGTGTAAGAAGAGTGAAATTTACGATACAGCTGACGTTCCCACTTATGAAGAGGTCACCAAATACCAGACGCAGGGCAGCGCTAAACACCGACTGGTGATCCTAGTTGGTAAGTAGTGCGCTGGTCGACACAAATGTTCACATTTACCGACATTCGAGATATATCAGTGGTGTATTTACATTTCTACAGGACCAGCTGGAGTTGGATTGAATGAGCTGAAGAGGAAACTTTTGATTTCGGATCCACAGCACTTCAGTGTGACCATCCCACGTAAGTTGACTTTATTCCATTTATAGACAAAATCCGTCTTTCAAATGAAGGAAATTGGACAATGTCCCGTGGCACACCAGTACGAGTACTCAACTCTTAACTCATTTGCTCTGTAAAACGTATAAATGCATTCTATTTTTATTATTACCAGTGTCCCAAAGACGTATTTATACGTTTTGTAATTATTATTATTATTATTATTTTGATGCTAGAGCATACTGAAGACTTTGATGCAGCCTCTGAACTGAAGAGAACAGTTAAAGCAATGGTAGTTATTACAAAAGCGGCCAGCAGGTGGCAGCAGAGTATAAGAGATCAACCAGGGCCATGCTGCAGAAAGCTATTTTCCCCACTGTTTTAAACAGATTTGTGAATATTGATCAAACTCAGCCATATTCTAATGCTAATTCCTGCAAAATGGAAACAGATAGAATATTTTTTTTTTTCTGATGAAAGAAGAGACTCTAATCTTTCTTTTGGTAGGTTCCATGTTTTTAAAGCAATAGAACACAATATTCTGTGGGCCTTGCAAAATCGGTCAAAATCCAGTAAAATAGCTGGGAGCAAAGGAGGGAATGAGTTAAGAGGGTGACTATAAATATTTGCTGGCTAAATTTCATTGTAGAACAGCATGCACTTAAAAAAAGAAAACGATTAATGTAACAAATTAACAAATAATAGCACATTTGCTAATTTACTGACAAAAATTCATATTAGTACCCATCTATGTTTTTTTTAATTTATACTGTGTTACTGTATGTCTATATATGTAAAATTTAGAACCAAGTATTGTGCTGGAAAAGCTTTCAAAAATTGCCATAACTGTACTAGAATAAAGTGAAAATGGAATTTGATCTTTCGCCTTAATTGTCAACACTGACTTCTGTAACCACATTAGAGACAAAACTAATCTATACTGGTATTAAGCAATAACACATACAGGGAGTTATTGGAGCCTTAAAACTTTCAGCAATGTTAATAATGACTCGGTTTCCTGCCCAACAGTGAGTCAGAATCTGAGATTGAGGTCATCAACCCTCTCTCTCACTCTTTGCTCTCTCTCTGTCACTTTCTCAGACACAAGCCGGCCCAAGAAGAACCTGGAGAATGATGGCGTGGAATACTATTTCATCTCGAAACAGCTCTTTGAGACGGATATTCACAACAATAAGTAAGCAAACTTGTAGCTGACATCATCACACAATAGAAACGTTTACTAAAACTAGGGGTGTTCGATGACACTTTTTTTTTTACAACGATACAAGTACGAGTAGTCACCGATACCAAGTAAAAAAAAAAAAAGACAGATCATTTTAAAGAAAGACCTATATAGCTTCCTACTCTTCTAATTTCTAATTTGTGGTTCCTGATTAAAACAGCCACAAGATATGGAGGACCAAAACTGCCAAAATTAAAAATAAATAAATGAATAATTAAATTAATAAAAGTAAAAACAAAAACAGATATAAAAAATATTATCAAAAAAATAAAATAAATGGAACTAAAAAAACAACAACAAAATACATCAACAAATAAATAAATAAAAGTAAAAATAAATACAAAAATAAAAAACGAGATTCAAAAAATAAATACCCAAGACACGCTTAGGACCACCCCCTCATTTGAATAACATTCTGTCCTGACAGATTTCTGAAGCATGAAATAAATAAATGTGAGAGGAGAGTATTTTTATTTATTTATTGATGTTTGATTATATTTATTTTTATATATTTTTATTTTTTTTATTTATCTTTTATTTATTTATTTTATTTCAATATTTTGTTGTTTTAATTTCAATGTATATATTTTTTGTATTCAATTTTTAAATTATATTTTTTTCATCTGTTTTTATTTTCACTTTTATTCATTTATTAATGTATTTAGTTAGTCATTTATTTATTTTTTGATTTTGGCAGTTTTGGTCCTCCATGCAAGAGGGCGCCACGACCTTGAAACAAGGCCGGGTATCTGTTAACAAAAAAGTATGAGAGAAGAGTCACTGGCAATAGATGCTAAATTGCTTTTGCTAAATTCTGCCTTTTATGTTGCAATTCAGATGACCTAGAATTCTGTTATATACCATGGACCCTCTGTTTGTTATGACTGAGCTGTTCCCAGCAACATTCATATCTATCTTCTTTCCATCTCGCCTCACAGGTTCATCGAGTTCGGCGAGTACAAAGGGAATTACTATGGGACAAGTTTAGACTCAATACGGTCCGTCCTTTCCAAGAACAAAGTGTGCCTTTTGGACGTGCAGCCTCATGTGAGCGGCCAAAAGGATTCCTCTTACTTTCTACTTATCTTCTTTTTCACCACACATACAGTAACACACGTTTAACACCATTTCTTGTGGTCTTGCATTTCAAGTAGCTTTTCTTTGTCCCCCAGACATTAAAGCACTTGCGGACGGCAGAGTTTAAACCATTTGTGGTTTTCGTGAAGCCTCCTACGATCGAGAGACTGAGGGAGACGAGAATTAACGCAAAAGTCATTTCGGGCAAGGATGATAAGGGATCCGCTAAGTCATTTACGGTGAGTGCAGAATACATGGATGGAATGGAGGAGGGATTTAATTTCACTTATATATATTTTTTCCTTTTCACACGTGTCCCAGGAGGAAGACTTTCAAGAGATGATGGCAATTGCCCAGACAATGGAGAATCAGTATGGACATCTATTTGAGAAGGTCATAGTAAACGATAACCTTTCGGAGGCCTTCGGCGAGCTGCGCGTGGCGCTCAAGAAAGTGGAGATGGACACACAGTGGGTTCCCGTCAGCTGGACTCACACCTGAGATTCAAAAGGAAGAAAAAGAAACATGAACGCTTTTGCTGTCTGTGCGAGTGTTTTGGTGGACATTTGTGCTATAAATGCAGTTGAATGCAACTTGTGGAATCTCTATTAATTTCAACCTCCAGTGGGGTCTCGATTCAGATCTTTTGACGACAAAGTCCATTGCACTTGAGGCTGTTTCCAGGATGTGGATCGTGGATGCAAGACGGAGTGCTTCGTGCCTCCCGGCACATCAGCCAACCACAAGCCTTTCTTCAGTGTGTTTAAAAGGCCAGACTGTTAGAAACCAAAGGAACTGTTACATTTCTTCTTGGTTTGACAACTTACATGCACATGTCTGTAAAATAATGCAAGGGGGAGGGAAATGGCGTACGTCGGCGTATTAGGGCAACTAATAAATATTTTTTTTTTTAGAGCGTGGGTGCAATATTCTGAGAAAAAAACTCGCAAATGTGAGAAAAAAAACACGTACATTTGCCACTTTATAAAGTTGCAAATGTATGTTTTTTTCTTCCAAATTTACCACTTTAGAAAGTCACTAATTTATGAGTTTTTTTCTCGCAAATTTTCCACTTTATATAGTCGCAAATTTGCCAATTTATAAAGTTGCAAATTTGAGTATTTTTCGCGCAAATTTGCCACTTTATAAAGTGGCAAATTTAGGAGGTTTTTTCTTCCAAATTTGCCCCTATAAAGTCACAAATTTTCCACTTTATGAAGTCACAAATTTGCGAGTTTTTTTTCTCAGAATATTACCCACACCCTCTAAAAAATATATTTATATGTGGCCTTAATACGCCGTCGTAATGGTGGGCAAAGAGTTTGAGTTTATCTGTCTTATATTTTTATGCTTCTGAAATTATTTCCACTTCAAAGCATTGTTTGGTACATTCTTGTAAAGGGCAGTACATGTTGAATTTTTATGAAAAAAGTAATATATTTTCTAATACTTTTTAGTTTAGTTTTTTTTTTTTTACATATTCTATACATATACAAAAAAAAATCAGAGCAAAATGCTCTCAATTAACTATTTCACGATTATCTTTGTGTTATCCTCCCACAAGCCATTTTTCAGGGATTCTAGCCTCCCGACTGCATTTAGATTGTATACAATGACCCCCCCCCCCCCCCCACCTTTTTAAACGTCGTACATATTTTACCTTTTACAAGTGGAGCAGCTTCCAACACTTGATAGGGAAAGCTACAAAAGCTAAAGTGAATGTTGTCGTTGGTTGTACGTAGAGGATATTTGACTTAAGTACCACTTTTGTGCCTGGTTACAGTTTTTTATGCACATGTTGTGTTTTCATGGGGTTTCTCCCGGTACTCAGGCTTCCACTCACAATCCAAAACCATTCATGTTAGGTTAATTGAAGACTCCAATTTATTTAAGACCAAAAAAAATGAAGAGAATTTTATGTACCAGGTGATGATTTCACTCAACTTTAAAAGGAAACCTGAACTTGAGTTGCAGATTATTTACAGTCATTGCGCTAAAATAGCTAGTTTTTGGTTGAAGTTTTGGATTAACTACATTATGAGTTTTGTTTTTTGTTATTTAGCCACAGCTAGAGGATGACACATATTATTCCCACAAGGGTTTGGAAGGGACTTTTTTATGTTTAGTTTTTTTTTCTGTTGTTCAGTAGGCCTAATAATTACACATTTTAAACTAAAGGAACATCATGTAATCACATTTCCGTGTTCCCCTGTTGGACCTGGGTCACTTCTTCATATCTGTACTTAATCAAAACTGTACACACCAGAAAACATTTCTTGCCATAAATATATTGCTCATTCTACTGGGTAATGGCTACATTTTGTATTAAAAGAAAATCCAACCATTCAGAGCATCTTGTCTTGAATTCCTGTCTACATTATATTATCTAGCGTCATGTAAATTAGCCTTTCCAGCAGTTCTCAATTTGACTGTCAATCCAAGAAGTGAGGATGCATATTGTTTTTTCAAATTCGGAATTGCCTACAGATAGCCATAAGATGGCGGAAAAGCATGTCCCTGCACCACTGATCCCCCCCGCCCCCCACGTTGCGGAGCGTGCAACTGAGGGCCACAAGGGCGGAAGAGCGAGCACTGGGTACGCGGCCCATAAAAAGCAACCGGAAACAGCGCTGATGTGTGAAACCCGGAAGTTCCGCCTCCTCAGTGGCATATACCCATTAAGAAGTGAATTAGTCTGTAGTGAAGATGGATTTGAAGCAACCCCCCCCCCCCTCCAAAATTCTGCATTGCCGACAGACAACCACACGATGTCGGAAAAGCGTGGTCATGCACCTGTTGAGTCGAAATGTTTCCCTTCTTTCCCCCCCAACACTTTCTATTCCGCATTCCTGCTGTCCTTTATCTGTTTTCATTAGTTTTTTGGACTCAAATGTATCCTAATTATTTTTGCCACTTCAACAAATTCTGGCTCTGACCCTCTTACCCCTCCCTCATCAGCACCCATAGCCACAGCCATGTGAAGCAGTGATTTTCACCGAAGAAGCCCAATTCCTCGTAAATCATCATGCGGACATCTGTTAGTGAGAAGCTGCATGGCACGCGCCTGAAAACACAACCCTGTCCCTGCAGCCTTCCATTTAATAGGAACGGACGTGGTGACATTTTTGGCAGTGGCGTGTTGAGGCAGGAGGAAGACATTATTCAACGATGTGTTTTTCCACAGGAGAAACCCCCTCAAAATGGCCAGCATTAAGGGGGATATTTAATTGGCTTTTCCCTTGAAGCTTGTATTTCCATTTCAAAAATGTCATGTCAATGAACAGTTTAATACTCTGCAATTATGCACAAACCACTGAAATGGAGGTCTATTGTTTGTTTATGTGCAAATTAATATTCCCTTTACCACACTTTAATACACTGCAATTATATTCTTATGGTGGTGTGCATTTGGCTGTAATTGTAGTTGTGTCATTGTGTCTGATGGCAACATTATTCATTTTAGATTCATTATTTATTTAAAAAAATGTGATTTAATGCCTGATGATACAAGGATTATATATACACACGTGAAGTTGCAGTTAACATATATATATATATATATATATATATATAATATAGTGATCCAGCAATTAGCTTCTGGTATTGGCTGTCTTTTGCAGTCTCTTTTTAAGTCAGCGCCCCCTGCTTTACTAAACGTAGCCACTAGATGGCAGTAGAGCCCTTTCAAACTTTCCAATTTGCACCAGGCAACTGTATAGTGGCCACCTGACAAAGTGTACTTACTGACCCATGACTATATTGTATAATCTGAATTTGACATGGCTGAAGGTTTTTACAGAACCGTATGTTTATTTAAGTTTGGCCTTTATGATCCCTATCAGCCTTGTAAAACAGCCCATGCCTGGACATTGGGATTTATCACACTGGGCAGCACTATTCATTTTCGGATGCAACAAAAGGTAGAAATAGCTCATATTACGCAGCAGACTTAGCATACACAAAGAATTGGGACAACTCAGTACAGTACTAGCTAGCAATGTGCCATACATAAACAAAGCAGGCTCAGGTAACAACCAATCACCGCTAGAAAACAGCAAAGCCGTGATTGGTTAATACCCGAGTCCCCCCTCCCGCCTCCCCCCAGTGAGATAGATAATAACGGTTAAATTCGCTGCTTCATTTATATTCCACAAACAATGCAATATTAATCATAATGCTGTGTTAAGACAAGTGGAACTGCATAGAACATTATTGTAAAGAAAATGTTTGGGTTGACTTCGCCATTAAAGCTAGCTTAACAGAAATGGTCAAGGAGTTTGATAGTTAAATTTGATTGATTTATACTAATCAACCCGTTATTTTCCACCTTGGGAGAAACATCATTTGATCTCAAGACATCATGAGGACTCTAGGCCATCCTATATCTGCAAATTCTGAAAACAGGTAATGAAAGTCAGTCTAGGAGTTCTTTGTGCACTGTTTGCAGAGGTGGCAAATCCCGGTCTGGAAAGTAAAAACCCTGCCACAGTTTGGCTTTAGCCATTGGTGCTAGCGAGCTAGCACCCTAGCAGGTAAACAAGCACCTTGGGAACTAGCTACGAAGCTAGCTAGCTAGCTAGCACCTGGGGCTAAAGTCCAACTGTGACAGGGTTTTTACTTTCTGGACCTGGATTTGCCACCTCTGAATCTTGTAATGTCAAAATAGCAATTGTATCATTATCATTAGCTTAATGTTATTAATGTAATTACCCGTGCCTATGGTTGTTGGAAGGAAACATGAAAGCAGCCAGCAGAGAGACCCTGTATGCTAGGCAAACAGGATAACATTTACAGGTGCTCTATTTGATTGACACACCGGTGGTGAGAATCCCGCAATGCTAACACTCCACTGACATTTTCCACAGACTTCATGTGACTAGGAAGCGCTTGTCGGAACCATGACCACCGCAACACATGGACCACAAGCTAACAACAAGCCACATTAAGGTAAGGTAAAAAGGTGTTTTATATATATATATATATATATATATATATGCACACACATATGTGTGTGCGTGTGTCTCTTAGAAGCGTACGTGGGTGTGCATACGTCATCACGATAGCAAGAACACAAAGAAGGGGCAGAGTTTGATGGATAAACAGTACTTCGTGTGAATTTGAACCCTATTTATTGAAAGGCTGGAAATTTAGTGATGGCAAAGTAAAAAGCCAGACCATCAATTACGATTAGAGTCATTTTCAGGCAATTACCTCGAGGGCTCGTGTTTCCAAACAAAACATGTTAAGAGTTGTGTCTTTTTTGATGATGATGCTGTGAGGCTCTCTGCAGGTGCAAAGATCAATGTTTACATTTCGACGAATAGTCTGGTATGGAGGACCAAAACTGTCAAAATTAAAAATAAATAAATCACTAAATTAATATAAATAAAAGTGAAAATAAAAACGGATATAAAATATACAATTAAAAAATAAAATAAATATAAATCGAAATATATATATATATATATATATATATATATATATATATATATATATATATATATATGTAAAAATAAATACAAAAATAACACACTTAGGACCGCCCTCTCATTTGAAAAATATTTCGTCTTGATAGAGTGTCTGTAGCATAAAATAAATAAATGTGAGAGCAGAGCGTTTTTATTTATTGATTGATATTTAATTATATTTTTATAGTTATTTTTGTATTTCTTTCGACATTTATTTTTATATTTATTTTTTGAATCTCTTTTTATTTTTCTATTTTTTTTACTTTTATTTATTTATGGAAAAAAAAAAAAAATATATATATATATATATATATATATTTCCATTCATATATTTTTTTTAATCAAATTTTTGAATTATATTTTATTATGTCCGTTTTTTATTTTCACTTTTATTCATTCATTTAGTCATTTAATTATTTAAAATTTTTCCAGTTTTGGTTTATCCATATGGTAGGGCTTGAATCTCTTCTCACACCTTTCTGTATTGTAGGGACAGAAAATAATAGGACAGATACTGGACTGGTAACCTTTTCCTGTGGCACACCTGATAATCTCTCACGACACACAAAAACATGCTACGGCACATTGGTTGGGAATCACTGCGTTATGGCATAATGGCAAACCGACTTTCAGTCTAAAATCCATCTCCTTAAACCTTTAAAAGACTCTATGCCCTTATAATAACCCTATTAAAGTAACATTGTTTTTCCAAACTGTACCTGCATGTTCTATCAAAGTTAACAGCCCCAGCACAGCACTTAAAGTGGAGAGTGTTTAAGCCATGCACAGCTGCGCAGGAGATGAGCTACGCTCACACGAAACACCACGTAGGGATATCTTTTGATCGGACAATGATTTCACCAGATCTGCTAATAACTTCCTGGCTGCATGTTTGTGCATTAGCCTAACATGAAGGATTTATGCCATCTAATCCTGTTGTAGCGTGACCATTTCCTGTTGGATTGAGTCCGCAATGACACCGACTAATGAGACGAAGATACGATGGTAAAACAGTCACTAGATGAATACTGTACAGTGGTCGTTGTGAGCATAGCTGTATTTTTGTGACATCTGTTCCAACCTAATTTCAAGAATCTCGAGCATCTCTACCCAGATGTTTTGGAGTTTTGTCGAAGACTCAAGGGAAGCCTGGGGGAGGGTGTTGCCAGCAGTCTCCGTGCTGGACACATTGATACAGAACCAAAAGCCAAAGATTTGTTGCCATTGGACGAGCTCCTCATTTCCACTTAACATCAGGAGTGAAATTTCCACAGTTTTTTTTTTTTTTTATTGGCGGAAAACAAATGGAAGCAGCAGTATGTGTGACTGAAAGACAAATTATGACATTTATTTGTTGGATTACAATGAATTCATCTGCAGTTCAGCCATTTATTTTCTAGCACTGACTGGAACACTACATTTCTCAGTGGGAGGTTCAAGTGGAAGATTTACCATGCATCAAATATATTGCCTTACATACAGTATATCATAAACATGAAGATATCATAGTTTTGCCCTATTTTAATTGTTGTTTCTCAGACAGTTCTTAAACCTGGGTTCGATTGGGGTCAAGACACACACCCGCCGATATGAGCAATATGAATTCACTATGGTGTTCCACAGGGTTCAATTCTGTGGCCTCTGCTGTTTTCATTGTATATGCTGACCCTGGCTTCCATCTTAAGAAAACAGCAGTAGCTGTTTTCAGGTGTTGAGTGATGGGAGTCAGCATCCTAACTGCATGATTTGCAATGCCAAGTTGAGCCATTCTAGTCCTGCATAACTAGTTATCTAGCAAAACTACATACAGATCACATGACGTACAGTGATAATAATAATGATAATAATAAATTGTGACAGTATAATTATTATTATTATTATTATTATTATTATTATTGTTATATCTCTGATGGCAGAAATTTCAGTGAATCTGGACCAGTAAACCCGCTGTCCAGTGCAAAAAAAATATATATATATATATAAATATTTTTTTAGTTCATCTCCCACAACGGCCAGAGACTGATCGGATATTCTGTCATGAGGTCTGTTCTGTGTGCTACACCTGAGTGATGTTAAATCCCATCTGTCCCACCCACAGCCTGTGGAGACTGACAAAACTGTTTCGGCATATGTGTGGGAATCAATTTAACCGGAAATGTTCGAACCATGAGTCTCTGTTTTTGTCATGGTGTTTCTCGTGTTTCTCGTATATATATATATATTTTTGTCACAACCCTATTCTTCCCAGGTACATTAGAGTTGAACAGCCAAATGAATATTATAATGATTCAATTAAATTCTCTTCTTTAAAGCTGAGTATTATTGTCAATACAATTTAAAGGTATCTTCTTACATTTATGAAAGACCTGACTTATAAATTAAAAAGATTCAGAATTGTCTTAAAGTGCCATATTTACAATTACTGAATTAGAATTATGAATTTTTTGTCCATCTCATCTTTGCTGATGTCAATGTTTGTGTAACAATTAAAAGATCTTTGTGCAGTTTGTCACTTTTTTACTTGCGACTGCCACCTCTGGCCCAAAGCGTAACTGCAGCATCTGTGTCAGGCTCGTTCATGGTGTGCGTGCGAGTACGTGCACGATCTTAAAGTGACAGCCACTATTGACAAACGAAGATATGACTTCAAATGAGGAACGAAAAACTCCGCCCCTCCCTAAAGAAAATGTGGAGTGTGCAGGGTCCGCACACTCTACTATAAAGGGACGATAAAAGCTGATAGGTGCAGTTGTAGTAAAACAGTCGGGGCTCTTCGTACTCATCTGGGCATTGGTGAAGCATGCATGATGTAGAAAACGCTTTAATATTACCTTTTTAAACGGCACAATGCACCTTTAACAGTTACCTAATAACAGTTTTAATGTTTGTGGAGTTTTTAGCATATCCTTGACATTTAAGAAGAATTGATGTTCCATAATTAATCAGTATTGAATTGAAGTGAAGTGAATCAAAACGGGAAAAGATCGAAACCAAATCGAACTGAACTCGTGTGAATCGAAATCGAATCGATTGAGGTAATTATAACCGATACCCATCTTGAATGTCATATGAGTAAAGTTGATTAATTAATCATCTGTCAACATTCAAGACCAATTCTTTCAATGTTAACAGTTCATGTTGGTGATGTGTTGTTCAGCATTTCCAATTAGACATCAGAGTGATGAATCTATTTTCCAGCTATTTCGTGTGCCCTTGAGGTGGTGTGTGGCTAAAATTGCCGATGAATCATGTCGTTGGTCAGAATTTGCATTGTAAATTTGCTTTTGTTAGATTAGTCCCTGTAATTTGTCCGTCTTTCTGTCCTCCAGGAAAGCCTCAGAAGTTGTTGACCCGGGCAACTAGCAATTAGAATCATGTTTAATGTATTTAATTGACTGGGATTTTTGCAAGTGTATGCTACATTAAAGAAAATCTGTGGAAAACAGTTCTTTTCTCAGTCTGATTGGGCATGAAAGGGGAAGTGCTGTTTGGCATTTAAAGTGGTTACTTGCTCTGTGCAGGACGCTTTTTCACTTCATGAGATTTTTATGTACAGCATCGCGATGGTCATGGGGAACTCTGGGTTGGGCCGCTCCGGTTGCAGCCACAACAAAACATCGTGGTCCACTGCAAGCTAGTCCATCCGCTTCACACGGCCTCCACGCGATGGATCCAGAATAGTCCAGGCAAAACAAATCAACTGAATCGTGGAGCAGCCCAGCACGAAACAAGTTGGCTCTCACTTTCGTGGTGAGGATTTGGACCAGTCTTCCCGTCTTTTCTTTCCCTTTTATAGCTTTTATTTCTGTATTGGATAAGGGTTCTGATGTTACAGATCCATACATGCTTCCCTTCATTTGAACCTGGGTTTATATTTATAATGTGCACACACAGTAGTTGCTACCACAATGATTATTTATTTGCTCTCATTCTCATACCATTTGTAATTTCTTCTCCTTGCTTTGTCGCACAAACATTCTTATATTTAATTTGAACTTGTTTAGCCACTCGCTGCCCCTCCCTTTTTCTGTTTTTTGAAACTGCATGACCCCAATGGCACGTTACCTCTTTTATTGTTTGCGATGGTGTTTCTGGTAGACCATGGACTGCTCACAAGTCAATCGCGAGGGGTGTAGGGAAAAATGAAAGACGGGTTATGTGTGTGCGTGGTACACTTATTTATTATTATTTTTTCTTTTTTTTTAAAGTAGGTAATCATTTTACTACGACGGCGTATTAGTGGCATGTATAAAAACAATTTCAGAGGTGGGGTAATATTCCGAGAAAAAAAGTCAAAATTTTGCCACTTTATAAAGTGGCAAATTTATGAGTTTTTTTTTCTCAGAATATTGCCCCCACCTTATAAAAAATATGTTTATACATGGCCCTAATACACCGTCGGCAGGCCAAAGGGCATGGGTTCGATTTTATATATATAAATATATATATATATATATATATATATATATATATATATATATATATATATATATATATATATATATATATATATATATATATATATAAAAAAGTTTATATTTTTTTAAATGAAAATATGGTCACCCTATAACAAGCCATGGACACAATAAAATTATTAAAATTTTCCCAGCACAAAAGTGAGCGGAACAGACATAGAAAACATACAGGTATCTTTTGTCTCACCCCTCCTACCGGCGTATTAGCACTCCCAGTGGTAATGACATTACCTTGTATCTTCCCACTCACTTCCTACATCCATTAGCTGCATCCTATATTTCTTTAAATCTTTTATTAATACATTTTGCGAGATGTTCTGTAGGGAGTTGCAATCTGCAAACGACCGCGGGGACCAGCTGACCTCAGGCAGGCTTGCATGAGCCAGAAACTCAGGTTTAAAGTAATGAGGATCCCAGATTCCGTCGCTGGATAATCTCATAATGGGGACAAGATCATCACTTTGCTTAAGTAAAAACTACGGGGACTGATGTAATAAGACTGCCACTTGTACTCTGTGGAAAACAACTCTTTTGTGTGGTGGCAATAGCTTGTATTTGGAAAAAATCTTGATTAAGGCAGTACAAGCAAGTAACACTTATTTTAAGTATCTTCTAATAGGCTTGCAAGGAGCCTCACCTACTGGAATCTTCCATCATGCTGTTGAATGTCAAAGAGACAGGC
The DNA here is from genome assembly GCF_054856555.1 of Leptonotus elevatus. Classification (NCBI taxonomy): domain Eukaryota; kingdom Metazoa; phylum Chordata; class Actinopteri; order Syngnathiformes; family Syngnathidae; genus Leptonotus; species Leptonotus elevatus. Next base: position 7,013,293 of record NC_141259.1, read on the forward strand.
CAATGCAACATACTAAAAACAATAATTAACCATACAATAAGATGAGATGGTTGATTTAACCCAACATGTGAGTTAAATACTTTACCCAAATTTGCAACTATAAAACAAGACTGACTAGACATACTAAGTGTGACTAATACAAGACCATAGCAACTGACATTATTATCATAAAGGACATAGTAACTACATAGCAACTACAAAATAAGAGTGACTAGACAAACTAAAAGTGACTAATACAAGACCATAGCAACTGACAAAATGATTATCATAAGGGACATAGTAACTGCGTAGCAACTACAAAATAACAGTGACTAGACAAACTAAGAGTGACTAATAATCATCATAAGGTACATAGCAAACACAAATGTCATCACAAGGGACATAACAAATGCATAGAAACTGACAACATCAACATTATAACACAATAACCCCATGACCCAACCCAAAACTCAGTCTTATTTTGTTCAGGAATCTATCAGTTTGTGGCAACTGTACAGTATATCCCAGGGTTAATCATTCTTTTGGCCATTTAAAAAAGTGCATTTTCATATGCACTTAAGCATATCTACCTCAATCATCATGCAATTTTAGTTAGCAGAAAATCCATGTGGATGTAGTGGAACGCTGTTACCAAGCTGTAACGCTAAATATAAAAATAAATTGAAGACTACTACACTTGGTCAAGCAGGGATGGTGATTTTTGACATTTTTTATGTGATTTTTAAAATGTGAGACCCAACACATTTCAATGACAAAAAAACAACCAAAAAACCCAAGTGTGGTCTTATTGCTGTTATATTGTGTGGTGTACCAACACAGCACATAAAAAATAATGCCAGTCGCTGTACTATGACAGTTGCGTGTCACATAGTGCCACAGCACATCCAAATGACTGAGAAAAGGAAAAAAAGCAAATGAGAGTTAAACAAGAAGAAATAGAAGATACACCTTGATGTTAAAAACTGAAAATCAAAAAAATTAATCATTACCACAAAAAAAACACACGTTTGCTTAACTGTAGGGCCCGCATTTTTTGGGGGGCAATGCCAATACCAATTTTTTGGAAGAAAAAAATACGGATTACTGATTACTTGGCCGATTATTTAAAAAAAAATTATATATATATATAATGCATACAATTATTATTTTCCCATAATAATATTGGTTATTTGACGGAACAACCCTCCCGAACTCATGCTAATGTCCGGTTAGCATTTGAATGGGATCCTCCCTTTGTTTTTAGCATTAACGCTAGGCTAGCGATGTTTTAAAAACAAAGCATGTTTTGTATTTAAATCTACATTGGATGTAATTATTATCGTCGTCTGTTTAGTTTTACAGGTAACTCTAACTGAGATGTCATTAAACAGCTTAAAGGACGCTTGGTTTGACAACAGAATAACATACGCTACACACTTGCTAGTTGCTAATGCTACGCAAGCAAAATGGTTTCACAGCGTCGAAAACTTTTCTTTTCTTTGAGTATAACGTTTTATTTGGCCCATTTGGCCGATTGTTTTGGCAGATGTTTGAAGGGCAATAATCGACCGATTATAATCGGCGGCCGATTAATCGGTTGGGCCCTACTTAACTGCGAAAAATTAAGCATAACATAGAAATGGTTCACTTTAAACAGAATTTATAACTGAAATTTCAACTGATTTGATATGTACTGTAAATTGTGGATTTCAAATCTTGCCTAAAATAAGCCACAAGGGGTCATTTTATGATGATGATGATGGTTGATTCCACAGTCACCATGTTTTTATTCAATCTAGCACCTGAGGGACATTTTCCTTGATTTCTCGAGGGTATTCCATCTCTTTGTTAAGCATCCCAGAATCTTTGAGAATCTATGCCAAGGCAGATTGAATGCTGAGACGAACACACCTGATATTTTTATTTGTTTGCAGACAGACAGAGATAATGAAAAAAACATATTTTGTCTGTCTGGCCTCATCTTCACAAGGGAATCTCCGCAATGTGTAGCCAACATCCTCACTTCCTGATCTAAATCATATTGTTTGCTCATTTATACAGTAAATACATGTTAAAAATGAAAACACGTTCATTAGGACAGAGTTAGTCAATAAGATACATGCAGAAACTCTTTAAATATACCAAACTGTGCTTTCATATGGTTTTTCTAAAATATCTGATCCTTTGGTGGTCTGTTTTTGGATAAAATCCACGAATCACCAAAGCAACTGAGAGAGAAGGAGAACATAAATGTAATTTTCAACCTCTCCCTTTATGGTAATAGTGTCTCCGTACTTATGTTTGTTTAGGATCGAGTGTGTTGTGTGCAAGTTTGAATTATAGTGTACTTTAGCTGCTGAAGTAAAACCCTACTGCTGGGACTGAGGAAACCCGACAGCTTTCATTTGATGCTTGGGATGTCATGAAAGGTCAAGGAAACATTTTGAACATGGATACTGTAATGATGCTTATGGTTTGTGCATGTTCAGGCTCAAATTCTTGCTGGCCCCTTAAAGAGAACTGTGCATTGCATGGGGCAGATAGAATGATACTAATGATGGTGGCATTGTGTTTCTCCGCTGCATAGAAAACCATTTGAGAGAGAACCTGAGGCCTCACCTGTACGCCAGCCTGATTACACCTAGCTAATCTCTAAGGGCAGTGCGTGTATTTGCGGTTCACTCCCGTCTTTACAGATATACTTAGGTGGATGTGAAAAAAAAAATGTGTGACACACACACACACATGGCTTCACTGAAATCAGACCTCTTCCAAATGTGAATAAATATCAGCTAATGTATCTGATACTGTATGTGCTAATGTTTGAACATTATCAAAAATCTCATCAAAAGGGATTCTTTCATCCTGGAACTTATCGTTTTGACAAAACCAGGAAAAAGACAATAGCAACATGCAAGGTTTCAAACTCGAAGGTAAGAAGCACAACTTCTACTTTTGTCTGTCAGACGCAGGTAAGCTAGCTTGTTTGTGAACTGGGAAGCTAAGATAGCTAGGTTAGCTTGACAGTTTAGCTTTCCAATGGGCTATATGCCACGGACTTCCGGCGAAAGTGAATAATATGGTAGCAACTTCCGGTTCTATTTAAAGTTACTGAATGCAGAAAATTGAATTTCGAATCGCTACTGCCATCTGTGGCCCAAAAATGAAACTGTAGTAACTGTAGTAAGTGCCAAGAAAATACTTATTTTTAATTATTTACAAATTATTTTATTCATTACATCAACACACAGCCCTAACCTGTAGAATTGTAAAGCAAATTAAAAGGTAAAGTAAAATGGCTTAGCAAGTTAGCATACACCCCCCCAACATTGTAGAGACCTTCTTAAATATAAGATTTTTTTTTAATTGTTGAAGTCGTTGCAATGTATTTTCATAGTTTCTGGAGCTTCTGTTATTGCTATTCCATAAATAGGGTGCCTTAGTCCAAACAAGCAGAACAACGTTTCCTCTCGTTTTAACCTGATACAGAGACATGAGGCAGCCCGTCGCATTGTGGGCCAAATGGAGCGACTGGCAAATCCACAAGAGTATACAACAACCATCTCACCTTACTCCAAAGACATTCAGACAAACATGGCTACCATCAGTGACACATCATTATTAAAACGTTTGTCATCTCCTTCCTCACATGTCTCACCACAAATTCTCAATAGAATCACTTTGAATACACAGACCATTCCGTTCCACAGGATACTTCCAGGCGAAAATAGACACATCAAGCACAAATATCATGTTAATCTGACAGGAACCGCAATGGAGGTGTCCCGGACAGAATGACAGACAGAAGGGAAAGAAGATTTCAGACTTGCTTGAAGATTTAAACCAGACTTATTTTCTGTCTGTCTCCAATCATTTGAATTCATCACAACATTAGCAGCCGTTCACTTCTTGTAATCTGATGACGTCGCAGAGATGAAGCCAATATGTTCAAATGCAATCTTTCTGTCAGTGCTGTGACTCCAGGTCAGTCCGATCAGAGCTTAAACGACACAATTACTCTCTATTCAATGAAAGGCATTTGCTCTAGTGATCTTTATGCACCATTCGCTGTTACTTCACCAAGTTCCTGCACTAGAAAACCCCACAGGAAATCGTATCCAATATTCAATTTCCACCTGCCTCAGGTGGGACTCGAAGACCAACTTTCTGTCAGCAGGCCTTTACCCAGACCCCAAGATCACACATTTTGTGGTTAGTCCGTTTTCCTGTCTGCTCCCGTTAGCTGCTAATAGGCTTGGCACTGCATCGTTACACTGCAATTACAACGCGGGCTTGCCAGTTCGTACTACAACTTCTAAAGGTGCTGCATCCAACACTTGTGCTTTAATGGAAGGTTTTTAATGAATGAGCTCATTTTCAGACAAACTGGCCGACATTTGCTATGTACTAAATGTGTCTGAATAACCGCGTTGCAGTCTATGTAGCATTCTAGGTTTTATGAATTATAACAACATTTTAGATATTTATCCTCCGCCCAAGCAGGGCGGTGTGCTAAAATGATGAAGCAAACGTTGTTTTAAACCGCATCGTGTTGTTGAAATATGATTTTAGTTTGATGTTTGCATTAAAAGTTCAGTAGAGTAGTCTGCTGCAGAGAAACCTCTCTATGTGATCATCAGAGGTCAATAATGACGGACTAAGGATTGTCGAAAGTGGGTTTTTGTCCGTCAATGTAATCATCAATAGTCAATATTAACGGATGTGGGCATTCCGTCAATGACGATGACAGTGGGTTTGATGATGGACAAATGACAGACTCGATGGACTAAGCTATCTCCGAGGCAGCCAGACCATGTAGGGCACCAGACCCACAGTCCCCCAAGGAACCCCAAATGCTGATCCACCAAAAGCAGAGAGGAAGGACCCCCAATAGAGATCCTGATGTCACGTGACTTTCTCTGAACACGCATGTGGCAGGAAATTATTGGCGCAGCGTTAATGGGCTACAATGTTTGGGAGGGCGAAAACTAGCGTTTATCCGTCAACTTTCCGCCCAAGAGCATTGACAGTCACTTTGATGAAAAGGACATGATATACATGCGCGAGGTGAGGTGGTCATGTGGGATTGCCAATGAAGTTTCAGGAGGGCTTTTTTGGGCAGCGCTGCTAACATGGAATTATCCCCTGTTGCCGGTGAGTGCTTTCAAATCTGATCATACAAAGGCTTTACAAGTTTGTACAATCAGGGTTTATTTCCCCTTTATGTGTGGTGAAAATGCCATCGAAGTTGGCAGTGTTATTTATGTACGTTAACAACTTAGCAACTGCTAAATCGGCCGCGGCCGCCATCATTTATACCGTATAAAGTCTTCTTCATGGTGTTGGTCAGTTCTTAAATTCAACTGTGTAATAATCTATTAAACTATAGCAGCACAAATGTACAAAATAGATTATTTCCCCCACATTTTGCTTGTGGGTAAGAGTTAGAATCTGCTGATTTAGCCACCATGTACAAAGTGCAACATTGGCTACGCATTGGTTCCTCTTTTCGCAGCCTGGAGCATGATCAATCCTTTTTTTTTGCCTCTTCTCGTTGTGGCAGCTGGTCCACAACAGCTGTCAATCATTGTTCAAGGGTCTATCATGCCAAAATGGCTGAGCTAACGGCCATTTTCGTACGCGTGATGTCAATGTCAAGATCTCTACTAGATGTGGTCCTACCCCAGAGACAGAAGATAGAAACCAAAGGCAAACCGTGGGGGGCCCTGAGGGGTTGTGCTCGCTCTGTCCTGGCCGGGGGTCGACGGCCCCCCTCTCTGGTGGAGGTTTTCATGAATGCCAGATCCACCACACCAGCATCTATCGAAATTCAAACACAATCTGCTTCTTCCTCTGGTCGTTGAATCGGTGGAGGCTGATGTCTGTGGATCTCCCTCTGCTTCATCTATCCTTGCTTCCTTTCCTCAGTCTTTCCTTTGGTCTCTTGAGGTCTCCCTAATTGGTTGGAATTTAGATGTTTCTGGGGTTGGTGAAAGATTCTGGTTGGTAACCCGCTGGGTAGTAGGCGATGTCTGGTCGGTGCTGGATTTCACTTTCCTTTTTTTTCTTTGATCCTTTCTCGGGTCTCCTGACAACTACACAACTAGCTGGATTCTGAAGTATTCGGTTTCGGTGAACGGTATGGGATTTTTAATAGGTTTTAGGTGAATTAATGAGTACACACTCACACGCACGCACACACACACACCAGCACATGCACATACTCACGCACATACCAAAAAAGAAAAAGAGAAAAAAAAAGAGAGAGAGTAATGATGACATGTCGAATCGGTAAAATTACCAAATGAACAATACTGAGCTTTCTCTTGAAAAAAAAAAAAAGAAAGAAGAAGAAATAAACCAAAGGCAAACCAAGTCCAGTCAGTCAAATCCAAGGGACTTGTTTACTTGAAAGGTCATAACAGCTAAGGTTAAACTGTTGTACTCCAGCCCCCGAGACGCTACATTGAAAAACATCCAGTCACCATACCATACAGCATTTTATGCCCTGAAGATGTGGTAAGCGTAATCATGAAATCACCTGCAGCTCTGACCAACTGTGAGTCAGAAAACAACACTTTTATACTCTAGGTTTTACCGGATCACACCAGGAGACAGAATAGATGGATAACGCACGGTCTGACATTGGATCTGCGGTGGTGGGTAGACAAAGTAGTCAACAGGCATAAGTCATTTGATGTGAAGTTTTCTGGGTGGTGGACAATGAGCAGATGCCTCAAACCTCCTTACAGGTCTCAGACACTGAAACACTATCTAACCCTGTGATATCCAGACCATTTATTCTCCCTCCATCTATCAAGTGTTTAGTCACTTGCACACACTTGCTTTCACTCTTTGCCAGACTGTGTTTCTTCAAGTGGGTCTGGATTTCTGTGGGTTATGGTTTGTAAAACCTATTTTTTTCTTCCTGTTGTTTAAGGAAATTGTTAGTTTTTTATTATCACTAAACAAACAGTTTGAATTTCCTGAACATTTTTAGTAAGCTACCAGCCTTCAGTATGATTCTTATTAGTTGTGTCTGAAGAGGATTAAGATGGATGTTATGTTTTTCTTTCAGCCCTTTCTTTATTTCTTTTGCTGTCTAAACCCATGTTAGTGATGTTTTTCACATATTTCCTCATAGTGTTGTGTGTATTTTAAGTCTGTGGGGTATTTCTGGTAGCAAACATAACACGCAACGGAGGCCTTGTGGAGACAGAACACACACTTCATTGTTGTAGCATGTTTTTTTCCCCCAAGTCCTAGCAAAGTTCCATATTTATATATCCTCTTCTTGAACATTTTTTGTATGCTAATTCTTTATCCTTCAAATTTAGAGAGTCATCACTCATCAGTATTCCAGTTTTTGATACGGTCATGCCTCCTGAAGTCATGGTCTGATTAGGACTAAGCACTCGTTGGCCACGGCTCACGGTTTCAAGCAGTCTTTTTTCCTTTTAATTTTAGTTCCACAAGGCCACTTTCTGCTTTACGTTCCAGGAGCACTTCTTGCTCACCTAGAGGACAAAGAACTTTCTATGCAAAAAGTGGAGAAATCAATTAAAGGTACATTATTACACGGTGGACCCACTCTTGGAAAGTGTCCTGAACTGTAAATAAAAGTAATTTCAATGTTGGGTTTGCTCATTGAGCACCAGATAAATTCCACAGTTTCTAAGTAAGCCGTGTGCAGCTCCAACTACCAAAGCAGATGTGCCACATGGTATGTTCTCATTTGTTTCTGACGTTTTCTTACAAAGATGAACTAACCAGCACTGCCGGCCTGTCCTTTTACACCCATATGTTACTGAAGAAAAGACCTGCAGTGATGGGTGGAGTTTTTGGTACTTCATGAAGAGTAGAGAGTAACTATTGAAATTTGTCGCGGCTATGTGAAATCAAACAGACGATGATGACATTTTCCAAGAATCGCTATCGACTGGCAGTTTTACATTTGATGCCATAAAACATAAAACATGCAGGCAGGAGCAAAACTCAGCCACACATCAATGTCGGGGTCCAATCTTGGAATCCTATGTCGGCACCACTTCACGCTCCGTCTCGTGTTTATCTTCATCTCGAGCCCCTTCGCCACTCTTGTGCAAGTTCCTGTTTCTCCCAGGCTCATTTCTAGCATTGCATTGCAGGTTTCTCAAGGTTGAATTTTTTTCTGACAAGTGAACAACCATCACCACTGTCTTCAATAGTCCATCCTCTTGACTAAAATGCAGTATGTAAGGTTCATAGTGGGATTAGTAAAAAAAAAAAAATCTAACTAGGGGTGTAAAAATTAGTGTGTTAAGTTCCTTTAACACCACTATTTTTTTTTTTTTATAATGACCGTCCCTTACTTGGAAAGCCTGTACTAGGGGAATAAATAAATAAATACATTTTATAATAATGCATATATTTGTGGAGACTGGGGTCAAGTTGTACTTTGCAATTTTTAAAATGTTACTTCATGTTAAAGATTAGATAGCTCTTAATATGAAAATAAAAATGCACTGATCTGTCACCAATGTCTTACAAATGCAAGTATGCCATCCAGTGGTAGAAATATGACCAACACAAATCAATATCACACTTTTACAGTACACTACATCTTTTTAATTTTAACTACATTTGATGAATTATTAAATTACTGTATCATTAATTAAAAGATGCAGCCATATTTCTATTAGTTTAACATTTGTTCCCACTTTTATGTTAACAAGAGTATGATTATTATTATTGTGCATTTTATTGTACATTTAAAACATATATAAAATTTGTGATTAATCATGAGTTAACTGTTGAAGTCATGCGATCAATTCCGATTAAAATTTTTAATTGCCTGACACCCCACTCCTAAGGCAAGAAGGTCACAGACAGGCACAGTTAAAAAAAAATAAAAGGGAGCTGAATACAAGGAACAATGCCGAAGAGTCTTGCAGAACAACTTGTCAAAGAGTGTGTCAGCAGTGGGACTCGTTCTAGAGCTGCCTGGCAGCCCAGTAGGACATTAGTCAGAAGGACAACAATCTGCCCAGCAATGCTTCAATTAGATTTGGAAGAAGCCTGTGTCCTTTTTGTAGAAGACACATGACAACCTGCCTGGAGTTTACTCAAAGTCACCTTAAGGACTCCTAGACCAGTGGTTCTCAAATGGGGCTCATGTACCCCTGGGGGTACTTGAAGGCACTACAGCCCTGTAAGATAAAATAAATAAATAAATAAAAAATCCATGAAAAAATCCTTTACAAATTATTATTGAATTGATTAAATATTTCAGGATAATATAAGTTCATAAAACGAAAACGAAACCCGGATTTTCCCCCATACTAGAATGGTTCGAGCCAACTTGTCACGTGCCCCCTCTCGTCACCTATCAATCACTTGAAAACAATTAAGTTAATTATTTATTTTTGATAACAAATCTCTTCTATGATCCAAAAGAGGACACGTTATGCTGATTATTTTTTTGTGGACAAATATTTATTTATAATTAAGTTCATTATTTGTTTTTGAGAACAGATGTTTACTATGACCCCAAGAGAGGACACTTTACTTTATTATTTTTATGTACACAAATCATTAGAAATACAAAAACAATGGAGTTTGAATGGTTCTAAAGGTTAATAAATCAGAGCGTGATGGCACGGCACTGTGTTTTGTTTTTGTTTTGTTTTTTAACCCAAAAATGCTTTGTGCTGGTTAGGGGGTACTTGGCTGAAAATATATTTCACAGGGGGTACATCACTGAAACAAGGTTGAGAACCACTGTCCTAGACCATGTGAAACAACATTCTGTGGTCTGACGAGACAAAGAATGAACTGGCGTGAACGCCAGACATTTTGAAACTTGGCTGCTCCAGAGTGCTTTTTCAGCAGGACGATGACCTTAAGCACAAATCCAATATATCAATGGAGGGGCTGTGACACAATGAATAAACAGTAGCTCTGTTAGATTTTTATCAGTAGACATGATTTTCCTACTTTTATTTCCATGCTCTATGTGTGTGTGTGTGTGTGTGTGTCTCCTTCCCTCAGCCAGAGGGCCTTCAACTACCATTGTTCTGGAATGCTTACTGGGAAATCAAGCTGAAGCTTTAGGCCCGAAGCCCAGCTATCATTCAGACCTATAGCCTTGCCTGTTGTCCGTGTCTGTTCTGTGATGAGATTTGACAGCAGCCTGTAGGCTGTCATTGCATTCCTGCACAGCTGCTCCTAAATCACAAAAGGGATGAATCAAGTGTTGTTTTTGTTTTTTTTTCCTGGTCTGGCTGTGGGCTGGAGCAAGTGCGGCGACTGCGTATGAGGCCATGTGCTTGCGGTCTTGTGCATAAATCATTCAGTTTCTCCATCACTTATCAGTTTTATGTAATGATGTGTTTTTGTGTATAAATGAGCACACTTGACACCAGTCAGGCCTATTTTCCATTTCCTGTAATTCTCCAGAGCTCTGACTTTGTATGTCAACATTGTGCAATGTATTGAGGCTGATAAGGAAATGTTGAGCCAATTTGACTTGACTGTTGAAGTGGTTTGGAATCATCACCAGGCCACTGGGACATATCAAATGTCTGGTGGAACATCTGAATTGTTGCTCTAGTGCCTAAGAGAGCAGAAACATTAGAGGAGACACATTATCTTGATTCTTAAGTAGGTTTATTATTGTGTATGCGGGGGAGCATCAAAAGTGTGTAACTGCCTTGTTTTCTTACTTGCTGTGCAAATATAGGAATACAGGGGGTCTTTAGTTTATAGAGTTCAAGTAAAGTCAGACACAATAAATATTTGTATGAAAAACACTTTTCGGCTGCTAAATATAAAATGTATTTAAATGATGAGCATGCCACTCACTGTGCCACAGTACACATGGGTAATAATGGAGGGGAGGCAAATCCAGGTCCAGAAAGTAAAACCCCTGCCACAGTTTGGTTTCAGCCATTGATGCTAGCTACTCGCTAGCAGGTAAACGAGCACCATGGGAGCTAGCTAGGGAGCTAGCTAGCTAGCACCCGGGGCTCAAACCAAACTGTGGCAGAGTTTTTACTTTCTGGACCTGGATTTGCCACTTCTGGACCTCAATATGGTCCCACAAGCTCATCCACCCCTGGTTCTTGCCCACTACCACTCTTTGACTCTCACCAATTACGAAAGACACTTAGTCCTTTCTGATCCATAAATCGAATGCATCACTTTGAGAACCCACTCAATCCATTTTTTACCAATCTCCACCCTTTGTAGTACTTCAACCCCTCAAAAATTTCTTGACAATAATATGTTCTATGCAGCCCCACTAGTCTAAATATGATATTCCGGTTAATATTGCGTTAGTGGAATATGCGTTAAAGATGTATTTCAGGATCTTCTCGAAAAGTAGAAGCCAAATGTCCGTTTGTCACTTTTTAAAAAATGTCCATCCGGAAGACCATCCTACCAACTTTTCGCTCGTCTAGGGGTATCGCCTACTGTTAGAACAAATTTACATACGTTATCCCATATTTACTCTTATAGTATTGCAAAGCATGACTCTTGCTCTTGCAGCTGCAGCACAGTAATTGTGCTCTTATCACAAGATAAGGACTGAAACATTTTGTTGTTGGAACGCTCTGTAAAAAAATAAAAAGAGAGGGCTCGGGAGAGTGTGCCTCAGAGTGGGTAGAAGTTTGTGACTGAGCACAGCTCTGTACGTTCTCCTCGCGAGCAAAAAATAATCGAAGTCTTTTGTCTTCCTTCCTTGTCTGTTGTTTATTAAATGTTCTAGGTTGACTGAACCTGACACCTACACTGTAAAGATCAGTAGTGATATTTACTTGAAAAAAACTAGTAAAGGTTGATGCACTCAGAAATTCTCAGTAAATTTTACAAGGGGTTTAGAATTTCTGATGTGAAAAAACTTTTGGGAACATGCAAGCTCATCTTCCTGCGATGGATTAAAAACAGCTGGATTTTGCTGCATAACTCATATTCCACAAATGTAATATTGATCAGAATGTCATGTTTAGACTAGTGAGGTCGCATATAACATCTTATTGTCAATAAATGTTTAAGGTTGACTTTCCTTGAATTATTCCACCAGTTTTGTTTGTCATACAATTTCACCACCAATTGTTGCAAGGTCGAATTTATAAGGCTCGATCCCCCCTGCTTTCACCATGTGACTTTTGTTTGCTTCTGCCCCCAGTCCATACTGTACACCCACTACCTTGACCTTGGTCATGTCTCTTCAGACCCAAACATCCAACCAACGACGTGGAAATTGAAAAACAAATCTGCAAGGATGACCACAGGTAACAAACATCATCCAGTGGCCAATTCACATCCACTTGTTTGCTCACCCACACCTGTGTAAACCCAAGTGCAAGCCCGCAAGGGGGGGAGTCTTTTTACTGCTGTGTGGCTTTGTTTTAAATGTCAAGTTCTGTTTATTGTAATCAGAATGCCTCAGACATGCATTCCTTCTGAACAGCTCCGAGCTATACATCATTCTTATCACCCCAGTAACCTGAAAGAGGAGAGGATAGGTTGAAGGTTGAAAGTTTCTGATAGTCAGTTGGGGGAAGACTATGGATTATAAAAAAAATTCATATCTTACTTGTACTCAAATGTTAAAAAATGAGTAAGTAGTGACAGTAGGAAAAACTGTCACTGCTGTCTGTACTGCTCTTAATGGCAACAACCCCATAGCCTGTTCAAGTGACCTCTAAATATCAGCCTTCATCCCGAGTTGAGATTTTCTTTCTTACGCTTCTTTTCAAATTACAAATTTCCAAATTTATGCTTCCTGATAGTCTCCCCGGGATTATCAGGTAACAGGACAAAGCCCAGAGATGGTGTATCAAAGCCTCTCGCAGGAGCAGAGTATTTCTAAGGAGGATTGTTTTTCAACCGAGCCGCCACTCTAAATGACCGCTATTGAAGTTGAGGCCGAAGAGTTAGATGCAATGTATTTTGGTCTCGGGTTGCCCCTAATGGAGGCCCAATTTATTGCCTAACATAAAATGACATTGCGCCCCCACCTTGCCTCTCACATAGCAGGTGACTGCGACAGATCAAGTAAACTCGCACTGTCAACACTGCGTAGAGACAATTCAGACACAATGCTCATTGTGACTGAAATAATGTACTTTCCAAATTAAAATAAAATAGTAATGAATGTCTCTGGAGTACCACATCTGCCATTGATCTAAATCAAAGTCCATCAGGTGAAACAAATCCAGTAACAGAACTTGATACAGTATTTAACACAGCCCTGGTGGCTCAATGATGTTCAGAGGTGGCCAATCCAGGTCTAGAAAGTAAAAACCCTGCCATAGTTTGGCTTTAGCCATTGATGCTAGTTAGCTAGCACCCTAGCAGGCAAACAAGCACCATGGTAGTTAGCTAGGGAGCTAGCTAGCTAGCACCTGGGGCTAAAGTCAGGGTTTTTACTTTCTGGACCTGTATTGGCCACCTCTGCTGATGTTGTTTAACTGCCCAAAATCAACTTCAGTGAGTAGAGCGACCACTAGGAGCCACTAGAGAGCACGTTTTTGTCTTCAGACTGTCTATCTGCTGACAGAAATATGCTGCCACCGAAATAAATATTTTGCTAAGAGAAAAGGAAAGTGTAAATATCTATTTGGAATGCTTAGATTTGTATGTTTGCAGTATTTGTATTCCACATAGTATTCTATAAACATTGAATCAAAAGTAGAATTTTGCAGCATTTATTGTAAAGGTAAACAATTTGCCTGTTGTGACTTTAAACACACTTCTCATAGTCCCAGGGGAGACCAGCATCATTCTTGCACTTTCTTTGTATGAAATTCCAAGAGTGGAAAATGTGATGCTTTTCAGGCAAGCAAAAACAGCAGAGACGTGATACATCGTCCCATCTGTCATCCATGCTGAGATATAGAACAAGATGCATTAACGCGGCAACACGGGGGACTGCTCTCTGTCTTTCTTTGCTTCCTTTCCACCCTCCCATGCTTTAAACATCATAGCGCTGAAATGATGAATGATGTTGTAGCAGGTCAAAGATGTTAACTTACTAAAGAGCTCGGCTAGACTGCCGCATCTACCTGCCTCGATAGTTTTGTGTTCCGTCCCTGCCCTTTTTTGCTGCTGCTTTTTGTTTTACTGTGACTTCTGTTAGTCATTTTCATATCCACAATATTCATTTCACTTCATTTGTATCGGACGAAGTGATGTAATTCAGAGTCTAATGTAGTTCAGCTGCAGTACCTTGACTGTTGTGACTTTTCGGGGTCTCTCACCGGTGGTTCTAAATTCGTGGAATGCTCGACAACCCCCCCACCACAAGTCGTTACCTCTGATGAGCCTCTGGTCCCTAATTCCCCGACCACCTGGGTCTTTAGTCAAATACATTTATCTACCTCTGTCAACATCTGCCTGACCACATAAAGGAGCACACTGAATCTATCTGTTCAGATTATATGTTAATAGATTTTAGGCCACAAAATAAATCTACAACCATCTTAATGTCAAAAGCTCATTTGCTTACGTAATATGATGATCATATTTTAAAAAAAAGAAAGAAAGAGAAAACTATAAAAATAATGTTCTAAGCCCAACTTTTTTTTATTTATGGCGGGGCAGGGGATCGATCCCGTGCCGTGACCACTTCTCTAGTTTGGGAACGCAGAACGCTACCAGTGAGCTCAAATTCCAGTTGCGGTAACAACACAGTGCACTCTGCCACACATTCGTCCCACAATGAAAACTGGATTTTTTAAAATGAATTTATACCGTAACCAGGCAGGCATAGTATACAGAATACATAAGGACATTCTTTTAAAGACATATTAGAGATGCAATACTTTAATTAATTTAAGGAGCACCGTACACGCATATTGACAAAATAATATAAACTTTTTTAGAAAAACTGATGACAGGAAATGTTCCACATATATGACTTTAAGAACATTTTCATTTGCAATTAGGAATCCCGATTAGGCAAACAATTAGGAATTATTGTATATCTTTCAATCATTATACAGTAGGAATAGAAACCGAAGCACACACTATAGCGTTAAGTGAAAACATAAAAAGTTGTTATATTTACTTTCTTCATCTTAGCTAACCCATGCTAAGATTTTTTCATGGCACTTCATCCAACATGCTGCTCCCGTGGCTGAAGTCTGTATATATAGTATGAGTATGATACCAGTATGAGCTCATGTATGGCAATCTTAACATGTAGCTACGATCACACTCGATGGGGGATGGTCGTGTGATTTTTCTCCCAGCCTTTATGTCTTGCTCCTGCCTACAAACACACGCACACACTTCAATGTGTGTTTTCCCTTGGCCCCCGGTTCTGTAGTCAACATTAGCCCTTGATCCCAGCTGAGTACAGACAGGTCTTTGTCTAGGACGGTTAACCCCTCTTCTCTATACACTCACACTATATCCAAAGGACAGTCATAAATCAGAGCGCAGACTTAGTAGCGTGGCCTCAGCTTTACTACAGAGCAACTTGTCTCAGAATTAGCAGACATTAATCATGGATGCACTCCAGCTCAGTTCCAGTGTTGCGAGTTCCTTGTACATCAAACCATTGGTTCTTACAACAGTTCTTTCCATGAGATTGTTAACCGACTGACTTAATAGTAAATTTAATGGAGGGTGGCAGAGGTGGCAAATCCAGGTCCAGAAAGTAAAAACCTTGCCATAGCTTGGATTTAGCTCCTTGTGCTAGCTAGCAGGCAAACGAGCACCTAGGGAGCTCGCTAGCCTATGGAGCTTGCTAGCTGGCACCTGGGGCTAAAGCCAAACTGTAGTAGGGTTTTTTACTTTCTGGACACGGTTGCAACATCCAAGGCCATTGACAAGATGTGAACTTTCTTCCCTCACCCATCTAATAGCACTGAAATGACTTATGCTGGACCCAACAGGAAGTATTTGATTCGTTTACTAGTTTTATGATGGTTACTTCACTGTAACAGTGTGTTAAGTTCACTCTGCCATTATATTTGCATTGCTTCAAGAATTACATGACAATTTTGTGGATATATTTTTATGTATTCATTTTTTCATCACTTAAAGCAATACTAAGGAACTTTCAGTTTACGTTGATAATGGCGGCGCCAAATGGACAAAAGCGGTATTGTTATATCTGAAGGAAGACCACATTCCCTATGACGACATGCGCATCGTGTCGTTTTTTTTTAGCTCACTCCAGCGAGTGAAATCAGGACCAATGTTGATCCTTGACTGTCCTTTTGTAGCTTTTGACGTATGCCATAAAGTAGTCAGCACATTTGTATTTTTTTGTGTGGCAGTGTTCCTACCATCCTCCTCAAAGTTGTAAAAAGCCAGTAAAAATGATACAGACCCTCTCAGGCCATGACAAAGGTACCATTTAAGTCGATGTTTCATCAGAAGAGTTATGAAAATATTTAATTAAGGTTGAAAAGTTCCTTAGTGCCACTTTAAAGGGAGAACTGATCAGTCACAAGAAGGAGTCATGCCATATCTATTATAGACAAAACTCCTTTAGCTCTGCATTTCTTTGTGCCTGGGTTATTCCAGGACACTGTGGGAATTGACGCCGCCCTGCAGTTTTTCCAATTATGCTGTTCCAAGCTTTAAATGCACAGTTATGCAGGGTGGGCAGACACATTCAGTTTTTATGCACAAATACTTCAAATGAAACTGGGAAACGGGGAGTTTATAAATCACACTTGTAAGCACACATGTTCTTTGAATGTGCAAGCTATGTGTGATTCAAATGGTGTCATAACAAATGTTGTGGCAAAATATATAGAGGAAGTTTGCCTCTTCCACTTACACTTCCAATCCCATCACTTGAAACTTCAGCTTCACCAGATTGCAGTTCAAGTTACAATTAAAACTTTGTAATTTTCACATAATGTATCTTTCAATTTACTTCATAAGCATTCATCTTAGCATTCAGCTATGAGCATTCAACTTAGTCTAGTTTGCACTAGTGGTGCTCTTCTAAAAATAGTGAAAGTCATCAGCTATACCTAAAGCACAAAAGATGAGGCAGTCTCCAACACCTTTACACCTGTTGCCAATTGTGCAATTTTTTTGTAGAACATGGGCAACTTGCTCAACAACAACCCTTGTAATCTGTAAGAGTGTCGTGCTTTTTTGATATCTTAGTAAATCAGGCCTTTAGTGTTGTTTTCGTACTTGTTTACCAAACTGGAGGTAGCGTGTAGACTGTGGTAATGAAGTATTATATTTTTCTCTCTTTCTGTTTCAGTCGTGTCCACACGGCAGTTGATACCTTACCAACCAAACCCAGTTTAAATAACAGAGCAAGGGTTTCAAAACACAAGCAGATGGCTTCTGCCTTTGAATGTCGTCTCTGTGCGATAGTAACTCTATCACTCCTAATTATGTCTCAAATGCTCCATTCCAATGGTAGGGATATAAATCAGGTATTTAAAAACCCCTTCGTTCCATTCTTCTCTCAGTCTAACCTCTCTGCCATAACATTTTTCCGTCTTTCTATGATTTGCACATGAATAAACAACTTTTGAGCATATTATCCACCCTTCAACAAGACTAATATCGAGAGTGATTAAAGTGCCAATTATTATAGCCAACTGTTTCCGTCAGTTTTTTTTGGTTGTAAGTGGAAGAGGTAGGAGAATGTTATTGACTTTGAGTAATGTGTGCTGAGGTTCAAGACTCAAACAGAGTATGTGTTGTGGCCCATAGCAGTACCTTCGAGGCTGAATGCTCACAGCATGGCCACGCCCGCCTGGGGAAAGTGGTTACCTGCTGATCCCAGAGCTGCAAACTGAAAAATGAGCATGTTGGTGGTGGAGCTGGAGGCCTTAAATTAGAGGCCAATGATAGGAATGTACGAGCAAGTTTATTTAGTCAAGCTCGGTGATCTGTTTTTCTAAGATCTCTATTATCCCTAATGAACACAAACACATGAGCCCATACAGGAAAGGATGCCTGGAAAACAAGGGTGGATCTATTGCACCTGTTTTTTAGTCGTTCTTGTTCAGGTCTCAGCACAGAACAAAAAAAAAAAAAAAGTTAGCGGAGTCAAAATTTGTGCGTTCATTTTGCTTTTAGCCTTTTAATTGATAGGGCAGCTGAAGAATTGACAGAAAATGGGGGAGAGCGACCTGCAGGAAAGGACCGCACAGTCCAAGAATGAAACCGGGGTCTCTTGCCTCGAGGACGAGCGTCTACCCATGGTGCGGGTGCTCAAAACACTGAGCTAGCCGTCGCCCCCGCCCCAGATTTTTTTAACGCGTGATTAATGACCACCGCTTACTTGGAGAGCCTGTACTATAATAAATAAATACATTTAATAATAATGCATATATTTGTGGAGACTAGGGTCAAATTGTATTTTACAATTTTAAAAATGTTCAGAATTTCACAAGTTATTTCATTTTAAAGATTGGATAGCTCTTAATACGAAAATAAAAATGCACTGAGCAGTTACCAATGTCGTACAAATGCAATTATGCCATCTAGTGGCAGAAAAATTACTTCAACACAAATCAATATCACATAGCACATATTTTCCTGGTCATGTCTGTAAATGAGAATTAGTTCTCAAACATTTTACCTGGTTAAATAAAGGTTGAATTAAAATAAAAAATATTTTTAAATTTAACTCAATTTTATGAATTATTATGAAAATACTGTATCGATGACTAAAATATGCAGCCGTACTTCTATTAGTTTAACGTTTTTTCCACTTTTATGTAAAAAAGAGTATGACAACTTATTTGGCCCATACATTTGTCAATTTGACTGTAACGTCATTACATTACCAGCCAGAAACCTCACCGTGCATCAGTAACCTGTACCTGCGTTGCTGTGCCGTCATGTCAATGGTCAGCAACCATGTGCTATCTATTAGCATACAGCTGTGAATGCTACTTCCGCGAACATTTGCGCAAGGAATTAGCTGTGGCTCAGTTACTGGTTGTTAGGCATGGCTATGGTGGAGCAATGTCAAATTTAAGGAAGTGCCATCGATGAGAGGACCCTCACAGGTCAGGAAGTTAGGCCTGATGGATAATGTTCAGTGGTTTCAGTGGAAGCAGTAAGTGGCAGGGCAGGGGAGGAAAGGTTGAAATCGGAATGTGTGCTCCTAGACTGCAGCCCAATAATTCTTCACTGCGGAAGCATTTGTACATTTGTAGAAAAATAAATGGGTCATCAATAATGAAAATGGCTGATATTACTTTACCATCATATGAACCATTTTAGTGTAGTTTTGACCTATTTTCATTTTTGCTTTTATCTGAGGCAGTAAACATGAATACATAACTAGTGGAAATTACAAACTTTCCATTGTTTGGAATCGTATTTTTATCTTGTCGCCTGCAAATAATTGTAGTTTCCAATGTTAAAAAAAGAATAGCGTGATAGGAAAATGACAACCCCCCGAAAAAAAAAGCTTATTGTACTGTACCTTGAAACTCAAAGTGCTGCCCTTGGAGATGACAGCCAAGTGCATACGGTCACGTATGTTATTGTATCTAAGTGGGAAAAAAAAAACGATGTTTGGATTTAGATGAAAATAACGCAATACAATTTGCGAGTATGAAAATTTGGAATTTGATTTTTCACGAGATTGATATGACAACATAATATTAATTAGAGAATCTGAATTATGTCTCAATGTCATTTTGAAACTTTATTCCCGGAAAAGAACGGTATCAAAAATATCCATAATATCAATATGGAATCGATATTAGCGCGATGATGCTGAAGTTTCAGTTTCGCTGCTGTAGCCTTTACACTGCTGTGGTTTTGCCAAACAGGCAACACATTGCCATACTTAAAGGCTTTGGGGATTATTTAATTGTTTACAAAAATTTATTATATTTTTCTATTTTTATGAAATGAAGGGGAGAAAGTTTTGTTTTTGTATTAGATTGCTTGAACACTTTTGTTTATGTACTTGAAAAATAATTGTTTTAGTATGCTGAATGTTTTTATAATATTTTTGTGAAGCGATAATTTTGAACAACTTTTCTTTAAAAAAAAATTAAAAAGAGTTTAAATGAGGGCTAAATCTTATAAATTTTTGTATAGTAGCTTCTGAGCTGGAAATTTGATGTGCGCTTACCACTTTGTGCACTTTGCTTAATTAATAGTAAAAAGGCAAATGTCTCAAAAATGTGTGAAGGTCATGAAAATGTATTTAGAAGTGGCCATTTTTGATGATCCATCTAGCTTAATTATTGTAAAGTCCGGTCATGGCCACCAGCCTGCTTTCGTCCAGTCCAGTCATGGCGTCACGCCCCATCCAGTCCTTGTCTACTCACCTGCCTCTGTATGTTTCAATATAGTTCCTCACATTGCCCTTCATTCCCGTCTCCCTGACGTGTTTCCCCGCATTTGGGTTCCTCATCCACGTACGCCTATTCCTCGCAGTAATTGCGAAATGTAAGCTTTTGGTGAGAAATGTAACTGATAACGTATGATGCAATGTTCAAACATTTCATTGTGTATGTGTGAGCGTGTCTTGGTGGGGCTTTCTTGCTTCTCATCTTTAGCGCTTCAGTTGCCTGCTCTCATCTGCTCCCAGTTAACATCTTTGAGCGATCTACTACAGCGTGCTCTCGTGTCATGAAACGCACACTACTCCCTTTTCTCGCCCTATCTTTCTGTTGTTCCTTTCTTTTTCTCCCTTTTTTTGTCTGGCACATGAAGTGGAAGATGGTTTTTCACTTTCTCCCCCCCCCCCCCCCCCAAGCCCGCTCCCCTCTCCTTTTTAACCACGGAAAAAGCCCCACGCGTCCAGATGCATCTTGGTCAGGCCACAGAGTCGTTAAATAGTTTGAAAAATGAATGTCTCAATGGCATCATTCTTGTCTGCGCCCCATCTCGTTTTTTCCATGTCTACTTGTTAACTTGTGAAATATTTGAGGTGTCTGAGAACTTCATTACACTGAGCATGCCAACAAACAGTGCAGAACATCTTTTCTCTGATCTCCAGCTTGCCCTGGAAAGCATTAGTATTGGAAAAGGTTCCTTCCACAAAGTACTCTTCCAATCCCTTGTAAGTGGTGCCCCAGGATGGAGGCTGGTCGCCCTCTTGAGTGACTCATATGTTTTATTTATCAAAGTCATTTTCAAGATCTATTTTTAATGGCATTTGTCATGCACAGCATTCAAAGTGTACATAGCGAATTCCTACCATTTCTTGATAAAATGCTCCACTTCACTCCACAGTCTAGTTGAGTGGTTCTTAACCTTTTTGGCGGTAGTGAACCATTAAAAAATAAAATGACATTTTTTTTCTTTCAAATTCAAGACATAGGTAGGTTTTGCTGGTGAACAAAATGCACAGGGAGAGTAGCCTTCACATATACAGATACAATAAAAACAGCAGAGGCCCCAGAATTGAACCCTGTGGAACACCATACGTTCAGTTATACACGTGAATTCATATTGCACATATTTGTCCATCCATTTTCTTTTTTTGCTCGACATAGTGTGAAGGGTTTACAATATAGCTGTCAAAATTAATTGTTTAATCAACAAGTAATCGATTTATCAAATTAATCAACAACTATTTTAATAATAGAATAATTGTTTGGAGCCATTTTTTTAATCTATAATTGTCCAAATCTTCTGATTTAAGCATATCAAAAGTAATTGTTCACTTATTTGTGTAGTCCTTCATGAAAGAAGACTATCTTATATGTTTAATCAAAATTAGACATTTGCAAAATGTTTTTACTTTGAAAACAATGACCAAACATTAACATAGTACAACATCCATCAATCTCCCCTTTTTTTTTTAATCACTATACAAATACGAAGTACGGAATCAACACCAATCACTGGTTAATAAAAAATAATCAGGGAAAAAAATGCTTTTGTAATACACTTTAATGCAAAATTTAAATGAATCCGATTAGTTGATTAACTCATTTACTCCCAGCCATTTTCACTGAACAACCTCCTTCACTCCCGGCTGTTTTACTGGGTTTTGACAGATTTTGCAAGGCCCACAGAATATTGTGTTCTGTTGCTATAAAAACATGGAACATACCAAAAGAAAGATTAGAGTCTCTTCTTTCATCAGGGGAAAAAAGTATATTTCTATCTGTTTCCGTTTTGCAACAATTAGCATTATAATATAGCTAAGTTTCTTCATTATTCACAAATCAGTTTAATTCTGTAGGGAAAACAGCTATTTGCAAAATGGCCCTGGTTGATCTCTTATACAATGCTGCCACCTGCTGGCCGTTTTCGTAATAACTGCCATTGCTTCAACCGTTCTCTTCAGTTCAGAGGCTGCATGAAAGGCTTCTGCATGCTCTAGCATAAAAAAAACACAACAAATGTAGAAATACATTTTTGGGACACTGGTCAATTTAAAATAGAACGTATTAATAGTTTTTTGGGAGCAAATTAGTTAACTGATTGCATAATCGATAGATTAATCGGTTTTAAAAACATTCAACAATAATAAAGAAATCACTCGACATACCATCACAACAGTCAAAACTCGACTACTGAGCGCACTCAAGGTTTAGAAACACACTGCTCTAGTTATTTTTATCACTGACTTGAAAACTTGTTTTTGGACACTAAACCTGTATATCTGATAATCTGCCATTATAGTGGTATCCTTTCTAGAAGTGGAGCCAATACCATACGTGCTTTTGAGGCTCTAGCCGGTGTAAACCCAGCCCACAACCTTGAAGTTGTAAGCACACCCAAACCAGACACACTGAACTTGGCCATGAGTATTTTCAGACAGTCTAGGCTTAGTGTCTGCAAATGACTTCCTTTTCTATCCTGGTCCCTGTTGCGCTTTCATTGTAACATGTCTTTAAAAACGGCAATCTTGAGATATCTTAGCCGTCATCATCAAACACTTTGTCTCAGGCTTTGGTCACAAGGCTACATTTTCATTATCATTATTGTCAGCTGACATCGTCCATTTCATGAATTCATGAATTCTTTGTCTGATGTCATCTTCTGAGGCATGTTTACCTTCACTTTACCTCTTTGGCCAACATTCCCAGTGTTTCCTTTTTTGTTTGTGTAAATCTTAATTTCTTGCGGCCGAGGTAAATACTGCACCAGTCAAGTCCATGGCCTGTCAAGGAAGCCTATCTTTCATCACTGCACTTTGTTGTGTGCTGAGGCCCTGCCCATCTTTCATCTGTGCCGGACATGTCTTGGTCCCAGTTGCCTCTATTTTCACTTTGTGGTTTTTCACCCTGACCACCATCTTGGCTCCAGGCCGGTGCACTCTTCTCACCACACCCTGGGGAAAGTAGTACACACCTAAACCATTTCAAGTTCCTTCCTCCGACATGTTGCTGAATGCCGTAATGTGGCTTAGAGGAATTCTTGCTGCCCTTCACATACCCTGTTGTGGGCACTTCTTGACCCAGGCCTCTTCAGAGTCTGTTTGCTATCATAGCATGAAACCACCATGTGATTTGTACCCGCCCATGTACTACACTTTTATTTTCACAGATTGATTTGACTCCTGAGAACACCTGCAACACACATTGATTGTATTTTAATGTGCAATTTTTATGGTGACAATTTGTCATTGCAAGTCTCATTACAGTACAGATAAGTTCAACAATTGAGTTTTCTTCAGAAAAACAGATAGTGTATCTATCTAATTGGTTAAACGTCATGGTTTTCATTAGTCACTTCTTTAAACTTGATTTCCCTCACCATCTGATTCAAATATTCTACTGTGGCAAATCACGGTTGACTTAACCTTAATTAGTGAAGTTTGGTTGTGTTCAGTAGCTGTGATTAATTGGTCTAATTTTTAAGACCATGACTTCATGGCACATTGTTTTGCACTCTTCTCTCTACTGCTACTCTTGCAGTTGGGAATAATAGTTGGGTTTGGTAACCACTAACTTGGCTTTGTCTTTTTGTCAAAATGTTACTTTTAATACGATTTTGGGGCAGTTATAAGGATCGTTTCAGACCTGAGACAAAATGTGGCAGAACTCACATCAAGCAAGCATCAGCCAGCATCCTTTCCATCAAGTCGGATGGTTTGCCGTTGCTGAGGTCGATGGAATGACTTGAGAGCATCCAACTTGCCAATAGCTGGTGGAGCCTCCAGCAGCGCCATCGCGCTGGCTCTCATGAACTCATTCAAACCCAAAAACGTGTAAACACGTTTTTTAATACATTGTCCTTCACTCCCAAAAACCTATTGACACGTTGTTTTTTTTTATTCAAGATTATACAGGTGGCTTAAAGCAATGGTAGTTATTACAAAAAACGGCCAGCAGGTAGGTGGCAGCAGAGTATAAGAGATCAGCCAGGGCCATGTTGCAACAAGCCCTTTTTGTCAGTGTTTTCACCAGAAATGTGAATATTGATGAAACGTAGCTATATTCTAATGCTAATTGCCGTGAAACGTAAACAGATTTTTTTTTCCTGATGAAAGAAGAGACTCTTATCTTTCTTTTGGTAGGTTCCATGTTTTTTATAGCAATAGAACACAATATTCTATGGGCCTTGCAAAATCAGTCAAAGTCCAGTAAAACAGCCGGGGGCGAAGGGGGTTGCTTCAGTGAAATAGCTGGAAGTGAATGTTAAGGCATCCAATGCTGCCATCACATGAAAGTATTTCGTAACATCCTGTGTTATTCCTCTGAGCTGGAACTGGGCCTCGATGTTTTGAAACCACAACCAAGAGTTGCGTTGTCAAAAGTGTTAAAGTTAAAGAGAAAGCCAACATTAATCTTCTTGATTCTAATCATCATAAAAATCTAACTCAAGAGAATCTTGTTTTCAAATGTACTTTATGTCCTGAAATATATGTTTGTAAGTAAAAGCCAGTGCCCACAGAGTCTCCGCTTGACCACTGGTATGATGTGAGAACATTATAGGCTGACAAGTCTACTGTGGCTGGCTCTGTTCCTCTCATTTGGTTGCTCTCAAAGCCGGTGACGTCGATGTTAATAGCAGATTTTTTCGATGCCTGCTGCATGTGCCATGCTGTTTTCACATTTGTTTTCTACGTCAGGTGTTGACGTGGTCAATGTGACTTGGTTGGTCTGTGCTCTCATCACTGTTGGAATTCTCCCACTCAGTTCATCTTAGAATGTCCTCCTCGTAGCACGCAATCTCTTTTGCGCGCCCACTCGGCTTTTTTCATCTGGTTTTGCTATTTTCCCTCACCGTGCTTGTTCAATTTTTGGGACACGTGCTATTAGTGTACATTCTTGCATTAGTACATGTATTAAGCCAAAGGCTGTATTTTTGTGAGGGCATTGCTCGCTGCAGATGATTAGACAACACACAAACTGTTATCATGGACATTTTGATTTTTCAAGTTGACAGTAATGCCTCCCATGACTCAATCTACAGATCTTTCAAATCAATATTCACCATTGAAAAAAAAAGATACACCATTTTTTTGTTACATGACTTTAATGAAGGAAAAATTGTGCGTATTGTATAAGGATTCTTGTATAACGTGTATTTACTGTGGGTTGGGACAAGCTGAAACAGTTGTAGTGTTGGTCTGTGGCTTTGTGAGTGACGTTGGTAACATGGCTGGTTAGTTTTTGTGTGGGCGTCTGGACGTGAGTTTTGGCCTGCTTTGGTGTTCTAATTTTGTTTTTGTGTGTTTGTACCATTCGATATACAGTATGTCTGAAAGTGCATCAGGACATGGTGCTTTCCTTTTTCCATTAACTCAAGTGGTGGTATATCTGAAACTTTCTTATATCCTAAAAACAAAGGAAAAATTGCACCTTCAAAATCTTGAAAGTTGGGCCTCTAACTTACAGTATTATTGTGAAATCTTATGAACCGACTTTGTCGGTCAGCATCTGTAAAGATTTGGTGTTTGAGTAAACCTGCAAAAACTGTGACTTATTTTCCACATTGTGAAAATTCGTCACATTCCTCTTTTGCATTTTCACAAAAATAGTCAGTCCTGGCATTCCAGAAACTATATTTTTGTCTACATTGATTCGTATGTTCCAGACAAAGAGGTCTATATGTGTGTGTCTCGCTGTCTTTTTGTGAAGTGAAAACATTCTTTTCATCAAGTACTGGAAAGTCAGTCAGTCATGTTTTTTGATGGTCTTTTAATGAAGAAATATTGTCAATTCTTGCACTTGTGACATGTAAACCACACCGCTCTGATACCATGCTATTCAAAGGATACGAATAGATTTGGTCAGTTTGGACTCGATGTTTAGTGGTTATAGACCTCCGCCTTCATTAATGTAATAGAGGATCAATGCACGTAAAGTTGATTGTGTGTCACTGTGAAATTCGAATGCAAGGTTGATGCCATTGTACGCAATGGCCTGCCTGGCTTCAGCTACGTTCAGTCATCACAGCTTCTGGGCCCAAACATCCAGACACGCCAGCCGCTGGATACCAATGGATGGGCTGGATTTCCCATTATAGACCTACAAATAACATCAGTTCAGAGCTATAGCAGTCACAGATGACATAGCCAGCATTATTATTGTAAAAGCTCCAAGAGGATGATTGATGTCTGTGGATTTTCTTAATGAGGGAGTTGATAATTGTGAAGAGACAGGAAAGTCTTTTGATCGATACGGTTTTGTGATGAACTTACAGTAGTTTTTCCATGAACGGCAGTCATCGGAATGAACTATTGGCAATTTGACATGCCATGCTTTTCTCATCTGTGGCAAGCAGGCTTCCTTTCTGACACAATTAGGGCAGTTGAATCACTGCTTCTCTGATTCCATTTGCCTGGAAGTCTTTACATGCAAACACTTACAGGTTGCAGACTGTCCTGTTTGGATGAATTGAATTACACGACATGATATTTGACTGTGCCAGATATATACTATGACTATGTTGCCTGTTTACATCAGAGTGTGGAAAGCAAGGGAGGAACGTAATGACACAACCAGAGAGCTCCTAATGAGATTAAAGCAGACAGCACACATGTTTGTGTTTTATAGATCAACTCTTGCTTTCAAAGCAATACATCTTTTGCTTGATGGATTAGACCTTGGTGAAATGGGAACATTGTAGAAGAAGATGGAGCAACATACTTGAAAACAGAGAACGCCGTGGGTGCGCTGTGCTACGTTGTTTTTCGTACTTATTACCTTTATGCTTGTATCTCTCGTTTGGAAACAAGATTCAACTGCAATACTTATTTACATTCCTTATTCTGATGCCTGCCAATGCCGTGAACTGACAGGAATATTGATGATCATTATAGATTGATGTTGTTTATGTTATGTTTGACAAGGATGTACATCATTGGCACTAAAGTATAACATGCAGACAAGCTACCGTATTTACCTGTGACAGCACTGTCGGCTCCTAATCTCACCCTCATGTAAACAACCAGACTACCCGCTGCCGTTCTGATCTCAATTTTAGCAATGGCAAAAGGCCTGGTTGGACCGTTCCTTTGAAAGTAGCCATGTTGTATTTTATTGTGTTCTTTGTGTGATGCGTTGGCCATTCGAGACCTGGTCACGTGTTTTAGCTTAGACAAAGATCGATTACTATCGTTCTCAAAAAGTTGTCTCTAAATCTATTAAATTGAGGTAAGACTATTATATGTGACAGAATAAAGGCCTATATGATAAAATAAGAGTGACTAGATAATCGACAGGGTTTTTCCTGGCTCAAATTCTCATCACAAGGGACATTTGAATAAGGCTAGACAAACTAAGAATAGCTAATACATCATCATAAGGGACATAGCAACTGTCTGGTAACTAAGAGTGACTAGACAAATTAAGAGTGACTAATAGCATAGCAACTGACAACTCTCATTTTAAGGGACATTTGAATAAGGCTAGACAAACTAAGAGTGGCTAATACATCATCATCAAACATGATCATCACTAGCAACATAGCAACTGTATATTAACTAAGAATGACAAGACAAAGAGTGTATAATAGCATAGCAACTGACAACATCCTCATCACAAGGGACATTTGAATAAGGCTAGACAAACTAAGAGCGGCTATTACATCATCATCAAACATTATCATCACTAGGGACATAGCAACTGTATACAAACCAACAGTGACTCGACAAACTAAGAGTGACTAATAGCCTAGCAACTGACAACATTCTCATCATCATAAGGGACATTTGCATAAGATTAAACAGACTAAGAGTGGCTAATTAATACATCATCATCAAACATTATAATCATAAGTGACATAGCAACTGTATAGCAACTACAAAACTTAAAATGACGACACAAAATAAGACAAATACCTCATCATCATAAGGGGCAACATAATACAAGACCATAACAGTTCAATGATCTCATGATCCAACAAAAACACAGTCATAACAATACAATTTTAATGTATTAATGGGGCCGAAGGTCAAGGGGTTAGCCCGTCCGCCATATAGTAAGTAAGTAAGGTGAAGACCCTAAATTGTCTATAGATGTGAATTTGAGTGTGGCTGGAGATTAATCCAGGGTGTAGCCCACTCAAAGTCAGCTGGGATAGGTTCACTGTGGTAGTTTATGACAGAGCACCTGTAGTGTGTTGTCATTTCAAAATCTGTATATGATGACCCCAAATTAAGCATCATCTTTTTTTCCCAACTAATACTCAAATTGGACTGTATTTGTAAATATGAAAACATGTAACTACATTTATAGGCACATCTAAGGAATTTCCCAGGTCCTAAACTTCCAAATGTCTTCCTCCCATCATATGCAATCATCAAGGCAGACAGACGCACACCTCTGCTCTTTTCCGCTCAGCGCAAGGAGAACCCGAGGCTGCGTAGCTGAATGTGGGCATTGTTTCCCGCTGGGCCGGTGCTCCTCAGCAGCCCTGCTTCCTCGCCCACTTTGGAAATGAAAAGTGACACGTGAAAGTGCTGTTTTCATTTCTCAGGATAAGTACAAGGAAAACACTAAACAATCTCTCAACAGAGATAGAGCTCTCTCCGTGACACAACAGCCTCTTTGCACGCTGGACTGTGTGTCTGGCTCAGTCACGCTTTTAGCAAGCAGAGGATGACTCGGCTCACTTTACATGATGATTCATGGGAACAGTATGGAAAGAAATAGACACACCTTGGTCAGACATTACTAACAGATTTACACACTTGTATTCACCAACACTTCTGAAGGTTGAAGTGGCTTCCTAAGTGGGTTTTCATAGCAGCTGGGTAATAGTTTGTTTTAACATTA
This sequence comes from Leptonotus elevatus, assembly GCF_054856555.1. Taxonomy (NCBI): domain Eukaryota; kingdom Metazoa; phylum Chordata; class Actinopteri; order Syngnathiformes; family Syngnathidae; genus Leptonotus; species Leptonotus elevatus. Next base: position 7,042,404 of record NC_141259.1, read on the forward strand.
AGCTTTAAAGGAGAGGGGGAGGAGTAGAAAGGGGGTGGCAGAAGACGAATGAACGTAAGCTGCTCTGTCGCAAGGACGTCTGCATTACATTACCTGGCAGCCTCTCCTGGAATCCCTCTGGCTCACTGTAATTATCATAATAATGACCCACAATTTTCCTTTTTCTCAGTATACTTGTTAATTACTAGCAGAAGGTCAAGTCCAGGGTTAAGGAAATAAAAAGGGGAAACCAGAGCCCGCTTCAGTGTGAGTGGGAGTCCAGGTATGAGAGAAGTGAAGGGGAGGTGATTTACTTTTATTAGTCGCAATCAGAACTCATTCAATCAAGCAGGTGGAAATGCATGCAACAGTTCCTTTCGTTGGCAACTGGATTTTTGTGCATTGCATCACCTGTTTTCTTTCTTCCATTATTTCACCTTTAGGAACAATATTTTCATCTGGTGATCTGCTGATTCTTTAAAGCAAGTATTTAAAAATACTGATTAATGATTATAACAGTCAACCCCAATTTTTTCTTTACAATAATATGTTGTATGCACCCCCACTAGTCTAAAGACAGCATTCTGAGTAATATTGTGTTTGGTGAATATGAATTAAACAGCTAAATCCACCCGTTTTTGTCCATCTTAGGGGCGGCCATTTTGCCATTCGCTGACTGAAAATGTCATCACAGTTGCTCAAGGCTCAGGTAAGGACCAATCATAGCCAAGAGTATTTTAGTAAACGAAAACTAACGAAAAAACTAAAACAAAAATTTAAAAAACTATTTTGTTAATGAAATAAAATAAAAACTAAAATACTTTAAAAAATGAAAACTAACTTACAAAACTAACTATAATTGTAGCAACAACAAAAAAAGAAGTTGTTTTAGTCTTTCATAATTAATTAAATACATGAGCCTTGGTGATGATTTTAAATGTGATTTTAAGTAGACTTATTTCGATATTAACCTGAATAAGGACGTTTGAAAGTGTGTCACACAGAAGTGATGTCATCTAGCAGCAACCAATAGAAAAACACCTTCAGAAGACGTCGCTCCCAGGCGGCAATTTTTTCGTGCTTGACTTTTGGCTCCAATGACTCGGTTCGCCTGCTTTTTCATTTAACCTAGCCGAAATGCAATGCTAGGTAAGAAATATGTTACTTTTTTCATTTTACCAGGGTGTTTAATAGATATCGTGCACAAGTAATACACACTTAAAAAAGGGAACTAAAACTGAAACTGAAACTAACTAAAACTAACCTAAAACTAAGCACTTTTTAAATGACTAAAATTAATAAAAACTAACAGAACCACCCTGGAAACTAATTAAAACAAACTAAATTTAAAAAACAAAACTCAAAACGTAATAAAAAATAACTAAAATGAAAATTCCAGAACTATATTAACCCTATTAAACAGCTAACCTGTTTTCTGTATTTGGTCGTATGATGTTCGCAAGCTGGAACCCAGCGAGAGCAGATTGAATGAAAACGTTGCGTTATACATGTGAATTCATATTTCACATATTCGTCCAACTACTTTCTTTTTTAGCTGACATAGTTAGTTATAAGTAGGGCTGGGTTTAAAAAAATCTAATAATGAATAACGAATCGATTTTCCTTTTCGAACGTGATATCAATTCATAAAACCATGAATCGATTTAAAGGCCAAATGTTTTTGTATCTTACTGTTTTCTTGAAATTTTCTCTTCAAAGCATTTTCTTACATTTATGGAAAGACCTGACTTATTGCACTTTGACAATTAAGAATGTTTTTAATTTATATTTACAATTATTGAATACTTTCATTAATAAATAAATCATTTAAACAGGTACTGCCTCCACAAATTTTAATTTGGTATTTAATGTTTGTGGAGTTTTTAATTTATTTATCATGTGCTTGATATTTTAAAATAATTGTTGTTCCTTAATTAATCAATATTGGATTGAACTGAAGTGAATCGAATCGGGGGGCTAAAAACATGGAAATCGAATCTAACTGAACTCTTGTGAATCGAAATCGAATCAATTGAGGAAATTAAAATTGATACCCGGCCCTAGTATGAAGGGATTATAATAATCACACGACGTACCATCACAGCACTCACAAGTCCACTACTGAGCGCACCAAATGCAGCCAATGATGGCCAAGTGGGACGCATCATCATGAATCATATGAGTCAGGTGTGTCTTGACCTTTGCCGAACCCAAGACTGATTAAATCAAACCCAGTTTTAAGAATCACTGCTGTTGACTGAGTATACAAGGACCACAAAATACATATCTATTTTTGGAGGGATTTAATGAACGATGGGCGGGAGGTTGCTATGCCATCACAGTGAGGTAAGATGAAATGACACACTCCCAACACCAGATATGATTGGACATAATTGTATTTTAATGTCCAGGAGGCCCATAACCACTTTGTATTTGGTTTTTCCATGGTCGACATCTGGTGTGAAGAATGCCAACATGTGTTTCCACTACACTTGTATTTATACCTCTATACATAGTGGTCAACACAGCAGTCGGCACGAGTTTATTGTCGCCGTTACACGTTTGCTGTTAAGTGACATCATGTCAAAACACGTCGGCTTCTTTGCCTCCGCCGCTTGCGTTTGTTTTCCCTTGTCGCTCTCAATTTACAGGGAGGAACATGTTTGTCAAATGCCACAGTGTTCAGCAGAGTTCAGAGGGTGATGTTGTGAGTGGTCGTTATGCGCCACAAGCCGAATGGAGCGCCATGCTTAATTTTGCTTGTGGGTTTGGAGTCATAGAGTGGCTTCAGTTGTGGCAGTGGATGAGGTAAGACGATACTGTACAAGGATATTTCTGTTCTGCTGTTCTTTTCGAGTAAGGCCACATAGGAAGCGCCAAACACTAAAATGTGTGATGAGCCGACCGAGATGACACACAATCCCCGTTGTTACACACACCTGCCTCCAAACGTTTTGGGATAATCCTGTAGATGGAAAACATTAAATTTGAAATCAACAAGTGATCCGATTCAGCCTCTGTTCTCTTTACACATGGAGGGCCCAATGGAGGACCAAAACTGCCCAAATTAAAAATAAATAAATGACTAAATAAATCAATAAAAGTTCAAATAAAAATGGATATAAAAAATAGAATTCAAAAATTAAATACTAATATATATATTCCTAAATAAAAAAAAGTAAATACAAAAATAAAGATGAGATTCAAAAAATAAAAATAAATGTAAAAATAAATGTCGTAATAAATACAAAAATAAATATATAACCAATAAATGCTCTCACATTTATTTATTTCATGCTGCAGACGCTCTGTTTAATTCTATTTATATATTTATTTTTGTATTTATTTCGACATTTATTTTTATATATATTGTAATTTTTTAATCTTGTTTTCTATTTTGGTATTTATTTTTACTTTTATTTTTTTATATCGTGATATATATATATATATATATTATTGTTTTTAATTCAATTTATTTTTATTTTTTGTATTTCACTTTTATTCATTAATTTATTTTAAATTTTGGCAGTTTTGGTCCTTCATTCTCTAGGGTCCATTTTGTGAAGTGGAAGTTTTTTTTTTACTGGCCACATCCAGCCTCCAGACTTAAACCCTATGAAGTATGCATTTTTTTTCTGCTAGACAAAACAATCAGACTGATCTATTTTCTCATATTCCTATTTTGATGTCAAACCCAAATGTTTTCAGTTTCCTGCACATATAAAGGAATTAAATAAAAATTAAGCATTTGTGTTAAAAACCCGACCAATATTACCACTTGGAGGCAAATATATATAAGCAGCGCAAGAATAAAGCAGCGAGCATCAGCTGCATATGGAATTGATTCTTTGACTAGCTGACCACAACTAGACAGCCCTCCACAGTCCAAGATAAACTATTCTCGCCTCCTTTGGACTGAGGGTTTCTGTGCATTTGATTTTTGAAGACTTTTTCTGTTCTTGTATCTTGGAACTGCAGCGCCTGAATCTTTCAGTATATATTTTGGTTCTTCTTTTACATGTAAATTTTAGATTCAAGCTACTTGATGTTTAAGTGGCGTCTCATTGCTAATTGCTAGCATAGCAAGGCCAATTCATCAGGGCATAGTAACGGTAATCATCCAGTTTTTTTGAGGTTCTGAAAGACGCCATTTGCACCAACTTTAGATTGTGTTGAAGCTTGGCGTATACCTTGGAAAAGCTTATCTGGGTGAATCTATAAATCGCATCGTTCGCTTATAAAGTTTAAAATGATCTGATGACTTCATCCTAGATTAAATAGGTAGCCCCGCACATCCATTCTCTGTAGTTCTTATCCTCACTACGGTCACAGGCTTACTGGCAGCTGAGAGGCGGGGTACACCTTGAACTGGTTGCCAGTTTTTCACAGTACTTTATTAATCCCATGAGGGAAATTAAGAAAGGAGTACATACATTTGTTTAACAAAGCAAAAAACCTCTCATTAGTATTTATGTACAGCTAGACGCTCAACAGAGCGCCACAGGGGACGTTGATGGCAAGTTCAGAAAGTCAAAGTTGCACCCCTGCTGCTTCTCAGTTCTTTCAAAGCATTTGTCAGCCCTCCAAGAGAGGCTGAGCGTCATGAAAATGATGTGGTGGTGTAGGTTAGACTACTTGGACATGTCAGAGGATTGACGTTTTAAAAATGCAGGTATTTATAATGTGTGAGATACTGTTGATTATTTGACAAACATATGGTCTCAAAGAAATAACTTGAAAAAGGCCTGATGCCAGTTACAGCTTGAACTGAACTGATCTTTCTGTGTTTATATTGTATATATATTTTAAAAAAAAAAGTACAATAAAAGTTTCATGCCCTTCTTAATATAAAAAGGGAAATTAATATATTAATATTAATATAAATATGGCCGCATCTTTTAGTCATTGATGCAGTAATTTCACAATTCGTAAAATTGAGTTAAAATTAAAAAAAATGTACTGTACTGTAAAAAAAACAAAAAACGAGTGTGATATGGATTTGTATTGAGGTTAATTTTCTGCCCCTAGATGGCGTAATTGCATTTGTAAGATGTAGGTGACAGCTCAGTGCATTTTTTAAAATCTCATATTAAGAGCTATCTAATCTTAAACATCAAGTACCTTGTGAAATTCTGCACATTTTTAAAATTGTAACATACAATTTGACCCCAGTCTCCACAAATATACGCATTATTGTTAAATTTATTACTGCTAAATTTTGATGTAGATGTGTCTGCTGCGTTGTGACTTGATTTCACTCAGTTCCAAGTAAGGGGCAGTCATTTATCGTACGTTAAAAACATTTGTGGCATTAAAGGAATGTTAAATTAACTCAAAATTCATACACACGCTGCTTTTTGGTTTCTTTTCATTTCTTTTTTTCATAGCAGACATTTGGCTACCGTATCTATTCTGAGTCAGCCTGCTTCTTGCCAGATTGTGATCAACATAATCTTCCCTCCCTTCATAAATTCCCAGCCCTCTCCTTCTTTTGGCTTGCCGGGATGTCCTCCCGACTTGTTGTAATGCATTAAGTCAGATGTAAATCACAAGTTTAAATGAGCTTTAAAGAGCTCCTTGTAGAGAGTTGTGAGGTGTCAAAAAGAAAATAAGTTGGTAAATGTGTCCACTGATAACAAAGTTTGTTATTCTTTTTGGTGAAAAAAGACGTAAAGTGCGGTAATAAAATGGCCCGCTCGCTTTCCAGACAACTGGGTTCATGACCCAAGCTGTTCTTGTTTGTATTCTAAATGTGTAGCTCTATAATCACCATAGCCACGTGCAATAAAAGTTGTCAAAGTGGTGTTCTTAAACGGCATCGGCGTTTCAACATTTGATACAAGCCATATGCGACGAACACAATGTGCGTCTTCACACCATGTGTGAGCGTTCTTGATTCGCATGCAGAGCACGTCTCTCGCTTTTGTGCTGACAGCCCATTGTCATTACACAATCTGGGTTCAATTCCGTATCTGTTATTTAGTTTACCTGCCACCGGAGAGCCCAGGGGAAACGATACGAATACCAACTGTACTACTGGGTATGTTGGCAAAAAGCAAACCAACTGAGACGTCAACGTGTGATTGTCTGTCAATTTCATGTCTTCTGTCTTCATCGAAACCATATACATGCACAGGTGGGCACTGGATTACATGTATCTGCTTCAACTCACACGGTGGGGTTATATGTAATCCTGATACGAGGCTCTGTCAGTACCTTCGCCTCAGGTTGACCCGTTCCAATGATTCCTCCACCGCTGCAACCTCTCAAGTTGGGCCAATTATTCTATTAGGCACACAAACGTCTGCAAACCTCACCACTGTCTTTTCCTGATGTCTTTGCTCGTTTCCATCTCCACACCAATCAGAAGACCTTGAGGAAACCATTATCTAGGAGGAAAACCATTAGGTGTTGAATAGGTTGTGAAAACAACTAGGATGACATGCTAATGGCAGTGGCAAAGTGGCACAAACCAGAGGCTCCTTTGCTCTCATAAGTGCTTTTTTTTTACATTCTCCTCCTGTAGTCCTCTGATGAACGTAATAATGGAGAAGGTCAGTTAAAAGAGCATGTCATCACGAATGAGAGACTTTTGTTTTTCGGTTGCTAAAATATTAGCATACTTTTTGGATGATGAGAATAACAGGGAGGAATGGTCATAAGGTTGCAACCTTGACATATGTGGCAACGGAACAACTTACCCATAACCCTGAGCAGGATCAGCAGTAGAAAATTGGATGAATGGACCTGTGTGATTTGGACCGTCCTACCAATAATCCATCCTGCAGTAGACCACTTATGTAGCTAAATCCCTGCTAACCTGGAGTCTAGTTTTATTGCAGTTGCTATTATGGGTTGGCACCAACGGATAATAATTTTTTTGTGTAAAGCAAAAAGATGATTAGGGACGGGAAGGGAACAAAATTCGGCGACGATCGATTTGTCATTTCTCAATTGGGGAAGTTACAAGTTAGAAGATTACTATTCATTGACAGGGGGGGGGGGGGGGCAAGGGGTGTGTGACAGCCTGGTGGGCCGCCAGGCCTATACAGCACTGGGGGTAACCTTGCAGACAGAAGACAGAACAACTGATATAGTAACTATGAAATCGAGGGCCACTTGATGAATCTAAAAAATTTAGTTTTTACAGATACACAAAAAAAATCTTCAAGAATGCTGATAATAATTGAAAATATGTTTTCCGCGAAGAATGCAGAGAAACGGGGAAAATATCCTGGAGAAAGCTGGCAAAATCTGCGGATATGCAGGGGTCGAGTGTAAATTTTTTCACGTTGTAATTTTACCAATCACACGCTAGATGGCAGACATGGATTAGATGCGCTTTCAGTAATTCTTATACTGGAGGACAAACATATTACCTCATTTATATTAATTTTTGAGTTAGTAAATTTTTGGAAAAAAAATGCACAAAATGAGTTTTGTTTTTTTCTTCAAGGTTATGTGCCGTCTTTGAATGTCAATTTGTATGCAAGTTAACCATATAACAATTGGGTGGGGGGGGGGGGGTTATTTTGTTTGCTTCAAAGCCTTTGTTGTTGGTTTAGGATAGTGGATCATTTATACTATACATTGAAGAATGTGTTCTATAAAAATAAATATACTGTATTAAAAACTAATTTGCTCCCAAAAACGTATAAATATGTTCTATTTTAATTATTACCATGCTCCCAAATACATATTTATATGTTTTTTTTTTAAAGTTTTTTTTAATGCAAGAACATACAGAAGGCTTTAATGCAGCCTCTAAACTGAAGAGAATGCTTGAAGCAATGGTAGTTATTACAAAAACGGCCAGCAGGTGGCAGCAGATTATAAGAGATCAACCAGGGCCATGTTGCAAAAAGCTCTTTTACCCACTGTTTTAAACAGATGTGTGAATAATGATGAAACTTAGCTATATTCTAATGTTAATTGCTGGAAACAGATGTAAAGATACGTTTTTCCACATTTGAAGAAGAGACTCTGATTCTTCTTTTGGTAGGTTCCATGTTTTTATAGCAATGGAACACAATATTCTGTGGGACTTGCAAAATCTGTCAAAATCCTGTAAAACAGCTGGGAGCGAAGGGGGTTGCTTCAGTGAAAATGGCTGGGAGTAAATGAGTTAAGAGCATGTATTTCGCACATGCTCGTATTTTGTACATATCTAAAATCACATTTTTACATCTAGTTTGGAAGTGCGTGGTCCTATGTGGTCCCCCAGTAGTTCTGATGAAAAAGTGCGGCCCCCTGCAGCATTTAATGTGCCCATCCCTGTCATAATTACTAGCTGCCATAAATTATATAAGATTATAGCTCACTGGAGCCATCTTAGTGGTCGAGGTTATGAAAGGAAGCGCACCAGACACAAGTAGTCTTTTCACTGTTTTTTTTTCTTTTTCACTGATAAGTAAACCACGTTGAAATAATTAAAAGTGTATATCGTGTGTTTAGGCTTGTTGTGGCTGAACTGATTGAGCTTGATGGATAATAGCAATTATTGGTAAGCATTGTCTTTTGTGACAAGCTCTGCCTTGTGTCCACTGTTCAAATGTCTCCTCTGTTTCAGCTCAATTTTCGAGGCCAAAATAGCACTCGTTTTCATGATGGCTAAAATGTTCTTCCACTTATCCAGGAATCTGGGACTCCCATCTCTGCTGTTCTGAAAACTGAACACTTTGCTCACTTCTAGAAGTCTTTCTTCTTCGTGCAAAGACCACATGTGTCAAGCCAACCATTTATCTAGAACAGTGGTTCTCTAAACTTTTTACACTAAGTGCCACCTTAAAAAATACATACATCATAATGACCCACAATAAAATACGATAGCATGGTATTCATCAAATTTTTATTTCATTTCTACACTTTTCATTTTATTTAGTGATTCTTTCATTCATTTAAATTCGTCAGCGCAAATGTTTTACTTGTAGTATACGCCAGTGTCCAATGGATGGACCGCCAATTGTCATTTCATGTGAAATGTGAAAAATAATTTATTGCTTTGAATTCATTTAGACAGAATGTTTATTGATAAAGGCTACTTTTGTCATTATCCCATTGAGGGCGTGCGTTTAGTCCGCAGAGGCGGTGCGGGGGTGGGGACGCACGCAATGACGTCAAACCGTGCCAACAGCTCGTTTTCTCAGGTTGGGAGGGGCTGGTGCTTGGAGAGCAGAATAACCTAGAATTTCTCATACAAGGGCGAATGGAGGAAAACACAACTTTGGTCATGTTTTTGGTGAGGAATTAGCATTTTAACATGGCTAAGAGCTCCAAAAAGTTGATTTTTAATGTTGCAGTCCCTTTAAAACTGTCTGTTAACACTCAATGCCAAGACTGCTTAATCAAATAAGATAATTAAGTAATAAGTATTGTAAAATAAGCACAATGATCTTTTCGGACAATTTCATTTTAAGTAAAAATAACGTACCAAAGCAAAATAAGCAAATTTAGGTTCAATTTAAGAAATTATGTCTTACTTAAGATTTCAGTTTGTGCAGTGTAGCAGGAAAAAAATTGAATTGAATGTATGCCAGTCCAACTCAAAATCTTCGATGAGATTTTTCCCACCCCTACTGCCATAATTTGCTCAAACCTGTGGAAGCATATTTATATTCACACTCCATTTGCAAAGACAGCAAAATGGACACGACTGTGTTGATGAATGATCACAAAGGGACTAAATTCACCCGCTTTGAAGTACTGAATGACCTTTATTTTTTTTTTTTTTGAGTTTCTCTGCTATGGCTAGAAGCAAAACTAGCATCCATCCATTGCTATTGCTAATGGTTAGTAGCCTGGAAAAGGCACAGATTAGTTATAACCCAGATGATAATGTCATCCCATGTAAGACTTTACTAGTATTTAGGAAAGGCTCCCCAATATTTTTCCAACCTGCAACAGTTTTGCATTTTGCACTTTGCTCCTCGGTCACCTTGCCCGAGCACAGGATCCAGCTAGCTATCTACTGGGAAACAATTCCAACTTCAACAACCTGTACTGCATACCTCACCGTATTATCTCTACTCCTACTATCATTTCATATTTTTTCAATCACAACACTGCCAAATTTCTCCTACTCCTGATTTCCGTGCAGTGTCTGGCCTGAAATGACTAATGACAAAAAATGATAGTCCTGGTAAAGTTCCATTTTGGACAACAAGTGGATGGAAAATCGCAAATCAGCGTGCGCTTGGGCGGGCCACACTTGATATGTAACACAGAACTCGGGAGGCTCGTGCAGATGCGGTACTTTGGGACCGTCCAAGCAGCAGCCTCAAAGGTAAACGCATGTGCATACATGAGAAGAGCAACACCTATTTCCAAAACAACCGGATTCACACCAGAAATTTTAACAACATAATTTTTTTTTCAGTCAAAGCTCCAAATTTCAAAGAGTGAAGCTATTGTACATTTGGTGCATAGGCTCTATCTTTTATCTTTTTATTGCCCCCATGTTGTTGCGAAAAAGTCTCATTGTGCGTTTTCTTTTCTTTTTCTTTCTATTCTCTAAACGGTGTATGTTGAAGATTTGCTTTGCCAAGACCCGTTGCAGTCCTACAAGTCCAGATTTCTTCGAGCTGACAAGCATGATGTATATTGTTTCCTGTGATACATATAAAAGAACAGACAGCATGCTGTTGATAACTGACAGCAAAGCAGCAACTGACAAATGGAGAAATTGAGGAATGGACGACTGCCTACGCACACATGTAGCTCTGCACTTTTTCGTTGTCGTTACACCCGTTGCATTGAACTTTCAACCATCTTGTGGATGTTTTCCAAATCAAAGACAAAACCTTTTGCCATCCATAAAATTGAACGCTTATCCTGTTCATATGGGAAGCTAGAGCCTATCCAAGCTCCATCTTTAAAATGGAACTAAACCCTTTGCGTTTGAACGGAATAATTCATCAGCGTAAGCGGACTACCATGCTGGGTGAAATATTAATCAGCTGCAGACCAGAAGTGTCGTTGAACCTACAATAGTCAGTTGCCTGCTAATACAGCACCCCGTTGAACTGAGATTACAGAGCGCAAGATTTAATCGTGCAATTAAATGCGAGGATCTGTAGCAAAGAGTAAAAGCTTTGTAAGTCAATTTCTTGATGTGAAAGAGATTCACAAAAAGGATCCAGATTAGCTCACAACTTGGTAAGTAGTTTACTGTGTCATGGTTTCTAACTTTCTATCATCTACTAGCAACTAAAATGAAATTGTGAAAAAAAAAACCTTTCTTATAGGCCTACTATAACTAATATTCACATGACGTCATTTGCCCCACATTGTGTACCATTCACGGGTTCATGGAATATCGAATGGGAACGGACAAAGAAGTGTCCGGAATTGCAAAGATAAATCAAAAGGATTTCCGACCGACAAAGTCTACCAAAATGTGTTCTGACCATTTTGATTAAGGTAATGTCATTGTAAGATGGTAAAAATGCTTTTACCATAATGCAATCGTGATATATGTGAGCCGCTAGCCGTGGCTAGCTATGGCTAAAAATAGATCTGGTGGACAATATGTTTGGTTTTGAAATCTCTAAATACCCTCCTTAAGGTCTCTTATTCTCCTTTCCCTGCAGCCCACAAGCTGAAATTGTTGTTAAAGTGTACGAAAATAAGTGATGAATCAACAATGTTGTTGTTTTTGTTGTAACATGCTAGCGCTAGTAGCTAGCGTGATTGGGGAACTAGCTAACTTGGTTTAAAAAAAAACCCCAGAGATTCTTCACCACAAATTCACAAATGACAAATGCCCATAGCAACCAATAAAAGCCGAATGTCCGTGTTTTGGGAGCCGTCCTACCTCAGAGCATACGTTGCCATGTAGTCCGGTCCGGGCAGTAACATCGGCAAATGTTTGTAATCCAAGTGTTGAGCTAAATCTTCCACATAAGTCTTGCTTACACAAGTAACGTTAGGGGAATCTGGGGGTGACATTCATCAATAACAAAAGAACATTCGGTGTAAACACAATAGAAACACAGCTGAGTCCTCTGGAAAGTTGAGCCACCATGAAGGGCGGACTCGCGATCCCGTGAGGTCAGTGAATACTATCCATACATGAGACAAAAACATTAAATCCCTTTACAAATGAGTAAAATGTAAATTGGCTTTGAAGAAATGTAGACAGAACCAGTCCTAGGGTTATTATATTCAATAGTGGATGTAAGCATGTGGAGCAGTGGCAGCCTCGTCCAAAGAGGCTCAGAGGGACAGCTTGGACAGGGCCAAATCAAGTTCGGGCCTCGGGGCTATGGACTAGTTTAATCAAAGCGTACCGCAGAGACCCCTTTTGTTGCCATGCCAAGAACAGAGGCGATGATTGAGGTGGGGGTCGCCCTCTTGATAAAGCAATATTGATCTTGGCAATGCTCTCGTTAGAGGATTTCATGTCTTGCTCATGCTGCTTTCTTTGATAGATTTCTTGGTTATGAAACCGGGGTGCATTTCTTCTGATTAGGGCTATTCTTGGTAGAATAGATTCTCCTCTTTTTAACCTCTTTAATAATTTCTATAAAGAGTTGGGATTCTTTCCAGTCTCCCTTTTTGCTCCCTGAATACTCAAGTAGCAAGGTCTGTGTTTCTGATAGTATCTGTCTGGCAACCAAACCTCCCCACTGAGTAAGTGTTTGGGTTGGTTTGCCGTCTGCTTAACACGTGGCCACACTTGCCTCTTTAGCCTTTCTGTGTTTTCTCCATGCATTTCAGTATTATTTATACTCAGTTTGAGACTGGCTTACTAAATTCACTTGACACAGTAATTCACATTCTTCTCAGCATTCACTAATATCGAGTGCAGATGATTTATAGTCAATTATCACATAGTGTTTCATTAGACTAAGAATGTTAGTGAGGGCAACAAGACCCTTAAGCAATGAAAACCATACTTCCAGTAGATAGGCACCAGATGGAAGCCTACCAACGTGTAGTAAGCGAAGGGACAGCACAGGGAAAAATGTTAGAATGATGGAGGTTTGGTTTTTTGCTCAAGGGCACCTCAACAGTTGTCAGGAAGCAGACTAGCATCTTTCCATAAATCAAAGCATGAATTTATTTTTGCCTATAGAGTGTAGGGTGACCAGACCTGTCGGTTTAACAGGGGTCTCATTTTGAGGCTTGTGTCCCGAGTCCTGGCAGATTTCAATAGCAGTCCCGTCCTGGTGTCCTGTTCTTTGTTAGTCCAGTCAGTAAGCCAAACATGTGAATGTCAATCACACAGTTGCCATAGCGATTCATACGACTAATCGAACTACTGTACATCAAATTGCTAACAGGCGTGTTTTTGTCATACCGTAACTAGAACTACTTCCTGCTTCCGTGTCTAAGAATCATGGAAAATTTAAACCTACGTGTCTAATGCTGCGGTCGCCGGTCAGACCTAAAGCAAATTGAACTTTTCTGGCCGCATAATTTCCAGTTTTACAATGTGGGACTGGCGCAAGGTAAACGGTACAACCAGCTTTCAATAGCTACCGGGACCGAACAAAAACGGTTGGATAATGGTGAGTACATTGTCTTGTTTAGCGCTATTGAACTGTCAACCAAGATAGCATTTAGCATTAGCTAAAACAATAACACAACCACCAGATTGTCTAGTGATTAAAAGTGTTATAAATAGTTCCTGGTGAGAATTTATTGCATAATTGATTGTCCGGATCTTAATTAGGAACATCTGGTCATCCTACCACAGTGGATGACAACCAAAGTCCTTACAGATTATCTACTGCTGAACCAACAACAAAAACATTGCAATAGAGGGCAGAATCATAGAAACGTACCCTGAAATGCAAACAACCTTGTATGTTCTGTGACATAAAAAGCTTTCGTAAGACAATCCCTGAAATAAGATACAGCCATGCAATTTTGATTTAGCAGCGTTTGGCTAAAATTGCATCATGGGCAAGGTTTGAAGTATCCTAGTCAGATTTTCTCAGCATCTCAAACTCCACACAGAACCTAACCTAAGTTTAACTGGGCACTGGCAGGCAGTGACACAAATTTAAGAATGGAATGGTTATTCCTAGTCTGTCTCCGCTGTGGCCTGAATTGGCCTTGGAGGGATTTGGGTTAAAGGGACAGTTTATTTGGCATGTTTTTTTTTGTGTGTGGATGTCCGCCCCACGTCCAACATCATTGATGTGGTCCTGGTCAGGCATGGCAGTGGCAATTATCATGGGCCACGCTGCTTGTCCAGTTTTGGAGAGCACTCTCCAATTTCCTGGCTTGTTCAGAGAAACTTTCTCATTATGTTTTTATCTGTTATTTTCTGCAAAAAAGAGTTGGTCCACCGTTTACTGTGTTCAATTAATAAATTTGGTATTTTACTAGTCAAAAGGCACGCTTGTCTTGATTGGCTTCACTTTCCAATGTTGAACAGATCAGACCAAAGTCCATTTTCAACTTAGGGTGACCACATTTTCAAAATGAAAATGCAGGACACTACTATTTCGCTGAAAATCAAATATACAGTAAATTCTCACTCGGAACTATTTAAAAAAATAATAATAATAATAAAGAAAATAAATGTAATCGCTAGTCCAGTGGTTCTCAACCGCGGTCCTCCAGTACCCTTATCCAGCCTGTGTTCCAAGTCTCTCTCAACCAACACAGGTCTTTCAAACAATCAGCTCGTCAGCAAGCTCTACATGAAGCCTGATAACGATCCTCAGCTTTGTTGGCTGTGGGAGACATGGGAAACAGGCTGGATAGGGGTACTCGAGGACTGGGGTTGAGAAACACTGCGCTAGTCAATCAGGTTGTGTTATTACTTAAGCTAATGATAAATGTTGTCTTTGTTGACAGTCAAACAGCTGTAAATAATCAATTCACTCTCCATTATCCAACTTTTTTGTTGTTGCTGCTTTTATTGCTATAGGCTATTAAAACTTCCCATTAATTTTAGACAAGGTGAGAAGTAGATCTAGTATGAAGAATACACGCCTGCTAGTAATTTTTCCGCTAAATTCCATTTTAATTGGACCTTCAGCTGGGGAGACTGCCACACGACCACCCGAGCTATGCCCATCCTCCTGTTTGCTTATCTCCTCCTAGAGGAGACCAAAAACATAATTTTGGTCTCAAAGTTAGGAAGATTCCAGTTGACACGAGCGATATACTAACACATAGCAGGAGCTGCGTGACTCAGGGAGTAAATGGTAAATGGACTGCTTTCTCCCAAGCGCAAGGTGGTGAGTTTGTTCCTCAACTCTTGAGTGACTTTTATTGCCCCCCCATCCCCCCAATTCTTTATTTTACTCTCTTCCTAGTGTAAATATTAATCTAAAACTGAGTCTATATGGTCCCACTCAAATTTACTCTACAGAATTTACTGTGTATTACCACTGTGTGATCAACATGCACATGGTTCTAACAATTTATTGCCGACTGGATTAAAAAAAAAAAAAGAAATAAAATGAGGACGTTTGGGACATGCGTAAAAGTGGGACAAAACAACGGGGCTTGTGAATCCGCTGAGACTTGGGACACAAGGCTCAAGTCGGGCGGGACTGTCCCGTTCAAACCCGGCATGTCTGGTCACCCTAACTTGACCTCAATGTCCCCAATCCATGAGTTCAATAACCACAGCCTCTCCTTTACCCATTTGCAACCGACATCCAACAACATCCAGCACTGTCGCGGGTGAGTGAGATTTCTGTATTCCAGTTGAGGTTTAACTGAAATGAGAGAATGTCAAAAAAAAGAGTAGGAAAAAAAACTTGAGTTATAATAACATCTTCGCTAAGCGAGTACTCGCTGCATGGCTTTTCAGCCTGTTGGATGTGGTTTTATGATTTAGAGTTGGCCCGTTCCTAACAGTTTGAAACCCTAGAACCTACAGATGCTTTTGTAATGCTACTGAGGTTGCATTGGGAAATAAAGAAAGCAGTGGGATAGGATAAGCATTTGTTGTGCTCAGGTTTTGGTAGTTTTCTCTTCATATCTCAGTGATGCAATGTCTGTAACATCAATTGCCAAAAATGAGTTTGGAGTATTACTTGGAAGCGAGCGGATTCCTGTGCTCGGAGATGCTTCTCCAGCCAAGTGATGAGAAGAAAGCACATCCTGAATGGATTAAAAAAATGTGTCCCAGGATGCCATCCAATCAGATTTATCTAGGGAGCGCTCCTCCGAGACTGGACTTTCTGTCCAACATGTTAACAGAGCAATAATCGGGCGCATTTGAAAAATATGCACCAGGAGATTGTATTTTCCCTATCATTCATCAGACTTTATAAACCAGAAAATCTGTACATCTGCTGTCAAATGGATGCCAATGTTATGTATGAAAAAAACATATTCGTAATAATAAAAGATGAGTGTGTTTTTTTTTTTTTTTTTACCCCTCCCTGTCAAAATTGTACCTCATGTTCCATTTTATGTTTATTTCATCATGTATAAGACTTTTTGCAATAATCAGAGTAGGTATCACACCTTAAGTCAAGTCATCTTTATTTATATAGCGCAGCGGGGATATACCGATTATCGGCGCCGATCGGCATAATAGTAGTAATAGATCCATAAAAAAAAAAAAGTGTTAACTTAATTTTATTTTTTTTAAATTAATTTTCTGAGATGCTGCTGACCCGGCACCTTCTGTTTTTGTTTGAAATTAAAACTAAGATAAGTACAAATGTAATATTTCATATATTTTGAAATTTTGGAAAACTTTATTTAATGTAGAAAACAATAACGTTTTTATTTGTATTTTGAAAACATGCTACTGCCCCTGGGAAATTCTTTTTTGTTCGATTTTTAAAACAAAGATGTCTATTGACTAAGATTTAAAAAAAATAAAAACTCCAATATTTTACGAACCGTAAAAGTTGCTCAATAAACATATGCTTTAAAATAAAAATAAAAAAATTCCAAATTTTGATACCAATATTTTCCCTTTTAGTGAAAATGAATATCGGCTCCAAATATCGGTTATCGGCGACCTTGACTACTAATAATCGCTATCAGTATCGGCCCTGAAAAAAACATACCGGTCTATCTACTATCACTATCTAGCTTGATTGCTAAGCACTTATAATCGAGTCTAAACCATTTAATTTGAGCCTTAACTTCATATGAGTAGCGATTGACAGGTGCAAGTCAATGAATGTAGCTAGTAAAAACGAATAATTGTAATAGTTTCAGTGTCTGTCAAAGGTTTTCAAAGAAGCGAGTGTACAAGTCAAATGACTTTCAAGATCAAATTTCAAGGTAGCAGTGTGATGTCGACCCTTGTATAAGCAGTTTTCCCTTGTGGTGAAGGTAATACTCCTTGGGTGGGGGGGTCTGTGGATGCCAAACGAGAAGATAAACCAGAGGATAAATGGCACAGACAACATAAGCCTGAGCTTTACTCACGGTGGAACAAAGTTGGCCCTAATGATCAGTGTAAAGTTATATTCTGCTTAGTGGCACATGCAGTTGCTTTTGCTGTGCTTCAGTGAATTTCAGTGGTTCAATCGTATCTCTGCTTAAGGCCCCTGTAGCTTAATGTAGCCTACTACCAAACTGTTTGGAGAAGAACATGCACAAAATAATGCTAAGTAATTATAGTTTTGCTCATGGAGTATCTGCCCAGTCAAACAGCAGGTTGAACATGGGAGTGGAAACTTTTTAAAAACTTTTTTATTTTTTATTTTTCAGCTTCTGACTTTCCAGTCCATCTATAATGAGAAGGCAGGGAATAACGCATACTGGATAACAGACTTCTTGGTTTCTAAAGATTTAAGCGTAATTACAGTTAAAATAATTGACATTCCTTAAGTTTGGGTCAAGTTTTTTTGTTTTGGATGATTAAAGATGTGCACAATCTTGATTTGGTATCTTCTGGATTTATTCAAATCTTTCCCTTTTAGTGGGGAGTCCTTTTTCGCATCCTAAATTTATGAAGCAATAAGATATGAATTTGTGAGACAAATGTTTCTGTACTTGTAACAATTCCTCTGATTTCTATTTTTTTTCCCCCACACACAA
The DNA here is from genome assembly GCF_054856555.1 of Leptonotus elevatus. Taxonomy (NCBI): domain Eukaryota; kingdom Metazoa; phylum Chordata; class Actinopteri; order Syngnathiformes; family Syngnathidae; genus Leptonotus; species Leptonotus elevatus. The sequence continues at coordinate 7,060,359 of NC_141259.1, forward strand.
TGACAGCCTTAAAAAAATACTACCTAATATCACAAAGACTGGCGCTAAACTCTGGTGTACTGGTTTATGACTGACACAATGACACTGAAATCATGCTAACGTTACTCATTGTTCTGCTTTTTCATGGCATGCTAGGTTTTAATTTAAAAAAAAAAATCCCTCCATCCTATATAAAGACACATGGCACATTACAGAAATGGCTATGACTCAGAGTTTCACCCCAGGTGGCTTATTGAACCCCCCAAAGTCCCTCCCACCTTAAAAATAAAATAATATTTTAGCAGTTTAGGCACGAAACAGAATAAACAGAGCAGGCCTTAGATTCACCCGTCACATTTAGTGCGTTCATTTACTGCACCATGTGTTTGTCCTTTTTTAAGCTAATGGAAATGTTAACACTTAACACATTGGTGTCACAAATCACTTCATAGAGATTAATAATGTGCCAAAGTCTTGAAATTAACTTAGTGGTTTGTCATTCTCATTTGTGGTTGGGTGATAAAACTTGCCAGAAAACGGTGGAACAATATTCCTACCCAGGTGCAGCAGTCGAAAAATACTTAGTTAAATGAACTGTGCATTCGGCTAGCTTAAACGCTATTTAGCATATTTTCTTTGTTTGCAAAATATGACAATAATGTCCCAGACGTAAACGTGACGGAAATGGAAATAACAGTTTCATTTACAATGCAGAAATCCTAGTCCTCATTTATGTCCGAATGTGAATGGCAGTTTGAAAACATCCATTTGGTATAAACACCTGTCTTTTCTTTGCTAGCACGGGCGCTAAGTGTTGTTCTTCACATACCATGGACGTCACCAGCACTTTTCTTCATTAGCAAGGCCAACTTACTTGTCATGCTAATGTCAATATTTGCAAGTACACCCTGTAATTTAGAGGACATATATGGACACGGACTAATGAAGCAGAGACCATAGGAAATCCCTGTACAATGTTTCTGTTTCTTCTTTTCCCAAGGGACTATTCTTAGAAGTCAGACTGTTATGATTGGTGTCCTGTCTGACTTGTAAGGTTTTGTTCGCACCTGTACTCGTCATCCTGTTCCCTTGTGTCGTCATCCAATCATCTCCCCCAGCCACTTGTGTCTTGTCCAGGTGTCTCTCGCTGTCTCGTCAGTTAGCTTCTATTTAGTTCCCTGGTTTTGTTCAGTCCTTGTTGGATCGTTGTCGCTGTCACCGCTGGTGTTTTGTTGTTACTTTGATTTTTGGTCTTTTCAGATCTTTGTTGGTTTTGTTCACCCAGTACCCCTGGTCGTGTTTTTGTTAAATAAATCGTGTTCAGTTTAACATGCATCCCTGCCGTGGTTCTCCTGCCTCCCTGCATTTGGGCCCTCCACTCCGTACCGTCACACAGACTGCATTTAGGTCGAAATATAGAATGCAATCTTTTAAAAGTGTGCGAATTACAGTATGTATCCGAATCAAGAGAAATTTTGCCAGGCCATACCAATAATGCTGTCAAATAAAAAAATCGGCATTTGTTTGTTTATAAGTTCGTTTGAAAGTAATAATTCCAGTTCTAATTCATTTAACCCATCTTGTATACAAGGATCGTTTTAACAACATTGTCATCTGCATATGAAACTTGTAATAGCCTGAATAATACTTAGTTCAGCTTCAGCTGGTCCAGACTTTACCGGGCCTGACAACTTAGTACCTCTCAGACTTCACAAGATGTACTGTGCCTTAGGCCAGGAAGTTAGTCATCTTGAAATATTAAAAGCTGTGTTTCTAATGAGGGTCGTAACAAAGTCTGAGAGTATTACGGCAGAAGCAATCCACAACGTCAGAATTTTTACGAGGAGAGTCAGCTCATAAAGATATATTTTATTGTAGTAGTGATGATGCTAGTGGGACAGGTCTACAGGCACTGCTACTTTTACTGTACCTTATGGTGATTGCGAATGGCGCGGCTGAAATCACTATCTGGGGGATCCTGGGAGAATAATTAAATGCTCTTCCATTTGTTGGCAGAATTCACAATAAACCTGCTGCCAATCATATGCAAGAATATTTGCGTGCAAATTGAGACGAGATCATCATCATTCCACTAATCACACTTTTTGTGGCATTTTTGTTTGGGGGTGTGCCATGAGATTTTAGGCATTCAGAGAATCTTCAATTCAGATGAAATGCTGCCTCCGTCCAAACAAAGCACATCCAAAAGTCATTTTTACAGATTTCTTGTCCTGTCATTTAAAAGATACCAATGACTTTGGATGCTATAAAATAGTCAATAAACAGCTGTAAGAATGATACATTCCATCATATTGAAATCAGCAGAGGCAATTATGAGTGCTTTCCCAGGCATTTTATGACTGTCTGTCTGATGGATTTTGTCACTGTAAAAGCCTCACAACCTTGGCTGATCACTAACGGCACGACGCGTTGCACTGTTGCAATCGCATTGCCCAGAACATGCCAATGTTGCTGTAAAAGCTGATTGCATATGGCAGGTCATTTATTCAACTCAATGGAAAGAAACAAAAAAGCGTACTAGTAAGCTGCTTCATGGATCTTAAACTTGATATTAAGGATATAGAATAAATGACTTTCCATAGTTGATTGTTTGTGTCCATCAATAATACATTCGTGGCTGCCAAAGATATAAAAGCCAGTCTTGATGACTAAATATTGGAAGGCCATTACAGTTGAATTAATAGTCACAACCTCCACCTTTGCTGTCATCTTTCTTCCTCAGTTTTCCCCTCTGGGGTTCTGATGGGAAATCCATCTGACTGACAGAAAATGTTCCTTTATAAGGTTTGTTATTCTGTCGCATACTAACAGCAATTGGAGTATAACTTAGACTCTCTTATTTGATCACCCTTGTAGTCGTCTTGACAGCTAACAGTGAACAACTGTAGCATGAGCTCGATTGAAAACTTAGAGAACTAAACTAAAAATGAACCGAAATAAAGTATGCATTATCTTTTGCTAAATAAATAAATGCACCACAAAATTGACTAGCTCCAGAAAACAGGCATAAATGCTAACCATAGCCATTAGTTCGGAACGTTTTGAGTGCCTTAATAGGTAGGATACAAATGAAATACCATTTACAAAGGTAAACAAATGCATTTTCCTTTTCATATGCTAATTAGATTGTTAGCAGCATTGCTATGCTAATACACGGTGTTCTGAGCTAGCAAGTTTCAGGAATAACAAAAAGCAATCTCCAAAACAGATCTCTTCACATTTCTAAGCAAATTTAAACTTAGAATCATGTCAAAACCTTTCTTCTGAAGTAGATTAAAGAACAGCGGCCATCATTCATCCCATTATTGACTGTACATCTGCTCTTTTCCACAATGACATTAGCGTCATTGAAATGTTGACCTTGTCATGTCTTCAAGGGGGGAAACAAATGACTTTTAGCAAGGCAGCATGTCTGCTCTCACAAAAGATCATTAGCGATAGATCAAGTAATGTCAAGCTGTGTTTGTACTGGACTGACTTGGCCTGTCTTGTGAGCTTGAGAGGAAAGGGTTGATCTTTGACCCGCAGTACTTCAGTGTGACCATCCCATGAAAGTCGACGTTATTCATTTCCTGAATATGACGAGCATCTGCTGCAGATCCCTTTTATCATTCAAACCATTTCTCTCTCTCTCTTATTGTTGCTTCTTAGCTGTGTACTTTTTGTAAATGATGATGTGCTTCATACTTTGCAGTCCCCATAACTCTTTGGTCAGATTTGTTAAAGTTTTATTGTTTGGCAAATAGCTATGGGAGGGAGTGGGGACCACAATTTCTCTTTGCTCTCTCTGCTTCGACCTCAGATTACAACTTCATCAAGTAAATTGCTGTTCCATTCAACGCTAGACAAATTCACATTTTTAGTGATTTTTACCATATTAACACATTTTGCTATTTTTGTTGAAACTGGAGTAGAGGATACCAAGTCTTCCTCACAGATTTGAGGCTAGGGGCTTAAATCATTTCTATGTTGTCCCTGCAGTTGCAAAAGTTCTCTCTGGGTATCCCGGCAAATTGAAGACTTAGGGCTTTGTTTAGCCTCTAAGTGCATGTCTAAGGCTACGTTCACACTGCAGGCAAATGCGACCCAGATCGGATTTTTTTTATATCAGTCTGAAAGGTTCAATTAAGATTTTTTCATATCTGACCTATGTCACTTTCATATGTGGTCCTAGATCGGATACGTATCCGAATTTTTGCTATGTGAACGGCTAGGTCGCATATATCCAACCTCGACGTCATCAAAAATCCACTATGAAAAAAATAAATAATAATAATAATAAATAAAAAAATAATAATGAAAATAATAATAATAATAAAATGAAAATCCACTATGCGCTCCGAGCGGGCGGGGGCATTAAGCTTAGGAGATGTACGCGAATCGGCAAAGTTGTTTCGAGTAACAGTTGTGATTTTATATTTGACTTAAATGTAATCCCACTTTAAACGTAAAGTCTAAAGATGACATTTGTGGTGGTGATATTGGTAATTTAGCCACGCAGACGGCTCATTCATTACGTGCGGCAATGACGTGACGTCGTTGTTAGGGAGAAAAAAAAGGAGAGGTCTCGCCTTATTTTCACCAAATATTATTTCTACCTCCTCCTGCATCACTCCTCTAGATATGAGATGGTAAAAATATGAGCCCCGACAACGGACTTATATAAGTCTTTGGCCCTGACACGCTGGACCATACGTATTTACTTCCGCAAACACATCATTGTGAGTGACGTTGTATCTTCTTCTGCGCATGCGGGTCACTTACGTCCACACAGCAGACTGACTGAGGTCGCAATTAATAGGTAATGTGAACGCTTACTCAAAAAAAAAAAATCTGATTTCACATAGCCTAAATGTGGGCATGGGTGGAGTGGAAGCAGAAATGGACTCGCTGGGAGAGATTGGCGCGTACAAAGTGTGTTTATAAGCTACAGGTAAACAGCAAGATCTCCCTTTGTGGATGATGGCTGCGCAGGTGACATGGGCAGACCCCCCCACCCCACCAGCCACGCATAATTGCGCTATGGGGCACTATTAAAATAATAATCTGTCTGCCTGTGTTTTGTTTAATTAAATCCACCAAAATCCCATTGCACCACAAATTGGACCTGCTTTTTCCGAGTCTACTTTTCATCACCTGTTTACAAAATGCACCGGGGGTGTAACAGCCCCATCCCCCAGAACGCCAGAAAAGGCGTGTCTACCAAATTCACAAACATGGTAAACTAGACTTGCCCCGGCACGAGAATGAAGACGCACCGTTTTTACGCACGCGCGCCTATCTAAGAAAATAGCCCCTGAAAATTGTTCATATGTCAGAAAGTGAGTTCGATCCATGAAATTCAGGTGTGTGACACAGAAAAATAGACTGCACATCTATTGCTGGTCCAGTAGTCTTTACGTTCTTACTTTTTCCGCCTCCTGAATTCACGTCAAGCCTTGCCAAATATCGCCACACTGCATCCTAATGTCTGAGTTTAACATTTTCTGAGATTTGTAGGAAATGTGAGAAGCGCTGATGTCCATGACAGTGCACAATGTGTTTTGTATGCTTTGTCTGCAATAATGATGCCTGACCTTAAAATGTCTTTCATTTCCAATTACTGAGCCCGGTTTTCCAAAAGGCCAGTTAAAGTATATCTATAATGTTATGATAATAAAAAATAAAAAAATTCTTAAATGGGACCTGCAATCGGGTGTTTAATATAGACCAGATCAAATCTTGGCTCTCACTGATAGGCAAGAGACTCGGAAACTGTCTCATCTTCTGCTTTTGAATGTTTGCTGCCAGTGGACACATGGATGTGTTTAACACTTGCTGTTGTTTTAAATTAAGCCTAAAAGCATGACCCTTTTATTGAGTTTGGGGAACCCATACCAGCATTTTAAGAAACACAAGGAAAACGCCAATAAGTCATTACGATTGAGGGTTAACATTTTCATTCCAATCCAAGCTTACTGTTATTTTCCATGAATTGGCAATGATCATTATTTTGACAAACAGTAATTATATTCTTTACCACAGAACAGATGTCAAAGTAAAAGCATGGCGATTTTTGTTGGTTGAGCTGTTTTGAATCATCTTAACGGGTGACATATTAAATATATATTTTGATAAACTCATCTGGTCTCCTTGTGTGTTTTTTTTTTGTTGGTTTCTTTAAATTGGATTTAAGTATCTTCTTTAATTTGTGAAACAGGCGTGATGACAACTGAGCTGAAGTGTAACGCTTTTGGTTGGCGTGTGATAAACGTTTTACGTACTTATCTCACCTTTAGCTTTTTGAATACTCCCGAAACGGGCCAGAAATGTGAGTCCCCCTTTGACCTTAACAAATTCACCATTGGTGCCTGCTCACGCCCCCTCCACGTGCCACCACTTTATTTATTTACTGTAGGCCCATAATGAGAGCTCTTAATCTCCATGTGGATAAAATGCTTGGTAAAGCATTGGCCAAAACACAGTCAACGATTTATTTTTATGACTACAGGCAGTTATTTACACTGGTGTTACACAACAATACATACAAGGGTTGGCATGGCCTAGCAGGCAGATTGCCCAGAATTGAGCCAGACAGTGTGGGACTGAAGAAATCGCTCCCTTCCACTCTTTGTCCACACTCTCACTCGCTCAGACACCAGTCAAGCTAAGAGGAACCAAGAGAAATATAGAGTTCATTTTATCTCCATCCATCCATCCATCCATCCATCCTGTTTACTGCTTATTCATCAGGTTCATGAATGAGCTGGATCTTATCCCAGATGATGATTATTTTTTTTCCAGTTTCATACTGAACCCCCCCACCCGATTTAAAGGAGCAGAGGTTGAGCCTTGTTTTTACCCCCTCTCCCCCTTTCTTTTGAAACTCGGGGCACTGATAGCGGCTTGTCACGCTTCCTGTTCTGTCTCCCTCTGTTGGTCATTATGTTTGTTTCTTGGGCAGGTTGTAACTGTGAAGACAAATTCCTTGCGTTTTTCCATACTTGGCCAATAAAGATGAATCTGATTCTTTTGATGACTTTGGGTTTTGTTTGCATTGTTTTTTAATTGCCGTGATTGATTTTATTATGTATTGTTATTGAATATTTAGGAGTCAATCTGCATGTCCCCTTATTTGGCTCCCCTTATTCTTGATTAACCATTATGTAGCAGGCCCCCCCGAACAAGGATGAAACTTTACTGATGATTGATTTGTCGTTTTATTTTATCGCCGTAAGTCACCGTGCATCACCAAAAAGTCACCAAATCACCGTAAAAACTGAAAGATATTACAAAGCCATGCAAACAATAATCAAAAACCGTGTGCATGTACAAACATAAGTACTAATAAACAAATATTAAACAAAATGTACCTTTTGCCTCTTTGGAGGGGCAACCAATATAAAACAGGATATTCCTCAACGCAGCGCAACAAGTTTTTCCAGCGTACTTACGCTATCAAGTTACCTTATGTACAAAAAGCACTAAACCGGACGTGCCTCTTCAAAATAAAAGTGTTAGCCCAAAACCGGAAGTGTTGATTTACGAGGCAAATTTCAAAATAAAATAGAATCAATATTCCGGTAAGAAAATGTAATAATGGTTATTTACAATTGTTTTTTTGTTGTTTTTTTGAGAGAGAGTTCAGTATTGTTCATTCGGTTATCTTACCAATTCAACATGTCATCATTACTCTCTCTTTCTTTCTTTTTTTTGTGTGCGTTAATATGTGTGTGTGTGTGGGTGTGTGTGTGTGTATGTATAAATATATATATATATATAAAATCCCTCACCCTTCACCTAAACTGAATACTTCAGAATCCCGCTATTTATTTTAATTGTTATTGGCCATTGTCACTGACTGTCGGTATCTGAGCCATGAGCAGCTGTGATGCATTTCCAGACAAGAGCAAAGAGCAAAATGGCCGACCTCTGAGATGGATAAAATAAATAAATAGGTGGATTTTGCTACTTAATTCATATTCCACAAAGGCAAAATTGTATTTAAATAATAAATAAATAATATATAAATACCGTGTTTAGACTGGTGAGGTATCGCAAACTAAACGACACACTATTGTGTGATGTCATTGTCAGGCGACAGCAAGTGGCAAAATGGCCGCCCCTTGAGAGGGACTTAAAAAAAAGAAAAAAAAGGTGGATTTTGCTGCTTAATTCATTTTCCACAAACACACAATTATATTTCAATTCTAAATTGATTATTATTAAGTTATAAATTAAACATGCCGTGTTTAGACTAGTAGAGCCACACTGAACATATGGGGTAATATATCTAGTGATACATTTATTATAAAAAAAGTCACTCTGAGTGACCTTTTAACTAAATAACAGATGGATCATATATATATATATATATATATATATATATATATATATATATATATATATATATATATATATATATATATATATATATATATATATAAAAAGAAAAAAAAAGAACGATTGCTACCATGTGAGCGTGATCAATAGTGTGTAGTTTAGTTTGCGATACCTCTGTAAGCATCAAACTATTTAACCAGAGTAGCAGTGAAACCAGCTGTCGGACTAGTCCTGTACTTTTAGCTACTGTTCAAACACAGCCTCCCTGCTGCTGTGTGTATGTGTGTCTCTGTAACTCAGTGTGAGTTGGTGCTGACAGGACTGGGCCTTGCATTGGTAACGGATCTCCAGACGCTGGCCCCAAGGTCTCCTGCCTCTGCTTCCTCTTCTCCTTCAGCACGCTTTCTGCATTTGGTCGCATATGTGACATAACATGTGTAGCCAACAGGCCGAAATATAGTTTGTTGTATGCATGTTGAAAATGATTGATGTCTTTAAAAAATGATCTTACACAAACATCTGAGGAGGAGAAATGCATTTTGGGTGTGTTTATGAAAAACATATCCAGTATTGAAGCAAGCACAAACAGCACTTACAATACTAGATAAAGTGCAATTTCTGGAGAAATCGCGTGGGAATGCTGAAAATGCTGAACTGCGCCACTGAGCAGTATCAGAGAGCTGGCAATGATGATCAGTTGTTTGTATGGAAGTGGGCGTTTTTTCAATGTCTGTCCCATTGAAAATGAATTGGGAACAGTTGATATTTAATGTTAAATTATGCGAATACTGTAAGTAATGTGGAATCAGATGATATATACCCCGGAGGCGTGAATTTTTGAAGCAAGTTGAAATTTGAACGGTGTAAATCGGAAGCATTATGTGGGAGTTGTTACGCGGCAAAAAAAGTGTGGATAATAAAAAGTGCCTGATATAACAATAATAATAACTAGGGGTGTGAATTGCCAAGTACCTGGCGATTCAATTCGTATCACGATTCATAGGTCACGATTCGATTCGATACCGATTAATCCCGATATGAATCTATAAATTGATTATTGCGATTATTATTTTTTTTACTAAAATTTTGAAAATACTAATCAGTAAACTTGTACATGTACACTGTAAAATTTGTATGAAAATGTATTTATTTATCTGAAAATTCAGGCTTATAACTGTGCCACTGCATTTAACAAACAGGTTGCAGTCTGTTTCATGTTTGAACAGCACTGAAATCAAATATTAAGGCTTAATATTCCATTAATATAACATTCTTCCATGCTTAATGTGTGAATCCTAATCCTAAGTAAGATGTTTTGTTGAATATTCCCATAAAAAATTGATGTTTAAAAATCGATTCGGCCGCATATCTAATCGATTCGAGAATTGCGCGCTGTAATATCGCGATATTTTGCCGAATCAATTTTTTCTAACACCCCTAATAATAACAAAGGTTAGAAACAACATGTGGGAATGCGGTTCAGCTCTTCCCACAATGAAGGGAATCCTGTGGTGTTGAGTGGTATTGTGTCAATTTGGCACCGTAAAAGCAGTAGCTGTATATTTCGGACATGGTGCGGTATATGTCAAGGCATGCAATGATTTTCAGTGTGTGACAGAGCTGTGATGTGGATTTTTACTGAAATTACAAGGCAGAGAAGTAGATGATAAAATATATGACGTTGTTTGTGTGTTATGGATCTTTGCATGCAACAGAAACAATGCACTCTTGAAAACATATGAGAATTTGAGTCAAAACAACTTGATCAAGTTACAATCCGTACTCACTGAGGACAAACCTCCCGTGACGTGCCTCAGTTGTAACACATGAGTCTATGTACTGTATAATAAGCAGGGCAGAAAGTTGTAAGTTATAAACAGGCTTCTGTATTCCCTTAAATTATTTTCAAGCTGTATCCCAACCAGAATAAAAATGCTCTTACATGACCAATTATCATAAAACTTGACTTTAACATGCTGTGCCAGTCACACTTGAGGCGGTCTGTCCGACATTGGTCATGAGCCTCACGCAATCCTGTGAGCTTGAAATTCTTTCCACATTCTTTTCTCTGCTTATAGGTTTGCACAATGCAGCTTCATGACAACTGATTAGTGTGAAAAGGAGAAGTTTGCTTGTGACCAGTTGTTGGGCAAAAATCCCAACAGATAGCGATTTTGGCATTCAGGGACTTTGCAGTCATAGTCGAAGTGACAGGTGTTATTGATTGAAAGGGTAAATGTCCGAGATTATATAAAAACAAGCTGGGCCAAAATGTCTGTTTTTTCCATTTGTGACGGAATGCTATCTTCAGATCTGTCAGCGGTTTAAAAGTGTAATCTTGAAGATTTGTAGGATTTTTGTAAATCATCTAACTGATGGATTTCCTTTGTCTGACAAGAAACAAATCCAAAAGTTACTTCCAAAGAACATCAGTTCAAATGCTATTTTCGAGATGTTCCGTGCAATCTTTTCAGTTCGACACTTACCTTTTCGTTTCTATCTCACCTCTCAAGTGGAGCCAGTGCTGAGGGAATATGGCACGAGACTCAAATTGGACTTCCATCCTTCATGTCTGTGACAAAAACAATTTCTCTCATTCTTTGTATTTTTATTTATCTTGTTGGTCCCTTTAGCATTTTCTATCACATACTCCGTACTTCTGCAAAACAAAAGATTTTAAATTTCTTAAACTTTTATTTTATGTGAGTGATTACATTTCATGAAAAAAATTGTTTAATTCACGTGATCCACAAGTGTAATTTCAAGGTTAACTAAAACATAAGGTCAAAAGGTTTCTAAAATATACACCAGCCTTTTAAATTACTGAATTCCCTTTCCAACAATACCTGTTTTGTAAAGATTGACCCAGTAGCTCCTGAGATATAAGGGTTCAAAGGTCAAAATTCAGCGGGGCCTAGCTTGTGAACCCCTGCTCCGATTGATCCAAAATTTGAGATTTAGTGTTGCGCCTTCACTATCAACAAGTACACCAAGTTTCATTAAAATAAAAAAATCTGCTTGGTATAACCCACTAGGTGATTTGGCATGGAAGGACTACAATATTTCTTATCTATCTGCATCAGTAGCCTATCCCTCTTTTAGGTATTTTCTCAATTTGAACACAGGCATTTTGAGGTATTAAGCATTTTTTTTAATGCAATTTTTTAAAGATGTAACTTTTTGGGCTTTTTTTTGCCTGCAAATCTTGTTGGTTTTATTGGACACCAATGGCAGACTTTCAACATGACTTCCGTCATAATTTCCCGCTATCTCCAGTCCAGATTTTTGTTTTTGTTCAGTGGATGAGAAAACACTAGAAAATACGGATCATATTATTATGTAATCATTACTGTATCTTTACTAGTTTGTCATGCTCCCACTGTCCAACACTACATTGGCTCCAGCAGTATTGCAAATGAGTGCTGGAGTGCTTGCCACATATTTATTTATATACAGTCCATGTTTGTTTTTGGAATTCACTTGTGGGGTTGTAGAAGACCAAAAGTATTTTGCTGTCAAATCATGTAAATAACCCAAATTGCTTCCACAGGAATCCTCTTTCTCTTCATATGTGTTCAGTTCATCTTCCGAGTTGACGCTGGCTATTTGCACGGTGTGAATGTAAGCTACCAAAAAAAACAAATTTGATTTATCTTCAGCGGCATTGGCTACTGTCGAGGTACATAGAACACTATACAGGACAGGAGAGACTTGTTACATTAAACATTTAAATTTGATATATATAAAAAAAAAGTGTTATAAGACACAACTCGATTATTTTGGACCTCAAGATGAAATAAACTGCCAAATCAAGACGCAATGTATGCTTTAAAGCATATGGCGTTCACACCAAACACAGAACGAACAGAAACACTATCTGCACCCCATGTCTATAGTATGTGGGTGATAAGGTCACCCCTTACACACCTTACTCCCAGCCCAGCGGCCATCCAGATGAAACTAATTAACTCTTGTTCAATGCTGCTGTGACTTGACAGCTCGGGGGAGAAGGTTGCTTTTGGTTGATGGTTTTCCCAGCCTCACGGGCCCACCCCATGCTTGCAGTCGCCTGCTCCGAGGGCGAGGGTTAGGTCTGTAACACACAGCGGGGATGACCTGACAACTGGCGGGACACCAGAACGTGTGATAGGCAGCAGAAAGGAAAGCTGTCAAGGAGATTCTATCACAACAAGCTAAAGCAGCGCAGGAACTGACAAGGCAGTGGTGACTCTCCAAAGAGTGGTGATCCTCCTAAAGATGTTCACAGATAGGAATTCCATCAGTGATCTCATTATGAAGAAGGTAGAGTATCTTGTGAACTTGCCAAATACAGTTTTCCTCAGAACGTACTCAAGAACGTTCTTCCCCCGACTCTGACGGATTTCCGTTGTAGCAGCACGAAATGGAAATGCACTGATGGATCCTTGGTTTAAGCTAGCCTACAAGAACAATATCTGGGTATTCCGTGCGTCCTTGGTTCATTCGTACTTTCAATTGTAGCAGTTCTTGGGTCGCGACCGATGACATTTCACAAGATCACAAGGACATGAGAACGGACAAGAACGCATTTTGAGAAACGGCTACAGACTTTCCTGTCTCCATCCAAAATCCTGCAGTTCTGATGAGAGGAACACAAGACATTTCCAAAGTCAGCTGTTAGACTCTCCAGCCTGTCCTTGGTCTCCCCTGTCTGTTCTTCCTGGTTTGACAACCCCGGTGTCCAGGACGGACTCAAAATGAAGCCACCTGAAATGACTCCTCTCAATGTACAGAAGTAGCTCTACTCTGGTACCCTCCTGAATAAGCTTACAGACCCTTCTAGTGTGACGTCACTAGACCCTAACGTCAAACAGTTGATAAATCAGCGACCAATGCTATAGCGAACTTGTGCGCAGCCTACAGATGCTACGATCGCTCAAAGAAGGATGAGATCATTCTTTCGGCTGCCGGCAGTGATTCTAAACCAGGCAGAAGACCGTGAGGAGTGAAAGACGAGGACGGTGGCTAGCAAACCTACGGCGCAACTGCTTTGCACCCTCAAAAAGTACGAGGATATGCTCAGATAATTTTATATCAGGTAGCTTTTCTCTTTTTCATATGCAGTGTGTCATAACATTAACCTCTGATTTTAAATTCAGGCAGACATGTACCATATTATCTTTAGTGAAACAATCATTCATAAAAAAAAAATGTCAGAAGTATTCAAGTAATTTTGAACAAAACGTTAAAGATTTAACACGATTATCAGCTAGCAAGCTAAAATAGCTTGAAGAGTTCGATATACAGCAAGACGAGTATATCTGGACACCAATGATTTAATGAATGACAATTCACACCATGAAAGTAGTGATCGACGTACTGCTTCAACCAAAAACAACATACCTTAAGCTTCCACTTCCACTTTGCCCTCCAACCAATTCCATTTTTTGTAGCTAGCGGATCCAAACGGCTGGTTCAAACAAGTCCCAGTAATGTAGTGTCCTACTCGTGACATTTTTTTTGTGACACTTGACATATTTCCCACCTTTTAATGAAAACGCTTGCCGAAAATCAACCTCTCTACATATATTTCTTATGGGGGGGGGGGGGGGGGGGGGCTTGTCTTCCAGGAGGCGGAGCGGTAGCTAAAGCAGTGACGTCAGCTAGAAGGGTCCATAAGGGGGATCCAACACGGCACACCAACTATTCCTTTCCTTTATTTGACTTGGTCCTTTCGGCCACTTCCCAAAGTGTATCTTACCTCAATTAATGTATATCAATCAGTTGATATCTTTAAATGGCTAACCATTAATTATGGCCATTTTTGGCTCTTCAATAATGAAGTGAAAATATCGCTCATAAAAAATTGTGGAAAAAAAGCACAATTCAGCCATCGACCAAACACAGTTCTAGTTATTGTTCATGCACATTCCCAGAAAGTAGGCCAATGAGCTGAAAGAGAAGCTGATGTCGGGCGAGTTGTTTTAGACATACCTGTATTTGATTCAAACCCAGCTGTAATCCCTCACAAAAAAAGACAAGTCTGCTTTTATGATAAAGGCTGAGGAACAGTAGCCTCATTGTTTCCAAGACACGGTGTGACTCTAGCAGTATTGTTTGAGCTGGAGATGTTTCAGAGTAGATTTTCTACAAAGAAAAAAAAATGAAAAGAAAGGGGAAAAAAATGTGATTGTGGCAGTGTTGTTGCAGGACAGCGGGTAGAACGATTTGATTCTCCTCCAAAGTTAATTTCCAGATCTTTATTTTACAATAGCATTCGACTTGAGCGACTTTGCCTGATTATCAATTAGCAATATATCTATCTGTTACTGTTCTGATTGACCAACTTCCAGAGGGTGAATCCTTGTACCTAATGATCCAGTAACAGATGGCCATACCCAGGTCTCTTGATCTTTTTGTTCAAATCAGTTTGTTATAAATACTGTATTTATTGTTGCTGTATCTGAAAAGTTGGTGTGTTTTTGCCATTCCTGGCCAATAAAAATGTGTTAAAACTGTCTGCATTTTTTTTTCAGGGACATCCCTGCCTATTTCAGACAATGCCAAGCCACGTTTTTCACAAGTTACAACAACGTGGTGTAGAGTACTAGACTGGCCCGCCAGCAGTCCAGACCTGTCTCCCATTGAGAATGTGGCGCATTATGAAGTCCAAAATTCAACAAAGGAGATCCTGCTGTTGTCAGGCAAGAATGGGATGGAATTCCACCTACAAAACTTCAACAATTATTTGTTCCCTAATGCTTATTGAGTGTTGTTAAAAGGAAATGTGATGTGACTTTTTTTTTAATACTACATTGCAACTTCATTAGAAACTTCTCTCTCTCTCTCTCTCTCTCTCTCTCTCTCTCTCTCTCTCTCTCTCTCTCTCTCTCTCTCTCTCTCTCTCTCTCTATCTTTGTCTCTCTCTCTCTTTCCTTTTCCCCCTTTTTTTCTTATTTTTTCTTTTTTCCATTTTCTTTACTTTTCTTCCTTTTGTCTTTTGTTCCTTTTTTACTCCCCCCCCCCTATTTTTCCTTTTATTAAAAAAAAGGGAAAACAAGAGAAAATTTGAAAAAAAGAAAGAAACAAAAGGACCAACTTACATGCACATTTTAAATGTATATACATTTCTAAACTATTTATAATGTCAATAGCTATGCCTATAATTATAACGTCTCGCTAGTATCTGAACATGGTGAACAAAAATGTTCAAATGTCATGTTTCTCAATTTGTTTGCCCTTGAGTGCCACTCAAATTGCACTTTACTAAGTTAGAATTTTAGAGAAACCCCACCAGGTCCATCTTTCAGCTGCCCCACAGAGGCTCAGTCTAAAATTGCACATTTAGGTAAACAGAGCTGACATCGTTCATCTTGTAAATGGCAGTACTGGAGAGAAGTACAGTAAATTTCCATCTCTCTTCTCACATATGGTCCATCTGCATTCAATTTGAACAATATAGAAAGATTTTGCTTCTCTATTAAATATTGTAAGTTGTATTTTGGTTGATCCAAATGTGTGTGTGTTTTTTTTTTTGTAGAATCATTGAATCAATACAAGATGCAAGGACCAGTCCTACGGGCTCTTGAATTGTCCACCAGAGTATACAGCTGGCCTCTGTTTGATGAAGTTCCAAAAGAAAAATTCCCCCCACTCGTCAGTCGACCAACTCGGGTTGTCTAACCTTCACATTTCCCCTTTCCAGAGTGCTCACTTTGATGGCTGCGTGTATTGTGGAGGGGGTAAATTTGGTGAACTCGGTGAGGAGGAAGTTGCAGAGGAGGTCAGGAAAAGGTAAAAACACTCACTCAGGCTGGGGAGAAACCATTTATCCAACATTTGCAAAAAAAATTCTAAGCTTTTCTCTCACCCTGTTTTTTAAATTGTGATAACGAGGCCCGTTGTTCATTTATGTTCAATGTACCAATAAACTGTAAAGGTTGACTACTAGACTTCCTCTTTGTTGTTGAAGACTGCTAAGGGCTTGTCCCAATTAGGTTGTTTTTGGCTTTGGGTGAGAGCCGGTGTATTATATTTAGAGTTAACACTATATCTCAAATGTTTGTCTTGTAACTGAATTGCTCTCCAAGGGAGTGATGCTGCCTGGGTACGAGTTACTAATGAGCAGCGTCTGACAAGGCTTCATCCGAGGCGATGACACCATCTTTTGTCATGTCATCAGTTTGCTCTTTGAGAGACCCCCAAGTGATGACTGTATTACCTCAGCTCAACTGGACAGAAGTACATTTGCAGATTAAATTTAGAAACAAAGTCAAAGAACTATAGCCAACGATGTAAAATCACTTCTAGAAAAATCTGATACTCTTATAAATCTTAAGAGTTCTACAAAAGTTTGCCCACTGCTGGGACAGATTTGAGATAACAAATCTCCTTCTTCCTCTTTATTATTCTATGTGTTTTTCGGAAAACGCAAGCTGGCGTGTGAGCGAAGCTCAGCAATGGCTTCTCCAGCTCAGACATGGATACTAACGTTCATCAAATCAAACAGCAGCGTCTGCCTATTTCGCTTTTTATTCCAAAGACTCAAATAGTCCAACTTAATGCCTTCTGTATTTGAAGATTTATGTTACGTAAAGCTAAACCTTAGTCGCAGATGCTGGAGTTTTATGTTACCCATGTTATATTGCAGCACGGTCTCATGAATTGCTCTTTTTTTTTGGAGGGGGGCATTTTGTAATATAAATTTTTATCTTTATAGATTATTGCAACATCTGAACAGCACGTTGTACTGTATAAGTGATGTGTTCATTCATTTCTCTAGTGATGATTTCTCTTGATGAGGGCCTGCATTTTCTGACTACTTCCTATTGTAGTTTTACCATAGGACAGGGGTTCATAAATATGATTCACGATGATATGCCTTGAATGACCATTATTGGCTGCAGGTGTTTGTGCCGAGCAAAAACAGAAAGTGGTCAGACGAATATGTGCAACATGAATTCACATGTATACTGTAGCAGAATTTGTGGTGTTCCACAGGGTTCAATTCTGGGACCTCTCCTGTTTTCTTAGAATCTGCTGCCCCTGGGTTCCATTTTTAGAAAGCAGTGGTGATTGTTTTAAAGTGCTCTATAAATATTGATTAAAAGAGTTGAGCAATTCTAGTTCAGCACATTTAGCTATCTTGCAAAACTAAAGGAACGCCAGAGCCAGATTCGATGAAAAGGTTACCCTCCCTGTTCATTTTGTTCACCAGTAAACCCTGTACCTGTCTTGAATTTGAAAAAAAGTAAAAAAAAAAAAATCACATTTTATTTTTCAATAAAGACAGGTTTGCAAACTGGCGGGGTTCATTACCTCCAACAAGGTTAAGAAAGAACCACTGCCATCGGAGCCACCTTGATAAGCCAATATGATTGCTTTCCCATCCTCAGGTAAGTGCCTTTGATCATATAGTGTACAAAGCAAGAGCTGCCATTATGTCATGTCTGTAGGTCAAGGTCTTTGTGGGCATGTTACCTTGAGCTTTATGGCGCCATTAGAGGCCATATGGAACAGGAGGAGGAACTTTGCCCAGAGCATCTGGGGATGTGTGTTCAGATGTTTAAATAGCTATATAAGGTAATTAAATATGTATTATTTTCACATTTTAAATCCGTTCTGAGGTGTCTTCATAAACATAAGGTGTATACAGAGTATTAAAAAGTCAATGTGCCACATCCTGCTTCCCGGTCATTTTTTTGCCTCTGTCAAAGCCATTTCAATTAATATGCGCACCCTTAACTGTCATCGTTAAATGTGCAGTTATCTCGGGGTCGGAAACTTATTCCTAGGGATTTGAAATCAGTGTTCACCGCAGACGATAGAAAAATGTCTCGTTTCATTGGTTTTGAAACGCTCTCGCTATGATAGCTTTCCATCAGGGCTTCCATTGGAACATCTTTGCGCAACTTCAAATCCAACACATGCGAATGTAAGTAGCAAAACATTGTTTCTCCATCATTGAGCTACACGCCATACAAATGGAATGTAGTTGAATGTCCAGCAGGGCTATGAGAGTCCAGCAGCAGCGTCCCTGCTGACCCACTGGCTAATGACAGTAAGTGGATTACAAGAAGGCCCAGGTCACTGGTCGCTAGTATTTAGTCCACTAAAGTTACCTCCATGTGGCAGCGGCTTCACCACAGGGAATAGTGCGCTGGACCTCGAGGTAACCCACTAGCCAATTTATTTACGGAGTCAAAGAAGTTGACGGCAGCCAAGAAGAAATGACCATGATTCAATTAATTTTAATTTTCAAGTGCAGAGCCAACCTTCTACGGCCGATGTCCAACGTTTTGGATTCAGCCTGTGGATAACTACACTACAACTTAAAGAGTGATATATTCCAATTATAAAATAGTATAGTATGGTCCCATGATCAACTTAAAAAATAATGCTTTTTGTATGAGTTTTTGGCTCTGATATTGTTTTTGGTACCATGGAAGTATAAGTTCACTTTTCCAAGTTTATGATTAGCTGTATTCAATAGCCTCACTTTTGTTACTGCAGGTGCGGAATTTGGACCCAAAAGCAGACAGGACACGGAAGTTAAAAAACAGAGAGTCTTTATATCCAAAAATACAAGGTAACAACAGAGAACAGGGCTGGATGCAGATGTACCGACCAATGTGTTACTAACTCCAGTTTGGGCCATGATGAATTCTGTATGACAGAATAAAGGCCTATTTGACAAAATAAGGGTGACAGATACAGAACCATAGTAACTGCATAGCAACCAACTACATCTCAAGGACCCAACTCAAAATACGGTCACAGCACCTTTGATTAAATTAATTCCACTTTCCTGTGGATTTGAAGTCATATAAAATATAGACCTCCCACAAAATTAGCTGAAGTCTTGTAAATTTCCATCTTGTGAAACTTTAGCTCTGTGATCAGAGTGAATTAAAGGCTTAAATGCAGAATTTTTATATATATATACTTTTATATGTTTCCTGCATAAAATTATATATATATATATATATATATATATATATATATATATATATATATATATATATATATATATATATATGTTGTGTGTATGTGAGAGAGTATGTTTTTATTTAGAGTTCACCACCACAGATGGGTAACTGTTATGGAACACTATAAAAAAAAATATATATATATATATATATATATATATATATATATATATATTATGGCCATAGAACCGTGAGTGAAAATCAATGTGACTTAGTAAATGTCATAGGCTTGCTATGTGTCATAAAGTATACAGTATACTTTTGGTAGTCTAATCATTAACCGCAGCAGAGAATGTAAAAATTTTATGACAGTTTTACTCTGGAACTGATTATTTTTACTTTCATTATTTCCAATGGAGAAGAAATTGTTTTGAAATCTAAACAAATCAGAGGTTGACATGCGTCGTCGAATGGACTGTGGTAGACCATAAATATTCCAAGTAAGAGTCTATAAAATAGAAAAGCAATTTTGAGTATTTTTAATCACACAAAAATGGCAGTTCCTTCCTTTCATTAAGTGAATTATGATTATATTTTGTAAAATTAAAAAAAGTGGTACACCAAGTTCAACAATGCACTCACATGAAACCCTCGAGGAATATAGTGTTTATCTTAGAGAGAGGCTTTGTACGTGTAGGTGTCACTTTATTTTTGGCATGTTCTGGGAAACATCTTGACACGTTAGGTGGAGGAGCTCCTGGAAAATCAGGATCAACGCCATAGGGGGCTGACAGGGGCTGGAACCTGACCATGACAGTGGCAGATGTATCCTTTAGAACTGGCCTCTCCAAGACCTGGCCCATGAACCTACATACTACACAAACCATGTTTTGACACACTGTCAATCTTTTTTTTTTTTTTATGTAGTAGTGTTGGGGTGGGTCTAGATGTGAGGAGAAGAGCAAGGTGGCTGCACATGTGTAAACTTGCTGTGTCTGTTTATGTTTCTAATCAAGCACAAGTTCGGCCATGATAGCCTGCATTTCCCACCTGGGATGTGTGATGGGAAGCCATGTGATTTATGGGATAGAACAAAACAAACAAAATCAAGAGGAAAAGATTCCATTTGGGCCACATGACGAGGGTGACCAGACGTCCCGATTTATCCGGGACAGTCTCGATTGTGAGCCTTGTGTGCCGAGTCTAATAGCTAACAGGCGTGTTTGTCATACCAGAACTAGAACTACTTCCTGCTTCTGTGTGTAAGAATCATGGGAAATGTAGTCCTAGTAGCCTAATGCTGTGGTCGCCAGTCAGACTCAAACGCAAGCTGAGCTTTTCTGGCAGCATATTTCCAGTTTTATAATGTTGGACTGGCACAACGTAAATGGCAGAGCCAGCTTCCATTAGCTGCTGAGACCGAGCCCCCTAAAAAAAGAAAGGATAATGTGTGTGTGTGTGTGTTGACTTGTTTAATGCTGTTGAACTGTCAACCAAGAGAGCATTTAGCATTAGCAAAAGTAATAACACAACCACCGTTCACCAGATTGACCAGCAATTAAATTTATCATAAATAGTTCTTGAGAGACAATTTATCATATATTTGATTTCCTGTGAAATTCTAGTATCTCAAATTTTAAAAATCTGGTTACCCTATACATGACTCACTTTGCAATGAACGATGGTTAAGAAGTGACGTGACTCACTCTTGCGACAAGTCCCTTTATGAGGTGATGCAATTTAGTAGGGATAGGCATTTTGACAAATATCGGCATCAGCCTTTTTACGAATTTGAAGGCCGATAAAGATGGTATCTCACTGAGCGGTGAATGCTTGCGAATGTTTTTACTTGTCGCAACTCGCAAAGATATTTCGAACATATTCAGACAATTTTTAAATCATTTATGGATTTATTTAAATTTCCACTTTATTAAAAAAATGCTGACACTGGGAACTCCCTGCACTTTTTATTTAAAAAAAGCAGAAAAAAAAGAAGATATTTTGAAAAACTTTATTTACAGTAGAAAGCTTAAGGGAAATATTTACTTGTTTTATTTTTGCGAATTTTGTCAATTCTTTAAATGATTAAAATTAAAATGATTTTTTTTTCATTAGGGCTAGTGAAGAGAAAAAAGAGGTTGGCAGGATTCTGACTTTATTCTCAGAATTCTGACATAGTGAAAATTCTGACTTTAATCTCAGAATTCTGACTTTAAAGGGAGAATTCTCACTTCATTCTCAGAATTCTGAGATTTAAGTGAGAATTCTGGCTAAAATCTCAGAATTCTCACTTTATTCCCAGAGTTCTGACTTCTCGGAATCACTTTATACTTTCTGACTCCCCCCCCCCACAATTCATAGCTCTACTTCACAAAGTCACAATTCTGAGATTAAAGTCACAATTATGACTTTAAATTCTTCTCTTCACTGGCCCCAATCCTCTTCTATAAATATTTTCTCTTTTATTGCAAATGAATATCGTCTTGAAATATTGGACTCCTTCACTTCTTATAATCTGTATATGCCTTGTAAAAACCCATACCGGCCTATCACTGCAATTTAGAAAACCTAAGGTTACATTGGGATGTCAGTATATTATGTATTGACCAGACAAGGGGTCCTGCCCATATCAGACGCGGTGGATCGAGGACAGATCTGCGTAAAAGTCCACAAAACACATTAACCTGTCAATGTGGCTGTGACTCACAAGAAAGAAACCATGCGTCGGGGCCCAAGACAAACAAACTATAAAGTGGTTCACCTTTGCCAACTAATAACAGTTATCTTAACACTCAAGGGTGATGACTTTGGGATATCTGAAGTGTTTTGGAGGAAATGCAGTACAAGGTCCTGGAGAAATGGTGGCTAATAGGTATGCGTCTGACAAGTAAGGTGCTAGGAATAAGAGAGATGCGGTAGTGATTTTTTGTCAAAATGGTCAAACGTGAGTTTCTCCCTGTAGCTCGTACAGTATGTTAGCAGGTGTTGATGTGAGACTGTGTCGGCTTAGAAAGCTGTTTGATTTTGGCTCTAGACAAAAAAAATCCTAATGAGTGATGAGCCACCGCGGCTGCTTCGTGGCCAGAGAGAGGCCGAGGATAATCTCCAAACTGGATCCATGTGAAATGCCCCACAGATCCAAAGTCTGCTTGACTGTCTGGCGTAATGTCAGCGCTGCAGTCCTCCAGGGAGGAGCCCGCCTAGAAGCCAAACCCAAAACCCTCCGGATCTCACACGCAGGCTGCAGACAGACTGATTAGTCTGCCGGGCTTTATAATTAGACTACATTGTTAGCCTTGGAACAGCACAGATGTTGCTCCCGCTAGTTGAAAGAAGCCTGTTGAGAAATCCATTTCTCAAATTCATGCATGTCAAGGAAGGATATTATTCCACAGTTGTCATTTCCCTCTTGGGTCGCTACTGTTTGGGCCTTTTTGTCATTTGTCCTGTCGATCGACACCAATTTTTTTTTTCTGTATGCGTTTGGCTTTTCATTCATGGACGAGCTGCACTGAAAATATTTTCCCAAAATGTTTTTACCGACTAAGCTAAAACAGTTCTTGTTTTAATACGTATGCATGCACTGTAAGGCTGTTGTAAGGCAACTTTTGCTAGCTTAATATTCATCTTTTATTCCATTAAATTCTTACTGTGCCTTGTCAAGGAATGACTTTCTTCAGGCTTCTGATTGTATGGAATTGCTTTATAATTAGGGATTATTGCATCCAGAGTAAAACAACAGTATTTAGTATTAAAATAAAAACTTAAACTTTATATAAAACTTAAATTGGGATGGGTGAGTACACTATCTAATTTTATGCAAAATCGGTCAATAGTGCAATTGCTCAACAAAATAAGACATTACATGCCATAGTTGATGTTTATCAGTGTTCGATGAACGGTTATCGGTGATCAGTTGAAAAATCCTGATCGACTCACGAGTCATGACGATGGCCGATACCAGTAATGGCCACCCTCTTTTGGCCATTTTATGATCAGGATCTAGAAATTAAATATCAGAAGAATAGAAAATTGCCTATATTTTCATGCAAATTTAATGAAAAATGCTATATTGGGATTTATAGGTATTTCTTTAAAATTGCCTGTCATTGTTTTTTTGGGGGAAATTAAAATGACCAATGTCCAAGCTCTTCCATAGCCTAACATTTGTCTCCAGTATGTTACTCAGTTCATGAATAGAGGACTGATTTTTTTTCATTTCTGTCCATTTACAGCAAGGTTGATCTTAGAGCAGCCTGCTATCAAACATACGCCCTGCAAAGGGGTCTAATCCGGCCTGCGAGTCTTTTTTGTAAAGTAAAAAAAACGGGTAGATTTAACACGTCCGAAACTCATACAGGCAATGCGTTGCTGCGTTATTTTTGGGAACAATATGATAACAGTTGAGCTTTGTAATTTAGGGCTGGCCCACAAATAGCGAAAATCTACACATAATTGATAGCAATTGTTTTTAAGTTATTATTTTACCGATCCGGCCCACTTGATAATATATTTTCCTCCATGTGGCCCCTGAGCTAAGATGAGTTTGACACCTCTGCTTTAGAGCGTTAGCCAAAACACTTTTGCCACATTTTGGAACATATTTCTTAGAGAACTAAGCATCTTATAGAAATACTATTCTAAAAGACTCAATCCAAATACCAAAAAGAAAGGATAGGAACATTTGCTCTAATTTAACTCATTCACTGCCATTGACGGTTATAGACGTCAAAAAGTCATTTGAACTATTTCTATTAGTTTAGCTTTTTTTTCACTTTTGTTAACAAGAGTATGAAAACCTAGAATTTTTACACGCTTGTACATTAGAACAGATATAAAATTAGTGATTAATCATGAGTTAACTAGTGAAGTCATGCGATTAAAAAATGCAATCGCCTAATTTTTAATAATCTTTTATTTTATTTTTTTAAATCGTGTTTGATTGTTATTAACTACATGACTTCAATAATTAACTCACAATTAATCTTTTTTTTTATATCTGTTCTAAATGTACAGTACATTTTTTTCTAGGTTTTCATACACTTGTTAACAAAAGTGGAAAAAATGTTAAACTAATAGAAACAGTTCAAATGAATTGTTGACGTCAATGATTGATTGAGAAAATAAAGGAAAATCAAGACTGTTAATACAATTACTGGTATTTTGCATCTAAAGCTAAATAAATACTTCACAGTCCACTCTATTTTTAAAATAAATGTTTCATGATATTTGTGTGCTGACCATTAAATCTCTTTGTGCCTTTTAGGAGGGTGTGTCATCATTTTTCCGAGAAGTAGTGTTCCTCCCCGGTGTTCCTCCCCGGTTTTATCGGAATGGCAGCACAGATGTTGGCGCGGCACCAACATAAAGGTTTCAAATGACGGGACCAGCACCAACCACCTCCTGTATCTGCTTCTGACGAACCAATCCTTACCACTCTTGTATTCCCCATTTTTTTCCCATTACTTTCCACTCAACAGCTCTCTTTATCGTACGCCGTTATATGCACCCGCATACAGCAGACCTCTTTTCTCCATTCTTCCCCTTACCCCTTGTTCTTGCCTTGCCCACTCCTTTCTCACCCCGAGCCCACCTTCCTCCTCTGACAGGCGAGTGAGGAACAAAGAGCTCCTGATGTCTTCCCAGAGAGGGGTTAAAATGCAGAAGTCGGATTTCGTTAGAGCTCCCTGGGTTTAACCGAGTGAGGCGCAGCCAAATGTGGAAAGTATCTCGAACCCAAAAAAATAATTACACTGTTGGAGGTGAAGCAAGGGAGACAGATGAGCAAAAGGGGGTGAAGGAAGGAGGAAAGCGACATGGGGGGAAAGATGTATTTTTTTTAAAGGCGCTAAATGTTTGAGAAAGTAGAACCAGCTGTTATCTCGGGGCGAGGGGTGCGAGCTGAGGCTACGTAATACATCTAAAAGATTGAATTATGCCTGCTCAAAGGTGTTACAGAAGCCTTATCTGTTAGATGAATGCCTTTCTCACATTGGTCAGACAAAAGACATTAGGAAAAGAGTACAAGGCCTATGTTGAGAAAAAATATTCGAACATTTATTAAAAGAAAAAAAAGTGAACGCAAAGGTGATCCTGCATTTGTTGGATCTAGTTTTCTCTGCATTTCTCCAAAACTATTCTAACAGTAATGCCAATTCCTTCATTTTTGCTGTAGACAAAAAAAAAAAACACATTAGGAGACTTTCATTTCCAGATTTTTTAAAATGTATTTATTTGCAAGTGATCAAATCAGACTACATGAAAATCCTCCAGAGGGCAGGAGTGAATATATCACAATCTACAGAAGTACTGAGGTTACACTTGAAGATGCAAACCACTCATTAGCAAGAAGAATAGGACTATAAAAGTCAGGCTGGAATTAAGCAAAAAGTACAGAGGCGAGCTTCAAAATTTCTGGGGATGAAAGTTTTATTGACTGGTAAGATTTTTCCATGCCCATACTGTGCCCCCCTTTAGAGCAGCACATATTAGCTTTTGTTTTTTTCCACTTTTCCCATCCCTCAAGTTTTTCCTTTTTTTCATCTAAAAAACTAAGTAGCGAGCCGCCAGGCTTCTAATTCTGTCTCCCTCTGACAGGTTGTAACTGTGAAGACAAATTCCGGTGAACGGTCATGGCTAGCAAACCTCATCAGAAACGCTAACATGGATTACAACGTCAATTATTTTGTTCGATGTGATTATGTAACTTTATTCCGAGCAGTCTGTTTTACTGCTTTGACTACTTGTAGTGGTAAATTGGATTACTTTATTTTTAATCCAATCAGATTTTATTATATGTGCTGCCATGTCAATATAAGATGTGCAGGGTCTTCAGAATCAGTAGCGCTGGCCGATGTAACTGAAAATGTATTAGCGATGAGACCTTTTTTTTAACCAATCAGATTTCAGTAGCTGGCCCTCGATGATGTCATCAGATTTGCGTCCAATCATTGGTTGGGTTAGGGTAAAATACTCGGTTAAATTATTATTATTATTACTAATGCAGTCAGCCAGCCATCTTCATTGCTGCCGAATCATTGGTGGAAAAATGTGGTGTGGGTGTGGTTATGATGTTAATCAGCCCTAGCTTTAAACGTGACTCCTTTCCTTTCTTAGCCTGACCTAAAAACATCGTTACATCATACTTATTTTGTAAAAATAGAAAATCTCCGCTCATGCAAGATCAGCAGTGGAGGCAACTGAAATAACTCTTTCATGTCATATATACAGACGTTGTCATTGGTTTTCCTCGATGGCTCCATACTCATAATTCTTGTCTGTCCTCTATATTTGACAGGCATCCATCCACTCCAAAGAAAGCACTGGCAGTAAATGATTGTAATTTGAAATACATACACTACGCTGTATTTGAAAGCCACAATTGCTGGTTCATACTCACGAGAGCTTCAAGATAGTTTATTTTTGAAAAAAAGATGATAAATTTAGCATTATCATGTTTTATCTACAGAGACTCGTTTGGCCACAATATGTTGGTTGTTTTAATTAATCCTTTTTTTTAGTATGATGACTAGATAGTGGTAAACCTTAAAAGGACTACGTACAATGTTTACATGTCAGCAACCAAAAATATTTTATTGAACAAAACAAAAAATGCAACTGTCACATTTAAGGGGCAACTGGATGGGCAACTCACGGCTGAGCGACCCTTTGATTGATTGGAATTGTAATTTTTTATTTTTTGAAACCAAAAATGCTGGTAAACTTTCGCTATATGTTTATATGCAAAAAAACAGGAGGAAATGGGGAAAGAACTGCTGGAAAAACTGTGAAATAGCCAATATATATGAAAATAAAAAATTAATGCAAATATGCTATTCCACAAGTATGCAGGGTGGACTGTCGTTTTAAATTGCAATATCACAATTCACCACTAAATGGCAGACACGGCTTAGTTGCGTTTACACTTGGTCTTATGCTGCCGTATATTACAATATGAGTACACCTAATCATTTTTCTTTCTTTTTTTATTTGGATTTTTTATTTTTAACAAACCCCCAAAAATCTTCAAGAAATGCTGATAAACTTTTGTTATATATTTATATGCAAAAACAGGAGGAAATGGGAAAATAACTGCTGGGAAAACTGGGAAATACCCAAAATATATAAATAGATAAAAAACTGTGGGGGGGGGGATGCAAATATGTTAATCCACGGGACTGTCGTTTTAAATTGCAATATCACAATTCACCACTAGATGGCAGACACGGCTTAGTTGCGTTTACACTTTGTCTTATGCTGCCGGATATTACAATCTGAGTAGACCTAATATTTTTTGTTGTTGTGCTGATTTTGGAATGTTATGCGGGACAAACATAATACCTCAATAATAATAACATTTTGAGAGAGATTATTCTTGTGGGGAAAAAAAATGCACAAATTGAGTTTGCTGTTCAGCACTTTTGTGCCATCCTTGAACGCAAGAGAGCCCTTCGCACTGGGAGCTTCCTGATTATACCATCGTTGAGTGTTCTTCATCAGGGCACCTTGACTTCGGAACAACCTGCTCACTGAGATAAGGCACGCAAAATCGCAGACATCTGTTAAATTGCTTCATAAAACTCACTTTTACAGACTGCCTTTTATGTGATGTCATCGTCTCCAACGTGTTCCAGTTTCTGCCAATATCCAGTAACTTTTGCACGATCATTGAAGAGCAGTGACCTGCGTGCGAGAAAGAATAGGTTGTAAACCGGAATATGGCTAAAACGCTTTTCATTTTAAGAAAACAGTGTAACAGCTTGCAACATGCTCTTTACCTCCCTACAGGGAGGAAAACAGTAGTTGGCGCACATCCTCTTTAGCCTATGGGTATGTTTACTCTGAGTGTTAATGGCCTGTTGTGGAAGCTTGTGAGCGGATGCAATCATGATATTCCCTAGTAGGGAGGCAAGTGTCCTCTGTGTGTTACCGTGTCGTTTAATCAAGGACCGAACGCATAAACATTGCGGAGCAGTTGTGTTTATTATGTTGAATTAAGCTTTGAGGTTAAGAAGATCCAAGATGCTTCAGATGAAGGAGCAAATCGGTTTGACTTTGTGAAAGATCAAGGAAGGGGAAGCGTTTCGTTTTAATACTGTAACGAACAGCAACTTGGTTTTAATTACTAGCTAATTAATCACTGTTTTGCCTGAAGCTCTTTATCTAATAAATATGCACTTATAAATAATGTAGGATCTCCAAACGTTTTTTATTTTATTTTATTTTATTTTGATTAAGTCTAAACAAGAACTTGGTTGTTTAATGTTCCTGTCATTGAAGCATTTTTATCACCTTAATGTAAAAATATTTAATATAGTGAGCCCAAACACGAGAGTCACAGTAACATTAGAAGTCTATCAACAGTTCTTGTATTAGTAAGGCAAGTTTATTCAAGAGAATAGTCAGCGGTACAATGTGACCGATTTATTGTTTTTTTGCCAAAATGTAAAGTAAGAGCTTGAATAAAGGTCCTGGATTGTTCTCAATGAGACAAGTGGTATAGATACTGGATGGATGGTTGTATGTACTGTAGTATCCAAATGGAACATTTCATGTTTGTCATACATAGAGTATGTCTATTTGTTTTCAAACATCAATTTGAATTGATAAACATTGCTTATTGTGTCAATTAGAATGTTTTCATTACTGATTATGGTGAATATAAACATTTTCTACTTGAAATCTTAAAACTTACCATCTTAAAATATGAAATGATTTTAAGATGGTAGTTTTATTTAATTCAGTATACAGTTACAGTAGAATCAAATCCCCTACTTAGTTAGTTCCACAACATCCCCATACTGTGGGTGTTAAATCTGCAATCAGTTTTTGTTTTGTGTGTTTTTTTTTTGGTGGTGGTGGTATGAAACCGAATGGTTTATGATAAACATATACCAAACAGGAAATTGCAGAAGATTCAACACAGCTGTGTGTTCTGAATCTATTTAAACATATGAGAACGTCTGTATTATTCAGACAATATTTTATACTATGACTCTGGCTTATATTATTTTTTAAATAATGAGAATTCTTAAAGATTGTGCACCTTAAATTGTGGCCATTAAGTGCAAATACTGGTAAAAAAGCAAACATGATTTCATTATTTTTTTTATTTTTTTTAAATCGTCATTTGTGCTCACGGCTACAAATGTAATGTAAAAGCGAGTATTTGTGACGTAAGATGAAGTCACTCTACGAACACGGACGGAGACTCCAGACTTCCGTTGCGCAGCGTTACTGAACGTTACGGTATTTCCGTCATCGGTAACCTTGACGACTAGACTATAACAGGAAGTGCGCTGTGCTGACTGCTTTCGCAATATTGCGTGGCAATTGACGCGGACTGCAAGTAAAGGTATGTTTATACCCATTATGTTTCTTGAACATAATGCGTGGAATATGATTGTGAGTAACTTTACACGGACTTGGTGAAATTCTTAAGTTTGTAAACTGCACATTAGGACGAGTGCATGTGTAGCTGTTGTGTTGTAATTTAAACATATTGGTGTAATAATTATGATGTAACTATAATCGATATCGTTATCCCACCTTGGGTTTTTGTTTAGCTGTATCCTAGCAACCGAAGCCGGGGGCAGGCTGTTGTCGATGCATTTGAAAAGCACTCGACTCGGATGATGGCTTGTATCAGAATTAAGTGTTAACAAATATCAGGTAAGTTTGCTCGTGAGTACATTTATTTGGTAACTTATCAATGAGTACTATCAAGTGTAATATAGTGTTACTTTCCATGATATTGGTCACATTCAAACGTTGCTGTTTTTTCTTGCTTTTTCATAATCTCTTATAGTTCATTGTTAATGGTACAGTTTAAAGCATCTCAATTTAAATTGTCTGCGACTTTTTAGAACCTGTTGACATTGCTGGTGGCTTTCACATTTTAAAGGGGAAGTCAACACAAAAATGTTACTTACAATTATGTTGTACACAGCGTGCTGATTAATATTGCGTTTGTGGAATATGAATGAAGTAGCAAAATCCATCTCTGGGGGTGGTTTTGCCACTTGCTGGCGACAGAAAATGACATCACAGTTGCTCATCATCTTCTTATATTGATGTCACGTCTGCACTGTTGTAAAGCCCCTTACAGATGTTTTCAACACTGGTCCCTGTTTATTTTGGGTCAAGTTGAATCTAAAATATTTTTCTTTTTTTTTTTCTCCTGTTTTATTGTCACCAGCATAATGGGTACATTACTGACCAGGGTAGCCAAATGGTCCTCAGCGGACAACAAGCTGGAATCGTCGCCACTGAATAAACTGCTGCTGAACGAGCTCATGCTCTTTGTGGAAGACTTCAGCTCCTTGCACCCAATGGAGGCAGAGCTCTTGTTTGAGGAACCACTGGAGTGGACGAGCACTTTAGAAGGATCTGACTTCGAAGCAGATTATAACATCACGTCAGTCGAATCACCAGCTTTCAGTATTTTTACGTGTCTGGAAATGTATTTGGATGTCTTTTTTTCAAATTGTGTGAGATGTGGCTCATTGTCAGACATTTGTAATTAACAAATCATGCAACTAAGATTATTAAAGTACTTTATGTGTTGTCTCCTCAGAGAGACAGGAGAAGTCGAGTCCCTGGAAAAAGATGGGAATGAACATCCAACTTTAAAGCTCACTCCTCCGAATATTTCTGTGCGTAACTTCAACCAGCTCTCCTATATCATGAATATGGAAAATGATAAGAGACTGAATGAAACGAAGGCGTGCATTGAAGGTAAATGCTTCGACCATCGACATGATGCAAGGTATTTACGTTGCTGATTATATTTATTTCGAGGTGAAGCCTTTTCAATCCATTTTAATCCAGAAACATGCATAGCAGTGGTTCTTAACTTGTGTTCGATCGGACCCGATGGGTTCAGTGAGTCTATCTCAAGGGTTCGGCGGAGGTCAAGACACACATAATCCCTTCGTACTAGCTATGTCGAGCAAAAAAAAAACTAGGGGTGTGTCAAAATGAGTGCGTTAATTTTGAGTTCATATAAAGTTTCTCAAATTTTTTTAACACGTGATTAATGACCGCCCCTTACTTGGAAAGCCTGTACTGGGGGAATTCCAGTCGCAATGCAGCAGACACATCCACGTCAAAATTTAGCAGTAAAAAATTCAATAATAATGCATATATTTGTGGAGACTGGGGTCATTTTAAAAATGTGCAGAATTTCACAAGTTACTTCATGTTAAAGATTAGATAGCTCTTAATATATTTAAAAAACGTCTTACAAATGCAATTATGCCATCTAGTGGCAGAAAAATGACTTCAACACAAATCGATACCACACGTTTTTTACAGTACAGTACACCTTTTTAATTTGAACTAAATTGTATGTATTATTATTAAATTACTGTATTAATGACTAAAGGATGCAGCCACATTTCAATTAGTTTAACATCTTTGATGTATGAAACTTATAATTGTTTTTTACATTTTATTGTACATTTAGAACAGATATAAAATTTGCAATCAATCGTGAGTTAACTATTGAAGGCATGTGATTAATTATGATTAAAAAATGTAATCGCCTGACACCCCTAAAAGAAACATATGGTGTTCCACAAGGTTCAATTCTGAGGCCCCTGCCATTTTCATTGTATCCGCTGTTCTGTGATTGTGTATAGGAAACTTGCTGAGGTTCCGTACCTCCAACAAGGTTAAGAACCACTGCTGTATAGCTAATTTTCCCTTATTGCTCAGAAAACAGAATGCCTTTGGTGAAGATTCTTGGTCCAATTTATGGCAACATGCAGAAGGTCGCAAAAGGACAATCACAAGACAAGGACTCCGAACTAAAGAACCAGTTTTTCCGTGTTCTAAAAGATTTGGATAAACAGATTGTTCGCAAGATCCTTAAAGAAATATCAGAGTGGGTGTCCTCTTTTTGTCTCAACATAACTGCAGTATGCTTTAAAAAGAAGCACCTGACCAAATTGTTTTGTTTTTTTCAATATTTTTCAGTAAATTCAAGCTCAATCCCTCCTTTGTGGACAACGAAGTGGAATTTTTACAGAGTTTTTGCGGTCCAGGGGAGAATAAGGTGTTAAAGTTGGTGCAATACACATCAGGTTTGAATTATATTCATATTTCACTGGATTGCAAATACTAAATATTCTTATAAGTCTGACATTCTTAAATTATTACATTTATTCTGATGAAGTTTAGATTTACAGCATGGTTTTGTTTTATAGAGCCTATTTGTAAAAATATCTTGTAGGTCAAATGTACTTCTTCTATGGTTTGATTTCTCAAATGTATTAGTTATAATATATTTGATGACATCATACCTTTATGCATTGTCAGGTTGCTCAGTATTATGATTACAATCCAAAAGCAACCTTTGTCCCTCACATTTCATCAGAGTATGAATTTCAAAATGGATGCCGTGCCCCTCTATGGAGACAGATGGAAGGTGAGATGTGTTACCTCATGATCGAGCCTTATGACATGGAGACGCTCTACATCACCTGCAGCAGTGCTGGAGTTTTTCTCAACATGGTAAGGTGTGATAAGGACTTAAATCAGCAATTATAAATATGAATTATAGTTGATATTGTTGGCACGTTTGTTGACAAGAAAAAGTTAATGGAAGTGTAAATACCGTATAGTGTAGCCCAGGGGTCTGCAACCTACGACTCTGGAGCTACGTGTGGATCTATAAAAAAAAAAAAAGTAGATTTTTTTTTAATTATCTTTAAAAAAGATATATTACCTAATAACCTTATTACTTTAAAATGTCCTAAATGTGACCATAAAATGGCCAAAAAGGAAGAGAAAAGTAGAAAGTTACCATAAAATTTCCATGAAATTGCCCAATTGTCCGAAAATGTATTTTAACAAAGGCAAAAAAGAAAATGCTTCAAAAGTAACTATCAAATGCCCATAAACAAAATAAATCCTGAAAATTGCCATAAAATGTCCACAAAATTGGCCCAAAAAGTCAGAAAACTGATTTAAGAAAAGGCAGGAAAAAAAAAAGAAATCCCAAAAAACTGCCATAAAATGTGCACACACAAAAAAAAATGTCCGGAAATTGATTTAAGAATTAATGATTTAATGATGCATTTTTATGTTTTCAGAAAAAGAGACCAGATAGATAAAAAAGTTGTATTACCCGTTAACCTTATTACTTAAAAATGTCCAAAACATGACCATAAAATGTCTAAAAAGGAAGAGGAAAAGCAGAAAATTACCATTAAATGTCCATGAAATTGCCCAAACCATCAGAACATTTATTTTAACACAAAGACAAAAAAGAGAATGATTCAAAAGTGTCCAAAAACAAAAAAATATCCCGAAAATTACCATAAAATGTCCACAAAATTGTCCCCCCAAAAAGGTCAGAAAATTGATTCAAGAAAACGCAGGAAAGAAAACGTTCAAAAAGTCTAAAACCATAAACCAATAAACCATAAAATGCCTAATAGAGGACTACACAGAAGACAATAGCACAAAGCTGATGTTTTTTTTCCTTCCAGTTTCCAATGTTTGACAAGGTGCTGCCACATTTATCTGTCATGATTTTTTGTCTTCTACGCCGGTTTTGTGTTAGACAAGATAGGCTTATATTATTCAACAATGAGGTAATTCCAGCGTACTATCAAGAACTTAAAGGCTTCCATACACCAAACATTGGCTCCCTTCAAATCTGTTTTCAATCATTTTAAAAGTTAATTTGCACGCTTGCTGCAACGTTGACTCTTTCACTGACTTTGCTGACAAGCCAGAGGTTTCCTGTCTCTGTTTCTTCACCTGGAAATATTTCAGCCAAAGTGGAGGGGCGGGGGTGTAGAAACTGCAGCCTGGCACCGGGACGTGTGACATTGATGCAAATGAAACCTCAAAATACGGTAGTGTCTTAAACCTAATTTAGCGGTTAACATGGCTTTACACTTCCCTTCGGAGGCTGCCTGGAGATTCTCTGAGCTTTCTTGGCCAGTGCGCTACTCACAAACTGGCATGTGGGTCGCGTTAGGATTGTGGTTTGGTCAGAATTAATGAACGTGTTTTTTACTATGTGCTCACGCAGGGTGTCAAGCATGAGGGAGACGAGGATGCCTATGAGCGGACGAGCGATGTGTACAAGAACGTGGTTACGCTGCTGAAGAGCAAATCACAACTCTTTGCTGAGAGCTTGAACGCACAGGTACAGTGGAACAGCTGGCAAAAGCATTTAGGAGAAACCGGGGCTTGATGTCACACTTTTTACACTCATATACATTTCTTGGAATCAATACGTCATATTTAAAAAAAATTGTACCAGATGAAAGACCAAAGTCTCATGTATGTATTTAGTATTCATGTCATTTTAGTTAGCAATCAAACAGAGAGTGGACATGTGACAACTTGGCCCCACCATTGGCTAAGTTGTCTCAATATATAGGTCAAGATGTCAAATTGAATTTTGCAACTAATTTAACAAGGGCAGAATTATTGTACCTCCAAATCCGAGACCATGGTCCTCAGTCGGAAAAGGGTGGAGTGCCCTCTCCGGGTCGGGGATGAGATCCTGCCCCAAGTGGAGGAGTTCAAGTATCTTGGGGTCTTGTTCACGAGTGAGAGTAGGTTAGAGCGGGAGATCGACAGGCGTATCGGTGCAGCGTCTGCAGTGATGCGGACGCTGTATCGGTCCGTTGTGGTGAAGAAGGAGCTGAGCCGAAAGGCAAAGCTCTTGATTTACCGGTCGATCTACGTTCCTGCCCTCACCTATGGTCACGAGCTGTGGGTCGTGACCGAAAGAACAAGATGCCGGATACAAGTGGCCGAAATGAGTTTCCTCCGCAGGGTAGCCGGGCTCTCCCTTAGAGATAGGGTGAGAAGCTCGGTCATCCGGGAGGGACTCAGTGTCGAGCCGCTACTCCTCCGCGTTGAGAGGAACCAGTTGAGGTGGCTCGGGCATCTGGTTCGGATGCCTCCTGGACGCCTCCCTGGGGAGGTGTTCCGGGCATGTCCTACCGGCGGGAGGCCCCGGGGACGACCCAGGACACGCTGGAGAGACTACGTCTCTCGACTGGCCTGAGAACACCTTGGGATCCCGTCGGAGGAGCTGGCTGAAGTGGCTGGGGAGAGGGAAGTCTGGGCTTCCCTGCTAAAGCTGCTGCCCCCGCGACCCAACCCCGGATAAGCGGAATTGAAGATGGAACAGAATTATTGTTGTTCTCCTTTTTCTTTTTTTATTTGAAAGTGAACGTTGATGTCACATGTGACAACTAACCCTAACTGCCATGTTTGCTAATACTAGTTGAAGTTTAATGTTATCTTAAAACAAAACAATGACTTGGGTATGACAAGATGCCTTAATCTGTCCTCTAACAAGAAGAATAGTAACTTGTTTTAAAATCTTTTTTTTTTTTATTACATTGTGTTGTGGATTTTTTTAAATTGCCGCTCAACCGAGCTCACAATGTGCTATTCTATTCACAGACAGGCATTATAAAGGAAGAAAACTAGCCCAGTATTACACTTTTTAGTTCATATGGAGAAGATACAGTAATTGCAACGTGACAACTTACCTATGTGACAACAAGCCCTGGTGTCTCTTAGTTAAACAGCACTAGATAAAGAAGGAGAACTTCAGGCCTACTGTATCCCAGCTGACTATGGGTGAGAGACAGCCTGGACTGGTTGCCAGCCAATTGCAAAATAATTTAAAAAACAATTCTGTTAAGGGGGTCATATAAATAATATGTAAATTCTAAAAAGTGATACTTTATTGGAGAAGGGGCTCTGAGTCATTTCTTCTGGTAAAAGCATTTATTTTTTGTTGTTGATTTCAATATATGCTTTGGGTCTTTGTCTGACTGAAAAGTGAAATTCCTCTCCAGCTTCAGCTTTCTAGCAGACATTAAGTTTGTGAGCCAAAATTGTCAGGTATTTGGAACTGTTCATGAGTTCCTCCACCTTGACTAAAGCGCAGGTTTAGCGGAAGAAATACAACCTTGAATAATGATAATGCCAGTACAATGCTTCACCATAGCGTCCTTCTGGTTGGATTCAGTATTATTGTTGTGCTAGGACAGGTGTGCCAGAAAATCCATCCGTCCATTTTCTATACCACTACTGCCGTTAACTCATTCACTGCCATAAGTTCATTACAAAAAGATGATTAAAAATTAGGGGCGATTCATTTTTTTAAAATTGTAATTAATCGCATGACTTCACTAGTTATTTATTTAAAGAAAAGATTAATAAAAGTTCGGGGTGACAGGTGATTAACATTTTTTATTGTAATTAATCACATTACTTCACTAGTTAACTCACGATTAATCACACATTTTTACATCTGTTCTAAATGTACAAGAATTTTTTTCCCCTATGTTTTCATACCCTTGTTAACAAAAGTGGTTAAACTAATAAAAATAGTTCAAATAAATTTCTGACGTTTATAGCCGTCAATGGCAGTGAATGAATAAAAAAATAAAAAAAGACTATTAAAAATTCGGGCCATCAGGCGATTAAAATATCCCATTGGGAATGAACTCATTCACTGCCATTGACGGCTATAGACGTCAAAAATTCATTTGAACTATTTCTATTAGTTTAACATTTTTTTCCACTTTTGTTAACAAGAGTATGAAAACCTAGAAACAAATTATTGTACATTTAGAACAGATATAAAATGTGTGATTAATCGTGAGTTAACTATTATCCTGCAATTAATTACAATTAAAAAAATTAATCGCCTGACGCGATAAAAACAAAGAAGAGAAAAGATTATTAAAAATTAGGGGCGTCAGCCGATTAAAATTTTTAATCATAATTAATCACATGACTTCACTAATTAACTCACGATTAATCACAAATTTTATATCGGTTCTGAATGAACAATAAAAAAAATTCTAGGTTTGCATACTCTTGTTAACAAAAGTGGGAAAAAAAGTTTAACTCATAGAAATAGTTTAAATGAATTTTTGACGTTTATAGCCGTCAATGGCAGTGAATGAGTTCCGTAAATCAAGGCATTTTGAACAGGCATGTTGATGTAGCGACAAGTTATCCTCTTCTTAATGAAGCAAACACTGCAGGACCACGTTGTAGACGAGCTGGGCCATCATTTCATCCACAGTGAAGGGAAAAACTTGTAGCTGGGCTTTGTGAATTCTGTCTCATAAAAAACAATGGGGTCTTTTTTTTCTTCTTTTTTTTCCCATGAACAAGGTCCTCCTCTATAGAGCAATGATTTGCTCACGGCTGCGTGACTCACATGTCCACTATAAACAGTGTGCATTGTGTAATTAGTGTCTGCGCTGCGCTACGCGGGTGAGCTCGTGTCTGCTTGTCTGTATGTTGAAGTACAGTATATTTGATCCAACATCAAACAGCTTCGCAAACCACACACGGAATCAAGATATTAAAATCTGCGTGATTTCTTCAGTAGTACAGCTTCCTGCTTAATTTGATGATGTAACAAATTGCTTCAATTTTCAACACCAGCTGCACTCAAAAATCTGTTAATCATTGGAGGAGATGTTTTTCTTCATTTTCACTCATTGTAATTTTTGTTGGAAAATGTGCCATCATCACAGAGTTCCTCAGTGTGTTTGCGTCATTGAAGTGTGCCCGCTGCTTTCTCTCTTAACACGTGGAAAGGTCATTTGGATTATGGGGGGATTCTTTAACTCTTATGGTTATTTATATAGCCATACTATGTATGTATTATAAGATATATGGGGTGATTTTTTTTATTAATGGTTATTTAAAGTTACACAATATATTATTTTATCTACACTTATTATGTTAGACCAGTATTATGGTGTTGCATTCTAGCTTTCCACACAATATATGTGGTAATCTGTTGTTTTTAAATTAAAATATGAATACTCTTAAAGGAAAGGCCAATATGAACTAGGTGTGCAATTTCTGGAGAAATTGTGTGTGAATGCTGAATGGTAATATTTGAATGCATGTGGAATGCTTTATAATAATAATAATAATAATAATGTGATGACATTAAATATAATTGGTATTAATTAATTAGACAATGATTATTATATGAAATAGAACTCGGGACTAACATGTGCTCCAACCGGGAATCAAACCCAGATCTTCCACATGCTCGTCATATGCTTTAACCACTGCACTACTTGTGGAGTTGGAAGTAGCAATGACATTGTATGTCATTGTATTGAATAATGCAGTATAATACTGAAAGCTGAAAATATGGAATAATATAGAAAAAAAATTAAAAAGGGAAATGCCAAGACGATGACTATTTCTGAAATTGAAGTTGGAATCAACTGTGTTCAAACCGGGATTGTGAAACCACGTTCTCACATGCCTGCGCAGTGCCAGGTGTGTGCTTAACCCCTGAGCTAACGTACTTGACGAAAGTCACGGCAAACTGTGTATTTATATTGAATAATGTGGTGTAATGCTGAAAGCTTTCATTACAGCTGAATGGCGATACATCTCATTGAAGTGAATTCATAACGCATTCCCTGTCATTTGTATACATGTATATCACTTAGTGTAATGGCCATGGATACATTTGCATTGTGGGGTTTGAACCCGTAACCTCTTGGTTACTGGACAACACACTTAACCAACTGCTCCACTGAAAACCCCTGGAAATGATGATAAGTTGTCAGGGAGTGGGCGTGGAAAGATAGCAAGATACGGGAAAATGGGAATTAAGTGTTCTTAACTTCTTTTTTTTTTGACCAAGCAATCCCATTAACTCATTCACTGCCATTGACGGCTATAGACGTCAAAAATTCATTTGAACTATTTCTATTAGTTTAACACTTTTTCCACTTTTGTTATTAAGAGTATAAAAACCTAAAAAATTGATATATTACATTTAGAACAGATATTAAATTATTAATTAATTGTGAGTTAATTATTGAAGTCATGTGATTAATTACAATTAAAAAAAATAATCGCCTGATGCAATTAAAAAAAAAGAAGAAAAGAAAATCACTAAAAATTAGGGCCGTCAGGCGATTACAATTTTAAATGTTATTTATTATAAAAAATAATCGCATGACTTCACTAGTTAACTCACAATGAATCACAAATTTTATATCTCTTCTAAATGTTCAATAAAAAATTACACACTTTTGTTAACAAAAGTGGGGAAAAAAATGTTAAACTAATAGAAATAGTTCAAATGAATTTTTGTCAATAGCAGTTAATGAGTTAATGACAAAAAAAGTGAAAAGAGAAATTTTAATCTAGATTTGCACTAAAATACATAGGTTAGCAAAATTGGTCCAAAAAGATGGAAGGACAGACTTACAGACACAGATACAGTAGATGACTTTAAATGAACAAAGCAGAAAAGGAGGAAGCAGACTTTCCTTCTACATTTAGTGTTTTGGATTCATTTTGACATCTCAGCAAGATTGGAAATTGGGCATGCCGTGTATTTGCAAGCGAAAAGAAAAATCTCTAAATGAATACCAACTGTTGTATGCTGGAATCTGTGGTAGGAAAGACACCGACAGTTGCTTTTTGTTATAGGCTGTCAGGGGCCTACGATTCGAAACCATGCTGAATTTGCATCAGTAAATGTGATCAAGTCGCTGAATAACCACAAAATGACGAAAAATGTCAATGACTAAATTTCACCTGCTAAAAATACTCACTGTTGCAGGCGTCACTCAGTCCTGCTTCCTTAAAGCTACGCCTCTGGGCTTCTTGTGTTGGTTTACTTGCAGTAAGTTACTGGTAACGGTGCTTTTTATTGAGGCATGTCAAAGAAATTTGAGTGTTCCCTTCTGTGGGAGCGCATGGATTTTGTCCATTACACGTATAATGGAATTAAAGGAGGTCAATTAGTTTGAATAAAGTCAGACTGCGGGTCTGTGGTTAGTTGGATTGACTCGAATATTTCCAATAGCCGGTCACTTTATGTTTAAGCGAAAACAAGTCTTTGGAAAAGTGATTGGGCGTGCTTGTACGTGGACGCAGTCCGCTGAAATACATCCTAGTTATTTTGCTCAGCCCTTTAAAATGTTAAGCCCCTAACAACCAGTGACAGTCTGAGCTATTTCTGCAAGGCAGGTGTCTGTGATTAAAACTCTGCTGCCTGCAAACTATTCAACAAGTCACATGTGTCTTGTTGGCATCACATACATGTGGTTTCAAGATTAAAACTTTTTTTTTTTTTTTTTAATGCAGACCCTCTAAACTTAGCCGAAAAATAATCACGGAAAAACTATGACACAAAGTCATGACTCTTGTCTGTGCCAAGCCCCAGTTTTTATTTATTTATTATAAAAGTCTTCTGAAACAATAACTTAAGAGATGTTCAGCTCGCTAACAACAAATCACTGTCAGTGAATTATTCCTACTAAAATTAGTCGACAAAACAACGATCGAGTGGTTAGCACATTTGCTTCACAGTTGTGAGGTTGATAGTTCAATCATTTGCGCTTGTGGTAGCTTTTTTCCCAAATACTCCGGGTTCCTCCCAGATTTCAAAAACTCTACAATTTGTCTGTGGCCTAATACGCTGTTAATAAGCTGGGGTTTTTTTTGGTGCAAATAGTTACAATTGGGCCATTCCCCATCACAAACACGTGACGCCACACACGTGACACAGCACATTTGCCTCAGTATCTCTTAGAAAGAAAGTGAAAAAGCTCAACTACTTATATATGCTGACAGAGCTAACATAAGACAGTAAATATCCTATAACTTATCAGAGTAATCAGAATTTTATTTTTTATTTTTTTAAATGAGTGCAAATTTGCAGCCAAATTTCAGAATGTTATTTAAGTGGTAGTCAGTGCGCCCTCCAGTGGACAAAAATAGTTAATCGAAAAGAAAAACTGCAGTTTGTGTTCTGTCGTCACGGGCCAGACACAACCCCTTATGGGCTGGTTCTGGCCCACGGTCCCTATGTTTGACACCCCTGCTATAAGATGTCTATAGGTGGGAATGCTTTTGATTGATTGGCATGAAGTCAACGCACAACATTTGCTTTCGCGGGCCACATAAAATCATGTGGCGGGCCAGATCTGGCCCCCAGGCCTTAAGTTTGACACCTTGACCTAGTGGTATAGAAGATGAATGAATGGATGACTTGAAGTTTCTTTATGTAAGGCAGATTAGAAGGGGTTTGAATTTATCTGACATGTTTGACGGTTTTAGAAGATTAATTAAACGAATAAAAACATTTGTGTTTTGTCTTCTTTTTGTTCTCTACCCATTGAAAAGAACCTTGAAGACCCTTCACGCGCACGAAAATTAGTGGATGCTCAGACTCAACTGTCACTCAAAAGGATTAACAAGAGTGCTCGTTCTCAACGGTAGGATCCCTTATTTGTCCTGAACTATGTACATAATTGTCTTCAAAAGAATGGTAAGAATTCTTACTGCTTGTTGTTGGGCTCACCTTTGCTGAAAATAAAGTGTGAGCTTGAGATAAAAGCAGAGGTGGCAAATCCAGGTCCAGAAAGTAAAAACCCTGCCACAGTTTGGCTTTAGCGCCAGGTGCTAGCTAGCGAGCTCCCTAGCTAGCTCCGCGGGTGCTCATTTACCTGCTAGGGAGCTATCTAGCTCGCTAGCACAAGGGGCTAAAGCCAAACTGGCAGGGTTTTTAGTTTCTGGACCCAGATTTGCCACCTGGATGAAAGTGAGACTTGAGTTGGTGTAGTTACCGTATATGGTTTAAGGGCAAGTGTAAATAAACATGATTACAAACTCATCAAGACTAATAAATGCAGGCACCTTTTCTGCCCAAATAAAGACATGACAGTAAGGAAATGCTTTTTAAAGTAACACTATGTAGTATTTGACCTTCAAATAATAGATTGAAAACATTTTGATGGTACACTGGCTTGAAATAATGACATTCAAACTGGTCTCTGTCATCGCCATGGCAACTCTAGATCACCTACTGTTGGTGGACAAAAATACGGTGTGATCCTACCTGAACTGAATAAATATAGACGTAACAAATTACAACTGGGCATAATAAATCTTCATTTTATGTCTTAACAGTGAAGAAGAGAAAATTTCTGAACTTGAAGATGCACAAAAGGGAGCCAGGAGCAGGACTATATCACGTTTCTCGGAGTCCTCGTACGCGGATCAACTGTCCTCGATGAAACTGTGAGTGTCCTTTTTTGCTTTTCCTTGAACACGAGCCTGAACATGAAACTGTAAACCTTGATTAGACGTTTTTGTGTGCAAGATCACAAAAAAAAATTTTCATGGGTAGGACACCGTTACATTTTAGTTTATTTAAAAAAAAATGGTTATCAATATCTCATATTTTCTGTTTTGTTCTTTTCCCAGTAAATCCCAATTACAACCAGGGGAGGTTTTCAGTGAAACTTCATCTGAGAGCGATCAGAGTTATGAGGAAGAAGAGCAGCCAGCGCGCCGTCAACGAAACACAGATCATCCCTCAGAATACTGGCAGATCCAGAAACTGGTCAAGTACCTTCGGGTAGGGAATTCTTTGCGTTCTACCATAGCTATAGGAAGACTATAATCTGACCTGTTTCAGTTATATCAAGCTGCTGATCAGGAAGAAAGAAAGTTGAAGTGTAGATTAAAGGGGAGATGCTTCTTTCAGATTGAAGTGGTTGGCTGTGCCGGTGGATTCCTGTGTTGTGAGACAGGCCCGTTGGGTTGCCGGCTTTTGCGAGCCAAGGCGGAGGGGAAAGAGCTGTCTAACGGCACCAGCTGTAGGCAGTGTTTGCCCGCACCGCAGAAGTATAAAAATGAAGCGCGCCTGTGACAAGTCTGACAGGGCATATGGTGAATATTAATGTGTCCGAGAGGAAAGGGAAGGAAAAGAGAGAGAGAGAGAAAAAAACGCGGGTTACCCAGACTGGCTCGGAATCCCTCTGACTACTCGAGTTCAGGGATTGCTCATCCTCAATCAGTGGATCCTATTGTCTGCTTATTTTGGACAGTATAGAAAGTCTTGATACGTTTTTATATTGTCAGGATCTAATTTTGAAACCTATTTTCAGTGATTGCATAACCACTAAATGACGAACCTAAAACCAATCTTTGATACAAAACATGACTTGAAAGTTCTTAACTCAGGTGACTTCTTTAGATACTCCTGCATAATGTTATGAATACAAAAATGTCTCTAGCATTTGCCTTTTAATTCACAGAGAGCAGTCCTATTGAGATTACACTT
The DNA here is from genome assembly GCF_054856555.1 of Leptonotus elevatus. Taxonomy (NCBI): domain Eukaryota; kingdom Metazoa; phylum Chordata; class Actinopteri; order Syngnathiformes; family Syngnathidae; genus Leptonotus; species Leptonotus elevatus. The sequence continues at coordinate 7,103,712 of NC_141259.1, forward strand.
CTGCATAGTTTTCGCTTAATGTACACATAATTATTTAATATGAGATGTAGATATGATGGATGCAAAGGGGCGAACATCTTCTGAGTTTCCAATTATAGCACACAAAGTTTTGATGATAATTGCTTAAAAAAATAATAATGCTGCTAGATGGTAACACTTAAGAATGCCATATGTTCTAGATCAGACATGGCTACCTAAAATTTTTCATTTTCCATAATACATTTATAAATGCATGTATAAAAGAGCCATTATGATAAAAAAAAAGGGGTTGAAGCAAATACGAAATTAGCCACAAGCTATCATTTATATTTTGTCTTTGTAAAAGGCTCTCTTGCATAGAAATTACTATTCAAGAATGGCTCAAAAAATGCTGAGGAGCAGCAAACCAACTGATTTTGTGCATTTTTTTCCCTTCAAAAATAAACTCACTCAAAATTTTAGTTAGGCTCACTGAAGTTGTACAAGTAGCATAAGACCTGGTGTAAGCGTAACTAAGCCATATGTGCCATCTAGTGGTGAATGGTGATATTACAACTATGATTAACCCTTGCACACTTGCAGTTCAACACCCACAGAATAACACATATACTAAAAATATTTTTAGTGTTTTTTTTATATATATATATATATATATATATATTTCGTATTTTGCATTTTTTTCCCGGAATCCCCGCTGCCCAATATTTTTCATACATAAACGTAATGAATATTTATCAGCATTTTTTTTTTTTTTTGGGTTTGGGATATATAAAATAATGTAAAACATATATATATATATATATATATATATATATCGGTATATATACATTTATTATTATGATTATGATTATGTATTTATTTATTATTATTATTTTTAATCAAGTCCCTGTTCGAGATCCTCTGCCAGTGGTCATGGTAACAAAAGCTGTACTCAGCATTAGCACGAGACAAAGCCATCTCTCCAAATGCGGTGATTAACACAGCAACAAAAATGCAGTATTTAATATCTTCTTTAAACATATATCTGCAATAACTACACCATAATAATGAAAAAAGATTGTAAAAACCATTGTCTCTGGAGAGTGTATTTTAGTATCTGAGCAAATATGTGTAACATAATAAAGGGAAATGCCCTTTCTAAGAGTAGGCAGTCGTTTGCAAGCAACAGGGGGTGTAAATGATATGAAAGGAGTGAATTCAGTCAGGGAGAAAAAATGAATGAAAAAACCCATAGTGGGCTTGTATACTTTATACTTTTCAGCTGTATGTTGTGTGCAAGCTTTTGGGTCATGTGTGTGTGTTCCTGTGTCAACAAGCTTCTGCGCAGCGGGAACCAACACATCCCAAGCTATCTATCTGTCTTCAAACCACACCAGGCAGTTATTTATGGGCTTTGTCCAGTGCTCGTATTTATAATGTCATTACCATCAGACGCTAAAACTTACCATGAGCCAAGTTAAATATCTGTTTTATTTTAGAGAGATCTTTATCCCCCTGCATTATAGACAGATGTTTGTACTACGGGAAGTGTAATACTTTATTTTTTATGCCACACACTGATGCTCTGTTTTGTGTTTAATGCCATTTATGTTGGAACATTTGCCCACGTAACGTGTTGGTAACCACAAGACAGCACAATCATGCCTGCCAAACGGTTACATGGCTTATGCAAAAGGAGTCAGGAATGATTATGTACTAGTGGTCTATTGGTATATTTGTTCGATGTTCGGGGGGGGGAAAGAACATTTTCATTTCAAGATTTAAAGGCAATAGGCTACTTGCGCAATCATACTAAATTAGGTACACATTCATTGAGTTTTAATAAGCAAGCGTGTGAGATTACATTGCTATTAATTATACTGCATCGTGCCATCAAAGTGATTTTTTTTCACTGTTTGGGAAAGGCATAATACAGCTAATCAATTAGTCAATTCATTGATCATTACCAATTAATGTTTATTGGATGCGATTGAAGTAATTGAGGGAAAATACAGTGCAAAATTGTTAGCGGCCCTTGGACTTTAATTTATTTTATTTATTTTTGCCCATTTCAAGCTTCAAACATAAAACAAAACTTCTGGAGTCAGTTGGCTGCACTGAGAGAAAAGGGGGTGAATCATTTTGTTTTGACCTACTTTTCAGTTATGCAATTGTAATAAAAAATTTGATAAAATTAAATACAATTAAATAATAATAACAATAATAAATCAATACATTCGTGTATAAAAATATGTTTTTTTAGGCTTTGTGTAAGCACTGTCAAAATATTTTAATGTCAATTAAAAAAAGGATTTCACATTTGGAACTAATTGAATGCTTTACTATTGGAAATGTTCATGCCTTATAAAACCAGGTAGTCATTTATTGTGTTTATGTAGGGATCTACATTTTTTCCACTCTTGTTTGAGCATGCATACATGAATAAAGTATGTTTTTTTTTAAAAACAATTTATGATAACGAAATGATACGGCAAATGTATTAAGTAAGAACTTGTGAGTTGTGAAAGGACATGAACAAACTTGATCCCACAACAAAAATACATCTGAAGCACTTTTTTTTTAATGAATGGTGACACAAAAACACCAATTCTGCTTGTCTGGCTGGTGGTTTCACCATAACCCAAGCACTAACCATAGACTCGAGTTTAAAGTGGCATATGACGCTCACTATCCATCCACAACTGAGATTATGGAGCCGTGCAGTATGAGGAGAATATAAAATAAATGACGCCAGATAGTTAAATGTCTACTACAAAATTTAACAACGTGCTCTATTTTCAATTCTGGATTGTTTTATCTCAATCTATAATAATCATTGTGAGGGGAAAAAAAGCTTCTGCTCCCCTCATAGTCCACATTTCACTTAGTTATGTTTCAGTTCAAATGTTGCTGTTCGCTTGGGTACAGGTTTAAAATAAATGAGGGTGTTTAGCAACTGTCAAAACGTATTTATCATTTCAAATGCCAGAACCACATTAGTTTTGGGGGTTTGAATGCTAATAGTGTTCTTTCTTTCTTGGAGCGGTACCTAATGGCTTCTGGTCTTGGCACTAGAGTCGGAGCGCAGCCCTGTGTTAGCAAATCATTTACTTCCATCAGCTCCCACCACAAAGCTAAATAGCGAAAAGGCTGCGACATTAAAACATTTTTGCTCGGGTTGTTATGGGGGATACTCGGAAGGAAAGCTGAAGATGTGAGGATTTATCTTTTTCTTAAGATATCATTTGTTGATAATATTTTCATTTGTTTTTTAAGTTCAGCTGTGTCCAAATTCATATATGTATATACGTATGGTGTTCCACAGGGTTCAATTCTGGGGCCTTTGCTGTTTTCTCTGGTTCTATTTTAAGAAAACAGCTGTGCTTTTTTTTTTTTTAAGTGCTAGACAAGGGTTGACACAGCTAATAAACCCGCCAAAAGGTCTATGACTTGGGACTTAGCTTTTGACTGATCAGTCCTGATCAGATTTATGATTCCAGGCAGGCGACCAGACAGCCACTTTGCTAAGTCTATACGCCTTGATGAACTTTGACCTGACGCATGAGACGTATCATCTGGCCATGCAGGACTCCGGTGGCCTCAAAGTCCTCACTAACATTCTGCATTTGGACGAAGTCAATCTCCAGGTGAGTCATTTTGTCAAGTCTTGACTTGGATGGCCTGCAGGCAAGCTCAGAGCCAATCTTTGTGTGCCAATTTGTGTTTTACATCAAGATGCTTGGTACAGTGTGTACGCTTAAAGCCCTCGAGTATGTCTTCTACAAATGTCATTAAATTGCTTTTCTTTTTCCATAAAACATTTTTTTTTGTGAAAACTTTTTTTTTTGTGATTTGATTAGCTTGGATCTCTGGAAATCCTCCGAGATATCAGCCACAATGCCCAAACCCGCCGTTGCATCGTTGACAACGGAGGCTTGCGAAGCATCGTGAATGTCCTGGACTCACGAAATAAAGACGTGAAGGCCCTAGCTGCTGAGACCATTGCTAATCTGACCAGCTTCCGCAGGTCACGGAGAACTGTTCGAAAGTACAACGGTATTAGTAAACTGGTATGTATTTGCAAAAAAAAATGTATACAGATCATGGTACATTGTTGGATTGACCACATACAAAGTAGAGAGGAATTTGTTCTCTGCATTTAATTCATAAAAGAGTGGAAAAATGACATTCATTTGTATGTTTTAAATGCAAAAAAAACCAGTGCAAAACAAACGAGAGAATCAGTCAATTTTGTAGAGTGAATTTTACTCTTTAACAGTCTGTTTGGTTCTACTCTAAACAAAGTAAAATTTACACTTAGAAGAGATTAAAGTAAAAGTCAAAAGTCACTCAAGGGTTGAGGAGCAAACCCACAAAACCACAGAAAGTCAGAATTCTCACTTTAAAGTGAGAATTCTCACTTTAAAGTCAGAATTATTCTCACAAAGTCAGAATTCTTCTCACAAAGTTAGAATTCATTGTAAGAAAGTCTGAATTATTCTAACTTTAAAGTCAGAATTCTTTAAAGACAGGGAGAAGTTTGACTTTGTGACGTAGAGCTATGAATTGTGGGGGGAGTCAGAAAATCAGAATTTTGAGATTTAAGTCAGAATTCTCACTTTAAAGTCAGAATTATTCTCACAAAGTCAGAATTAATTGTAAGAAAGTCAGAATTATTCTCACTTTAAAGTCAGAATTCTCACTTCAGTCAGAATTATTCTCACAAAGTCAGAATAATTTTTTCCCCTCTTCACTGGCCCTAATCCTCTTTTGTAGATATGCAAATTATTTTGTATACATGAAAAATACTTTGAGTAAAATTGACCCCAAATATTTTACTCTATTCCAAGTGAAAATGTTACTTTGTTTAGAGTGGGACCAAACAGACTCCGTTTAGAGTAAACATTTACAGAATTTACTTTTGACATACATAATCAAAAGATAGCAGTTTACCTGTCCTTCCTGCACAGTCTTTTACAAAGACCAGATTTGGTGCTGAAGCCAATCAGATAGAATGTCCCCCCTACATCCTTTGACCTGCATTCATGTTTGTTGACAGAGCGCCCAGTGATTAAAGGCGCTACACCGTTGTATATTTTCCTCAGTCTCAAAATCAGATGTTCTAATGTGCGAGTCGCTCAAAAGGGTAGATTAGTTTCACGCTGTGGTACAAGACCACCATTGCACCGGACAGTGATAGTCTGGCCTGCTCTGTCTCATTAGGAACTATGGATTGAAACGGAATGATGGTCATGAACCGGCTTTGTTTTATGTATATGTTCGTTCCATCCATATGTCTGTTTTTGTGTTTTGTCTGTGATCAGGTGAAGCTGCTGGACTGCGCCCCCGATTTAGCAAACGTGGATCCAAAGCTGGAGAAAGATGTCGAGGTGGCCCGCTTTGGGGTTGTAGCGCTCTGGAGCTGTAGCAAGAGTCCCAAAAACAAAGAAGCCATCCAAAAGGCCGGCGGCGTCCCTCTACTGGGACGCCTGCTCAAGTCCCCGCAGATGAACATGCTCATCCCGGTGGCGGGCATCCTGCAGAACTGTGCCGACGAGGTGACGACGGTTTATCTTCAAACTTCAACTTTATTGACAAGATGATGGTCTATTAAATGTTTTGTTACCACAGGAAAGTTGCAGGAATGCGGTTCAATCGGAGGGCATGATCAAAGATTTGGTTCAGAACCTCAGCAATGACAATGATGAGCTGCGGATACATTGCGCGAATGTCATCTTCAAGGTAGATGTTTGATCCGTGGGTCTTAGTTGGTTCCATTTTCTATGCTGCTTATCGTGTTGAGGGTTGTGCAGAGTTGGAGTCAAAGCCGTCACTGTATGGGAACTGAACATACACCCATTGTGACTCCGCAAGAGATATTGTGATGCCATGAAATGTCAACCTTGTATCTCTCAAAAGCAAAGCATCCTTACGAGGGATAGACCCGATATTTGACTTTTTGACAAATATCGGCATCCACCTTTTCACGAATCTGAAAGCAGATAAAGCTGGTATCTGAACGTAGCGAATTTAGGATTTTCATTTGGATTTGTAAGATGTTCACAGACAGTTTTGACTTGTCGCAAATATTTTTCTTTTTACAAACCCAGACGAAAACCCCAAATTAACTCATTCACTGCCATTGACGGCTATAGACGTCAAAAATTCATTTGAACTATTTCTATTAGTTTCACTTTTTTTTCACTTTTCACAAAATGTTTATTGTACATTTTGAACAGATATTTGTTTTAGGTTTTCATACTCTTGTTAACAAAAGTGGAAAACAAAGTGAAACTAGTAGAAATAGTTCAAATGAATTTTTGACGTCTATAGCCGTCAAAGGCAGTGAACGAGTTAACTACATTTGCATTTCACATGCATTTGCCACTCAGTGAGAAACGAAACTCTTCATTTATTGATTTATTTAAACACTTTATAATAAAAAAAAGTTGCGGACACTGGAAACTCCCTACACTTTTTATATTTAAAAATTTTAAAACTAATTCAAACCCAACGTGTAAACATGTTTTTTTTTAATACTTTGTCCTTCCGTCCCAAAAACATATTTACACTTTATTTTTATTTTTATGCAAGAGCATTCAAAAAGGCTTTGATGCAGCTTCTGACATGAGGAGGTGGCTTAAAGCAATAGTAGTTATTTATAAAACGGACAGAAGGTGGCAGCAGAGTATAAGAGATCATCAGCCAGGGCCATGTTGTTTTTACCAGGAATGTGAATGATGATGAAACTTGGCTATATTCTAATGCTAATTGCTGCAAAACGGAAACAGATACAATTATACTTTTTTCCTGATGAAAGAAGAGACTGTAATCTTTATTTTGGTAGGTCCCATGTTATTATATCAATACAACACACTTCGGAGCGAAGGGGGTTACTTCAGTGAAAATGGCTGGGAGTGAATGAGTTAAAAAAAAATATATATATATATATATTTTTTTTTTTTTTTTGGGGAAAAAAATGTACTGTAGAAAATGTAGGGAACTATTTACTTGCTTAATTTTTGATGTAGCTTAACACATGCTGATGACCCTGGAAACTCCATACTATAAAAAAAATAATAAAAAAATAAACTAAGCTATCAATTCTTTATATGTTTAAAATTCAAAGAAAATGAAAATGTTTAAAATGTTGGCGCTAATATTTTCTCTTTTACTGCAAATGAATATCGACTTGAAATATCGGTTATCTGTCTCCTCGACTACTAATAATCAGTATCTAATAACTAATGTACATTTTTTAATTACAGTGTGCAGAAAACAAACGGACTCGTACCTTAGTGTATGAGAACAGAGGCCTGCAGGCGCTGGTTTCACTTCTGAGCAAGACGGAAAACAAAAAGCTCATGGCTGCCGCCACTGGAGCCATCTGGAAGTGTTCGCTCAGCCCGGAGAACCTCGATGTGTAAGCTTGCGACAGTGTGTCCCCTTTATTTTCTCCCGCTGGTACACACATACATATACACACATGCGTTATTGTCATCATCCACACAGCGTTTAACTTTTATAAGGGGGCAAGATGTATCACTGTTTCCACTAGCATGATGATGTCTTTACTATTGTGTCTGGATGATGTAATTTGCTGCGTAAAATGTTCTGTGGTCTTTAGCACCCGTGACTGGAGCATAATTTGCACCAGTTGACAGACTTTGCCTAAGAACTAATAATTGAGTATATTAAGTGGACATTCAGTGCTGTTTGAGGTGAGCTTATCTGAAAATTTCTACTCCCGAGTGAATAGTTCAAATGGCAGAGAGGAATTTATAGATTTTAGGGGGGAAAAAAGAGGCTGAGTTGCTCTTAAATTCAGCACTTCATATATCATACGTGACAGAATGATATCCTACATTTAAAGTCTAATTTAAGTCTTCCCCCAGTGTTGCTGAGTGGTATGCTGCCACAAGTTAAGCAAAGTTTGCTTTACAGAAGCAGAAACATCGTAACTGGATTTCTCCAAAATATCCTATTGGGAATGAACTCATTCACTGCCATTAACGGCTATAGACGTCAACAATTCATTTGAACTATTTCTATGAGTTTAACATTTTTTTCCACTTTTGTTAACAAGAGTATGAAAACCTAGAAACAAATTATTGTACATTTAGAACAGAAGTCCTGCAATTAATTACAATTAAAAAAATGTAATCGCCTGACGCGATAAAAAAAAAAAAGAGAAAAGATTATTAGAAATTAGGGGCGTCAGCCGATTAAAAATTGTAATCATAATTAATCGCATGACTTCACTACTTAACTCACGATTAATCATAAATTTTATATCTGTTCTAAATGTACAATAAAAAAAACATTCTCGGTTTTCATACTCTTGTTGACAAAAGTGGTGAAAAAATTTTAACTAATAGAAATAGTTCAAATGAATTGTTGACGTCTATAGCCGTCAATGGCAGTGAATGAGTTAAGATGTAGACTGCAAAATTTGTAATTGATTGGTGCTACACAATCTTTTAACAAAACACTCCGCAACTTGGATTCATATAAAACAAGTTCATTTGACAGTTTCAAACACGCTGTGCCGGTGCAGGCCATATGCCATCTCTTCTTGCGTTCCAAAATAGCACGTAGCTTCTATTGATAGCAGCCACGGGAATACATCACTTACATCTTATTTAGTAACACTTAAATGTACAAACACAAAACTGTCTGGTTGCCCACACAGTAAATCACAAAGTTATCTTAATGATGGACCCAAATATGAACCGAGCTGTCATTTTGTAGCTCTTGCGGGGACAGCTTGGGTGTGAAAGAAAGGTCAGATGTGGTCACATCTTTGCAAGGATGTCAGCAGGGTGCAGAGCAAATATTTTTAGGGTTGCTTTTTTCTTTTCTTTTTTTAACTCTCTTCCTTCTTTGAATTACTTAAAATGTCAAGGTCAGGCAGGAGCTTCGTGGACTGAGGTGACCAAGCTTTTACTGTCAAATTTTTCAACAGCCAAGCACAAAAGGTGGAGATTGTTTTCTTTTCTTTTTTTTGCTCTTTGTTGGTGAAGTGCATGCTCAAGAGAAACAGACCTTGGTCGTTGCATTTAAAAAAATTTTTTTTTTACATCGTTGATGTTCTCCATGGTCTGGATAGTGTACTCGTCTAGGGGACTCCCACTTAAGACAAGAGGAAGCATGTGTTAGCCATTTTGTCTGATTAATGTTTCATCAAAGTGTTTATTTTAAGACAATATTGTCAACCATAAGCTTATGATTTTCAACGAACCTGCCAAAGCACGGGCAATTTCGGGCCAAAATTTTTTGTCGTTTGGAATGGGAAAAGGCTTCTGCTAGTGATGTGTGGAAACAATGGAACTTTATTTAGTGCAGCTTTATGAATGCATCAATATGTGACCCAGTCAGTCTGTACACAAAGGTGTTATGGACACGTGTGAAAGTGTGAACAAAAGAATGAAGAAAATGGAAAATTACAACTGCCAAGTCATGTTTGGTGTCCAAATTAGTTCTGGAATGGAATTACATCGGCCAGGTAATTGATTACATGTTCTCCAGCAAAAAGACTCTAGACTAGTGTTCATTTTATCCACTATTTTTCAATTTAGTCTCAGTTTTAGTCCAGTTTCAATCACACTTGCTAGTTTTTATCATAGTTAGTCAACCTTGTCCCGTTTTTTTTTATATATATAAATCTAGCATTTTAGTAAAGTAAAAAAAAGTAAACATCATTTTATTCATCTAGTTTTAGTCAACAAAAACTGTCAACATTTTAGTTTAGTCTTAGTCAGGACAATCATTTTATTCCTGTATATATATTTTTTTCTCAGCAGATTATGTTGAACATTTCTGATCTAAAACTATTTCACATAAAATGTTCTTTCATCTTTTTGATAAAAAAACAACTTGACACACAATTCAAGTATATCAACTATTATGGTTACATGCTATGAGCTAGTAAGTTAGCGGGCATTAGTTAGCGGTCCGATTAACATTATTGTTGGAATGTTATGGTCGTTGGATTAATGTTACGTTAAAACTATAATTTACTTTTTTTCTTTCTTTTTTTACTTTTCACCGTGAATCCACCCCCTGTCTGTCCCATGTGTTTGTGCATGTTGCACTCGCTAGCTGCAGATTTGAAAGGGGGTGTGTCACTGTGTCACATGGCAGTGTCACAGTGACGGGATTTGACCAAATCATAAATTTTCGTCTAATTTTTGTTTATGAACTAAAATGGCCATAGATTTTAGTCCAGTTTTTTATTAAGTGAAGTAAATTTTTTGTCGACGAAAATGCATACTGATTAATCTCAGTTATTGTCTGGTTTTAGTCTGGTGAAAAATGTGTGTTGACAAAATTATTCTTGTTTCGTTTTCATTGACGAAATTAACACTTCCCCTAGACACACAAAAAGATTCAGACAAATGAAAAATGTATACGAAACACAATACAATATTTTTTGTGTTTTGCTAGAATGTTGAAACCTGTTAACCAACGTCTATCCCCTATCACCATACTGACTGACAACATAAGTCACTTTTCTGTTGGTTTTGTCACTTGGGCTTTACCAAAAATAAGCACAATTTACTATTCCTGTAGCTACTGTATGTCAAAAGTTATATCTGTGATTACAAGATTATACTAAAGTCAGTTTATCGCATTTGGCTTGCCTTTAAGGGGAAAATTGCACCCAAGTTATCTTTGGCAGCATGTCTGTTCATTAGCAATGTTTTTTCTTGCAAAAATAGGCTATGCTTCTATGGACATAAACCAAACCCAAATGACCTTGGCCCTGTACAATAGCTTAAGCATCAAGGATGCCAGCAACCGTAACTGTGAATAAAGATAGTGAAACTTAACTGTACATTAGGGGTTTGTTGAGGTTTGCCTTCCACCACATTATATCCCTCTTAAATGTGTGCAAAGTGCCACTGGGAAACAAGACACAATCCCACAAAAAAAAAAAAAAAAACAGGACACGTTTCCTTGCTACCTGTATAATAGAACATTGTGAGTGAATACAAGTGGTTGTACCCCGAAATAAAATTGCCCTTTATCCTCAAAAGGTTTCAGGATCATAAAGTCCTGGAGACTCTGATTGGCCTGCTGACTAATCAGCCTGAAGAGGTGCTGGTTAATGTGGTGGGAGCCCTGGCGGAGTTTGCTCAAAAGCCTGCAAACAAGATCACCATCCGCAAATGTGGAGGCCTCAAACCACTCGTCCACCTGCTTGTCGGAAGAAACGAGGCATGCCCAACCACGCGTTTATGTATCCTTTTCTAAACATCCTTCTATCGTATTAAATTTCTTGTCCTTCCACCAGGCGCTGTTGGTGAATGTAACCAAGGTGGTGGAGGCCTGCGCCACAGATTTGGACAACATGGCGTAAGTCTGCATCGGTTAATTTTGTTGTTTCCTTGACAAATCACCCAGTGGGTTAAACCAAGCAGATTTTGATTTGAATGAAACTTGGTGTAGTTGTTGACAGTGATTGCACAAAACAAAATCTCAAATATGAGGTCAATCGGAGAAGCGGTTTTGGAAGTATGGCCAGTGAATTTTGACATTTTTGGCAAAAAGGGGCATGTCCACATTCTTTTGAACCTTTATATCTCAGGAACTATTGGGTCGATCTTCTCAAAACAGGTATTGCTTGAAAGGGAATTCAATAACATTACATGTTCTAAAACATACGGAAGAGGATTAGGGCTAGTGAAGAGCGGAAAAAAACAGGTTGGCAGGATTCTCACTTTAAAATCTGAATTCTGACTTAAAAGTGAGAATTCTCCCTTTAATCTCAAAATTTTTACTTTTATCACAGAATTCTGACTTCACAATTGTCAGAATTGTGACTTTACAGTGAGAATTCTGACTTTATTCTCAGAATTCTCACTTTAAAATCTGAATTCTGAGAAGTCAGAATTTGCACTTTAAAGTCACAATTCCAATATTAATTTGAGAATTCTGACTTTAAAGTGAGAATCCTGCCAAACTTTTTTTCCCCTCTCGCTTCACTGGCCCTAATCCTCTTCCGTAAAAAAAAATCTAAGTTTTATAGATGTATTTTTTTAATATATTTTTTAAAGTTGAATATTTGTTTAATGTTTAATTTTCATTGAATATTAAGTCTGAAGCATGACATGCGAGAGATTACATTCATGATACATTTTTGGGAAACATCATGTGATCCACAATGTAAATTTCAAGGTCAACTAAAATAAAGGGTCAAAAGGTTACTAAAATATGCACCAAATTTCTAAATGATTATCAGATTATGATCATTATTGAATTCCCTTTCCAGCAATATCTGTTTTGTAAAGATTGACCTGGTAGTTCCTGGGATACAATGGTTCAAATGAAGTGGGCCACGCCCCTTTTTGCCAAAAAATGAAATTCGGCAGGCCATGGCACCTAAACGGCTGCTTCGATTGACCTAAAATTTGAGATTTTATGTTATGCAAATCAGTATCAACAAGCACACCAAGTTTCATTAAAATCTAAATCTGCTTGGTTAAAAATGTCCGATTTTGGAGGGTGATTTGGCACGGAACAACCCTTACCGTATTTCCACTATCATTTGACAGCATTACAATAGCGAGCCCATTTGATGTGGCTTCATTGTTAACACAATGTGGGGTGTCCGTTTGAATGTTTTTAGCGGCTTACTCATGTCATCACTGAAATAACTTTAAACGACACTCTTGCTCATTCAGTTCCGAGGACAAGAGAATGACAAGCAAATGCTGGATTGAAACACTGTGTCATTAACTTGTCACATGTTGATGTTTAAAGAAAGCTATGGAGCCTTAATTTGTATTTTGCAGATATGTTTCTCTTTGATCCCCGGTTTAATAATAGTTTTGTTTAGGCTTTGCTTATTTTACCTGCTGCTCTAAATACGGGTTGGTTTAATTCCTGGCATTTTACTGGAGCTTTGTGGCCACTGTCAAGACAAATACATGTAAAGCCTTCCCCATTTCCAAGACAACATGGCTGGGAATGCACGGCGACCCGCAGTCAAATGCAGTATTTACTCTGTGTTCATTTAAAACCTCGCCCTCGATACAGGAGAGCAGCGCGGACCTTCCATCTGTGCCTCGTTGCTTTTACAAGACCGAAGGGACCGCGAGACACTTCGGAAGTAGGATGCAAATAAAACTGGCAAGTTCACATAGTTCAAAGATGACACATTGTTATCATATCAGACATTCGGCTCCCCCCAAAAAAGCGAGTCATGTCAGATTAAGGAAACTAACTGAGGCAACCTTTTAATGTGTGTTTTCTCACAGTATGTATATTTAGGCCAGACCGTATAATTACTTTTTACAATTTACTCCTTACAGTTGTAAACAAATTTTTTTGTCAATAGCTGTTTATTTTTATTTTAGCATTACGTGTATTTACAGTAGTTAGCAGACCACCATGTTGTGTCACACGCCATTAACTCATTCACTGCCATTTGACGGCTATAGACGTCATAATATTCCTTGTAACTATTTCTATTAGTTTAACATTTTTTTTTCCACTTTTGTTAACAAGAGTATGAAAACCTAGAATTTTTTGGGGTTCATTTAGAACAGATATAAAATGTGTGATTAATCGTGAGTTAACTAGTGAAGTCATGCGATTAATTACGATCAAAAAAATTATCACCTGACACCCCTAATTTTTAATAATCTTTTCTTTTTTTTAAATAAATAAATAAAATAATTGTAATTATTTTATTCCAATTTTTTATCTTTTTTTTTTTTTAAGAAAATACTATTAAAAATTAGGGGCATCAGGCGATTACCATTTTTAATCGTAATTAATCGCATGACTTCACTACTTAACTCACGATTAATCACAAATTTTATATCTGTTCTAATACAATAAAAAAAAATCCTCGGTTTTCATACTCTTGTTCACAAAAGTGTGAAACATGTTAAACTAATAGAAATTGTTTAAATGAATGTTTGACGTCTATAGCCGTCAATGGCAGTAAATGAGTTAACTATTTCATTCAAAAGCAGACAAATCTCACTTTCTCAAATATCACCATCATGGAAGTTTCTTTCAAGCCCTTTTTTTCCCCATGAAATACTCCAGTTGCATTTTCTCCAATGAATTCTGTGTTGCTACAAGAAAGAACACACACTGTTTGATACCTCCAGGGTCTGCGGTCGCCCCCTCTAATCCATCACTGTCAGCTGCAACTTCTATGCTAATCTGTTTCATACCTGCTTCACAGGGAGACAGAGCTGTTCTGGCCGATGATATGAAGCTTCCTTTTTTTTTTTTCTTTTTTTTTTTTTGGGTGCAGATTTAAGAGGCCCCGCAGACTGGAATCTGATGTTATGATCATTGGAGGCTGATTTATGTGCAAACAGAAGACAGATGGCGCCTCTGATGAGCGTTCATTCATTGCCAGTCACGACGATACTCCGATTATGACAGCGTTCAATGTTGGCCCTGTTTGGCGCAAGATCACACGGGGAACACGCGTGTTATTTACGCCACACAACGGGTGCACTGTGGTGTGAATTCAATGCATTCTGGACATGGACTATGCGACATGAAATACAGCTTAAGTAAACTTCATACAAGCGCCGTGAAATATAAAGCGACCTGTCTGTGACTGTGTTTGATTTGGAAAGGGGTGTCTTTTTTGGGACTGTGGTTAAAAACAAGCCAACATAATGCATACTAAAAATTTGTCTCGGTGTCTATGTATAAATCTGTTCATGAAGCACTTTACACAGATGTCAGTTAACCTCTGACCTGAGCTTTTCCGTAGTGTGGGATTTGGAGTAAGCAGAGCAGCTGAGTGAGTTTTACGCCTGGGGAGGAAGTGAGTAGGACTGGGAATGTGTTGTGGTGAAATGCTGATGCTGAAATTCATCAATTTTTATGGAGCCTGTTGCTCGCCAGGCGGATTTAGGGAAACGTCACTGAACTTGGTCTTCCGAGATTGAAATTGAGTTGATCGACCAGGTTTTTCAGATCACAGAGGTATTTATTTAACAGCATGATTTTGGTTGTACTTTGCAGCAGTGTAGAATTGTGCTACGCCGAATGAGAGCAATTATGGTTGCCTCCGTGCTACATGAGAGTAAAATAAATCAGAAATAGCTCTAAATTCAATGCAGTGCTTGTCTGCAATGTTGTGGGTGGCGTATACATTTTTATAATAAACATTACATGAGCTCATTCCAGTTATCCCTCAGATTTTGCTGGTTTTAAGTGCGGGCTCTGTTTGAGCAAAATCAAAACATTTATTTTGTTGAAACCCGTCGTGAAGCAAAAAATTAACTGGTACTGTATTTGGGGCAGTCTTCCCAACTTGACTCTCGATAGCGTATTTCTGTCTTCAAACTCCTCACGTGAGTGTTTTTCCTTCCCAAGGATCATTCAGGATCTCGATGCAATCCGCTGGGTATGGAGCTTGTTGAAAAACCCAAATCCAGAAGTTCAGTCCAGTGCCGCATGGGCTCTTTGTCCATGTATTGAGAATGCAAAGGTATAGTGAATTTCATCATTTACTAATGTTTTTGTTTATATCAGTTTTAGTTAGTATGTTTGTTTGTGAGCAGTATCACACAAGAACTGCACAGCTGATTTCCACACAAAAACGAAGTCTCCACAAAATATGGTAAATACCTTTTAATTTAGAGTTTTGTTGACTCATTATAGAACTATTCTCTTGATCCTACAATACAAAGAGCAGATTGCCATCTGTATAATGTCTTCAAAAAAGTCCCCATGAACCAAAAATATCCTACATCTAAAGCTAAATGTGCCACCGCATTTTTCTTTTTCATTTTTGCAAATGTATTTTCTCTCTTTGCCATTTGAGTCATGATAAAAGAGCTCCACCCATTCTAGATTCAACATCTATAATTCATCCTCTGTAAAACCAGAAATTCACCTCACATGACAGAGAAAAACAAAAAATTATATATAAATAAGGCGCTCACACCTTCTACTTTTGTGAACGACCTTAGTGGAGGTCTGCACTTTGTTGCGTGTCATCTCATCCACTCCTCTTTTTTATCTTTATCCTGGGTCTGCACATAGAAAAAACAAAACCTTGGGTCGACACAGCTTTTGTTGTTCCAGAATGAAGTGTTACGTGAGCATTCAAGTCAACTCACATAGCAGAAGCACCTTTATATATCACCACGCTTGTCTGACCGCAACCTGCTGCTGGGAGGTTAGCGTTAGCAGAGGCAGGCCGCTGTCAGACGGGGCTTACATGAACCACGGCCTAATAAGAAGCAGAACAGCTCCTTTGGCACGCCAAGGTTGTTGAAGTGGGAAGCAGGCGGCGAGAAAAAAAAACGAGTTTAATATCCTGTGGTGTTGCTTCTTATTCTCGCGCTGAAAATCCTGACTCAACATGCTACCTGTTATTGAGATACAGTACATGTGCCAAGTGGACAGCGCAATATCATTTTCAACTTTGACAAACTCACACGTCCAGCTTTAATAATGTTTTGAGCTTAAAACGCATAAAATGTAAAAAATAAATTAAAAAAACACACGCACACACAAAACATCATCTTTGTGAATGTTTAGCGCTAGCTAGGTAATTGTAGCTAATATACGCTAGACAGCTTGTCCTCAGAGTTAGGCTAGCTTTCAGCTAGCTAAGTAATAGTAGCTAATATAAGATAACAAGCTTGTCCTCCGAGCTATCTAGGAAATATTAGCTAAGAAAGTAGCTAATATAAGCTAGCTATTTTATATTAGAAATGTACAAAGTCCTTTTTGTTCTAGTTACAGTATTCAGTATTCACTGTCACACCTTGTACAGCTATGTTTGAAATGAAAAATGCTGTCACTAAGGTAAAAAGAAGACATTGAGGACCGTTAGTGCTAGCATGTATAAAATGTTTAAACCTGAGACTTTTTAAGTAGCATCCTCAAACCAATCTGATTGGGCAGTTTGTAAGTGCTGTGATTTTCTAGTAATAATATTTCATAAATGAGCACTTGGATTAAGAAAAATAATAGTTTACCCGTCTCAAAGAATAGGTAATATTTAATTAGTTTAGTTGCAGCCATGCTAATTTAAATGATCCACATAAAGTCTGTTTATTAACATTAATAATCCCCCTGCTGCTTTATCTCGAAATATCAATTCGGCTTTACTGGTTTATGGCTGTTATTAATGCAAACAATTTGTCACGGAGAGAATCCGTACAATAATCCGGCCCAGATGGGTGTCTTTGGGTGAAGTCCTTTTTCTTTTCTTTTTTTAATGGAATTTCTCCAGCCCCGAAGTAGTGTGAAAATGATGCATGACAACCATGTGGAGGGGATAGCGGGATCGCAAGCGCTGCTAAGGAGGTCTCATAAAGTTTGACAATGTTTGACTGCATATATGCTGGCACTTTTAGGAAAATTCTGGATTTATTTTTATTTTATTATTATTATTTTTTTATTTAATCATCTTTGCACAAGCTGTTATGTGTGTTACCATAGCAACGTTTGGTACAATTTGCAGTCAAGTTGAATGATTAAAAAAAATTATAATAATGTTTTGAGTTTGCGGGTAGATTTATGAGAAAAAATGTAAATGTATCTTGTAAATGTTCCCTTTTGACGCCCCTCAGACATTGAAATCAACCACTGAATAATTCCATTGTTTTTATTCTTCAATCAAGGATTATTCAGATGAACTTGTGTCTCACTAATTATCAAGTGTATTATAATTCAAATAAGCACACTATGTTCATATTGGACATTTCTTAAGAGGAACCTGAAAACACACAACAGATAGTCTTATCTATGTCATTTGATCCTTGGCTAAGAGCCTCATTATACAGCATCTGGGGATCCATCCTTGCCATGAAAGAGATTCGGGGCCAGTCACATCGCAGCTGGTGGCTTGAGAGAGCTTCCGCTGTCGTTGGGACTCCCGGCCAGCCGTCATCAGTATTCCTGACGGAGAGCTTCCTGTGTGTGTGTGTGTGTGTGTGTGTGTGTGTGTGTGTGTGTGTGTGTGTGTGTGTGTGTGTGTGTGTGTGTGTGTGTGTGTGTGTGTGTGTGTGTGTGTGTGTGTGTGTGTGTGTGTGTGTGTGTGTGTGTGTGTGTATGGAAGGGTTAGCTTGCTGGCCTTGGACTCCATTACCAACTCCCTACTTTTGTACCCTTCATTGCACAAATTGCTCATCCCCTGGCAAAGCATCACAGGAGCCATAGACTGAATCCTGGCCAGAATACAACTAAAGCTAAAGCTAGGCTTCAAAACATGGCAGCACGACCATGGATCTGAATGTAACGAGAAACGACAACGCTATATTTGGATTGACTTTGCAATACTGTGCCTAAAATGGGTAATTTCATGTTAAAATAGTCATTGTATGCCATCATCTCCATGATAAGGACACTTACCTTAATTTGTCATTAGAATATGTTTGACACCGAGCCAAACCAGATAATGGTGAGTGCATTGCGTTGTTTAGCGCTGTTGAACTGTCAACCCCAAGATAGCATCTAGCATTAGCTTTCGTAAAAACACAACCACATTTATTGTATATTCCATTTTCAGAAAAATTGGTGCAAGGTTCACAAGGGCATGATTGGATGAGTTTGGTGCTCTGCCCTCACCTTTGGAACGAACTAGCGCAGCTTGTACACCCTTAACATTTGAAGGAGAATGAGCAAATATTCCCACAGACACACGCCAACATAAGTGTAGAAAATCTTCCCATAAGAGAGGAGGCTGTACGCTTTTTTACATTTAGACCTTGCCACTTTGGTCTATTCTTCTGCAATCTACCGAGTTGTATTTTTAAAAGAGTGCCCCGATGTGCCAAGCCCTGCTGTAGCCCGTGCCCCTGCCAGCTCTTCCGCTGTGGTTCTTTTAGTACTCCGTAGCAGACTCTTGGTTTGGTAAAAGCCCTTGCGGTACCTGCCATGGCCATGAATTTGAATTGTGAGGCTTCTCTTATACAATTCAGCAGTTCTCTGGGGGGAAAGGGCTATAAATGTTACCTCTAAGCTTTAAATTCTATGTGGCAACTTGGGGAGAGTGCTGAAGAAGTTGTAGAATATTTCAGGCTGATTGCTTTTTGTGTGTGTAAAACAGTTCTATGGAAGGAAAGTGTATTTTTTATGAAAGCTAACAAAAGGGGTTAGGATCAGCAGAGGTGGCAAATCCAGGTCCAGGCTTAACCAGAGATGGGCATTTCGTCAATATTAACGGAAGGTCTGTCAATCTTGTCAATGACGGACGCCCGTTTTGTTCGAACTTTGAAAAATTGACAGACTAAGCATTGCTGGAAGTGGGTTATGGTCCGTCAAAGTAATCGTCAATCCATCAATGACACAATGCCCATTTCGCTGAGGAATGACGGACTGACGATGACAATGCGGTTCTTTGAAATATTGACAGAAGGTTGTCCAGAGTCCGACTTGACGATTGACGGACGCTCAAAATTGATTGACTCGCACACCTTTGGTTTTTACTTTCCAGACCTGGATTTGCCATCTCTGAGAGTCAGTGATGTTCTTTTTGGTGGGGGAAAACATACGAGAGAAAATAATTCATTCTTCATTACTCAACTGATAAAGGTATGTACTTGTCTTTATTATTTTGTATCATTTCATCTAAAAATCAAGCACTTTTTGTCTTTAGGAGTCCGGGGAAATGGTGAGCGCTCTGATGGGTGCCATGGAGCTGGTCATTGATTTGCTAAAGTCAACCAATGATGATGTGCTGGCGAGCATGTGCGCCGTCATTGCCAAAATCGCCAAAGACAAGTACAATTTGGCAGTTCTGACCGATTACGACGTGGTCTCGCTGCTGGCCACGCTGACTGACAAAGTAAGCGCACGACGCAGTTCGCGGTCTCTTCTAAACTTGGCATTCGCTTTGAACAACAATTTTAGATATATATATATATTTTTTTTTAAGAGCTCAGTATTGTTCATTCGGTAATGTCATCATCATTGCTCTCTTTTTTTATTTATTTTTTATTTTTTTATTATTTTGCATGTGGGTGAGTATGTGTATGTGCGTGCGTGCGTGTGAGTGTGCGTGTATTTGTTAGTTCACCAAAAACCTATTAAAAAATCCCATACCGTTCACCTAAACCGAACACCGCCGTCAGGAGACCCGAGGAAGGACCAAAGAAAAGAAAGGAAAGTGAAATCCAGCACCGACCAGACACCACCCATTAAAAAGATCTATTAAAATGAAAGTCAACCTTAAATATTTCTTGACAATAATATGTTTTATGTGACCTCACTAGTCTAAACGTGACATTCTGATTAATATTACATTTGTGGAATATGAGTTATGAAGCAAAATCCAGCCGTTTTTATCCATCTCAGGGGGCGGCCATTTTGCCACTTGCTGTCGACTGAAGATGACATCACAGTCGCTCAAGACTCAGGTATCAACCAATCACAAGCTCAGCTTCAGAAAACAGGTGAGCTGTGATTGGTCGTTGCCTGAGCCCTGAGCAACATTGATGTCATCTTCAATCGACAGCAAGTGGCAAAATGGCCGCCCCCTGAGATGGATAAAATGGCTGGATTTTGCTGCTCATATTCCGTTAACAAAATATCAACCAGAATAGCATATTTAAACTAGTGGGGCTGCATAGAACATATTATTGTCCCAAAAAATTTGGGGGGGTTTGACGTCACTCCAGCCATTTTCATTCTTCGCTCCCGGCTGTTTTACTGGATTTGGACTGATTTTGCAAGGTCCACAGAATATTGTGCTCTGTTGCTATAAAAACATGGAACCTACCAAAAGAAAGATTAGAGTCTCTTCTTTCATCAAGAAAAAAAAGTATACTTGTATATGTTTCTGTTTGTAGCAATTAGCATTAGAATATAGCTAAGTTTCATCATTATTCACAAACCTGTTGAAAACACTGGGGAAAAGAGCTTGCTGCAACTTAGTTGATCTCTTATACTCTGCTGCCACCTGCTGATTTTTTTGTAATAACTACCATTGCTTTAAGCCACCTCTTCATGTCAGAAGCTGTATCAATGCCTTCTGTATGCTCTAGCATAAAAAAAACATTTAAAAAAAACTTAGTGAGGAAGCACAGAGTATTAAAAAACATATTTACACCTTTTTGGGTTTGAATAAGGGCTGCTGCTTTGTATCCTTCATGGCATCCATCCAGCTAAGTAGACATGTATCTGTAGATGTTGTTGCTAGGCAGTAACTAGATCTGGTCTTTGGACTCTTAACGGCATCCATCCTGTTCTCCACACAGCCCAGTGACCTACTCCGCTGCCACCTGGCTCAGGCCATCGCCCAGTGCTGCACGTGGCGCAACAACAGGGCGGTTTTCGGGGAGGCGGGAGTCGTGCCCCACCTGGCGTCCTATTTAAAGTCACAGGACATGAAAGTTCGCCACAGTACTGTGATGGCCCTGCACCAGCTGTCCAAGGAGTCAAACAATTGCGTCATCATGCACAGCGAAGGAGTAATGAAGGTCAGTCACAGCGTATTTCAGCTCTGATTTTTTTGTATTTTGGTAGTCTATAATTAACAAAGTTTTAGTCATGTGTTAAAACGAATCAATCTTCCACATCCTTTGAGCGAAGAACCTGCTACAAAAGTGTTTTTTTATTCAGCTGAGGAAACACAGCTCAACTGTCGAACCATCATGGGAATTCAGTAAAGCAAACAGCGCAGTGTGTGCGAAGTGTCATTTCTCTGGTCGAGCCTACATGCCATTACAGCGCAAGTCAAAGGCTTGTAGCTGGTGGCAACCGTTGCTATGGCCGGTTCCTGGACATCAGCGTAAAATGCAGCATCAGGCCGAGCTGTCGGCTTTGGAAAAAAAAAGATATATTCTCACTGAGCACAGTCAAAATGAATATGTAGCAGATTAGATTGTGTGGTTATATGCAAGTTAATATAGTTAGTCTATGACAGGGGTGTCCAAATATTTTCCTACAAGGGCCACATACAGAAAATCGAAAGGTGCAAGGGCCACTCTTAACTCATTCACTCCCAGCCATTTTCACCAAAGCAACCCCCTTCGCTCCCGGTTGTTTTACTGGATTTTGACTGATTTTGCAAGGCCCACAGAATATTGTGTCCTATTGCTATGAAAACATGGGAAAAAAAGTATATTTGTATTTGTTTTGTTTTTGCAGCAATTAACATTAGAATATAGCTAAGTTTCACAAACTTGTTGAAAACACTGGGGGAAAGGGCCTTTTTGCAACATGGCCCTGGTTGATCTCCTATACTTTGGTGCCACCTGCTGGACGTTTTTTGTAATAACTACCATTGCTTTAAGCTACCTCTTCGGGTCAGTGGCTGCATCAAAGCCTTCTTTATGCTCTAGCATTAAAAAAAAAAACATTTAAATTTAATTTTGGGACCATGTCAATATTTAAAATAGAACGTTTTTATACGTTTTGGGAGAAAATTAGTTAAAAATGCTAAAAACCAATTCAAGCAATTGTGCATTTTAATTATTTTTGAGAAACTACACTACACCTTTTTAATAAGGGTGATAAGGTAATATTTGGCTTTTTCACGATTTTAGGGTAGCCTGCATCCTGTATCCTAAAAAAGATTTGCCCCTAATATTGAAGACCAAAACAAGAGCAATCTGTAACAAAATGACAATCTTTAAAGCAGAGTTTACTTGGGGCTTTATTGTAATTTCTCAAGCATAACATTTAAAATCTGCCACTTTGTATAGATTTTATAATATATAGTTTTCTTGATTTTTTTTTTCTCCCACAAATTTTCAGGCCAGGTTTTAGTTGAGTATTGTTTGGAAAAGCTGATATCTTGTTGATTGCTGCCTGAAATAAAAAAAAAAAAATTTTTTTTTTTTTTAATGAAATATGACAATGTTAGTCTCAAGAAATTACGGTTTAATATGGTTTATATTCACAAATCTGACTTTGACAAAGAGCACAAACATGTTTGCTTCTGAAACTAAATTCGGCATTATAAAAAGAAATGTTACTATTTTAGTTATAAATTGTATGAATTACATTGTGGGCCGTGTGTAATATGTTTTGTAATTGCCGCCTAAAATTGGGTGGCGGGCCGCAAATGGCCCCCGCGCCCTAGTTTTGACACCACTGGTCAATGTTACAGGAAAAAGTTCTGTTAAATCAACCATATTTTATTTAGTTCTTGACAGCGCATGCCTCAGTCCTATACACAAAGAACATTTAAAGTACTATTTCTATCCCAACCAAAAGTCAAGCATTTTTCCCACGTTCATAAAATTGGTGTACTACAGTCTTAAGTGGTTAAGCACTTAGCTATAATTGGTTTACTTCACTGAACATTAGCTGTTCCGAAAACAATCACGTCCAATTTACGAAATTCTTCCACTGTTTTATGACACACAATATGAAGTTGGCACACCTTCTTTTTCATCATCCTGTATGTGCGTAGTGTGTGTTTTTTTTTTTTTTTGTTCAAAAGTGTGTGCAAATGCATGAAATGCCGCCGTCTGTAATCTGTTTCAGTATTTGACCTTATAAATGTACCAGTGAAGGATTGCAACAATGCTCCATCATGTATTTTGGGACTTTTAAAGAGCTTAACTGCGCCGAGTGTTGCATTTGTTGTTAATCTCAGACATGGAAAGCCACCACAGGCGGCCTCATTGTTCAGTCTGGCTTCAGTCTCAGCCAGCATGAAACGTACCTGAGGAGACATTACAGTTTGAGAGCATGTCAATCAACACCGCGCAACGGGCATTGGAATGATCCGCTTGGATGACATTTAGACACCCGACAGAAAGAATTTGCTCAAAAACAACATCATTGCTAGTTTATCGACTACTGATATGAGTGGTTTGTGTCTAATTTATGGTGTGGTGTCAATTTATAGAGTACCTCTTTTGTTATTGCAGCAGTATTTCAGTGAGCTTTTCTGTGCCGTGGAGAAGCTCTCCAAACATGTTCACCCACGTGTAGTGTACAGTTTCAAATGAGCGCCGAGTTCTTTTGACTGCGGAGCTGCTCGAGAACGTAATGTTCAGGCTGTAGCGCACTTAATGACGTGTGTTGCAGCACCCCGAGGCTCGCAAAGGAAATGAGGCATCCGAAAGAAAGCATTTCGCTCTGGAAAATCGATTAGCCGGCTTTGTCTTCGATGTTTTATTCCTTACAAAATGCTTGAATATTGTCCTTTCATTTATGTTAATTTAGTGGATGCAGGTTGGCATTCAGAGGTGAAAAATCCAGGTCCAGAAAGTAAAAACCCTGCCACAGTTTGGCTTTAGCCCCTTGTGCTAGCTAGCGAGCTCCCGAGCAGGTAAACGAGCTAGCTAGGGAGCTTACACCTAAAAACCCTGCCACAGTTTGGCTTTAGCCCCTTGTGCTAGCTAGCTAGCTCCCTAGCAGGTAAACGAGCTAGCTAGGGAGCTTACACCTAAAAACCCTGCCACAGTTTGGCTTTAGCCCCTTGTGCTAGCTAGCTAGCTCCCTAGCAGGTAAACAAGCTAGCTAGGGAGCTCGCTAGCTAGCACCTAAAAACCCTGCCACAGTTTGGCTTTTGCCCCTTGTGCTAGCTAGCGAGCTCCCTAGCAGGTAAACGGGCTAGCTAGGGAGCTTGCACCTAAAATTCCCCTCCTTCTTTTTTTTTGCACACACTCACACAAACACGCACACGTACAAACATGGTCTCCCAGGAAGGGAAGCGAACCCACGGCAACCTGCATCGTAGGCAAGTGACGGTGCCACCTGGAGCCCAGCACCTAAAAAACCCTACCACAGTTTGGCTTTAGCCCATTGTGCTAGTTGTCATAATTGGGTTACATTTGCCCCAACTATTTTTAGAGTGCATTAGCAGACTGGTCCCTCTAAATTGTGGGTCAGTCTCTTGGGGGAAAATGTAGAAAAATTATCATTAGAAAGCATTGCATCGGCCCCCCCAAAAAACGCCGGCCCACCTCTACTTGGGTTAAATTTGACCCAACTTTCTGGGGTTTTTTTCATACAAAATGACCCAATTTTTTTGACCCAAATAAAGGATCTGACCAATATTTATGAATTGTTTTACACTAAAAGACCAATTTCTTGATTCAGAGTTGTCATAATTGGGTTACATTTGACCCAACAGTGCAGCCCTGGAACTCCCGCTTAATCCCAGATGACCCTATCTGTAACTGAATGTATGTAATGTAAAGGAATGTCTGAAATGATTTTGTGAGATGGAATTCTTCAGTTGAATTTGAGTACTACAATCCTTTGGATAGGATTTTTAGGATTCCGAATCAAGATCCACAACAAAATGCGCTAACTAAAAGCTGCCCCTTCGCTTCCTGCTCTTCGGAAGCTGAAGGTGGCGGAACGGTCTCTGGCTTTGCGAAAAAGTCTGCAGGGAATCTTGTTGACCTTAACTTCCTCTCACCAACCGGGCTCAGCTCAACTTGGCCGCCTGCTGGTGGCCGCGCATCCGAACGCTCCGATCACGGGAACGCTGGGAGCTGATGGATCCATAACGGCAGGTCAGGTTAGCGGAGGCCTGAGCTACCTGCAGCTGGTCAAACGCGAGCGCACTTAACACCGTAACACCTCCATGTGCAATAGAATATGTGCAAGAGTGCACAGCCCTCCCAGACTGCCTGAGAGGGAAGGCGGGCGGGCGATTATATGAAGCGTGTACACTTCCTTTCCCTTT
Source organism: Leptonotus elevatus (assembly GCF_054856555.1). NCBI lineage: Eukaryota > Metazoa > Chordata > Actinopteri > Syngnathiformes > Syngnathidae > Leptonotus > Leptonotus elevatus. Next base: position 7,129,264 of record NC_141259.1, read on the forward strand.
CGTCTCAGAGGTCACTGGAGTTCTGTAAAGTGCAAAAAACCTCAGAAGAGCATGATTCCCAATTTCAAACGTAGCGGAAAGTGTTCGCCACAGTCGGGGAATATCTAACAAGCGGTGTTTTATATTCTACAGGATCCCAGCTGGGAGGGGAAGCGCAAGCTTAAGGGGGGAAAAAGGGGCAGCGAAGAGAGACACGCTTATCTTAGCCGGGCGGCGTGCTTCGCGAGAACTTATTTGGCGACGTCTGAATAACACGCAGTGAAGTTGGCAACATCTCGGCCTCTGGCACTTCTCAAGCATCCTCTCGTTTCAACAAAAGAGACTTGTTAGCGAGCTGCATGTTTTCACCAGCCTGTGGATGCGAGTTTGCTCACCGAGGTGTTTTGGATGCTATTTAAAAATCCTATAAAACCAAAGGGCAAATGTTTCGCATAATCCCAACACTGTTTGCTGTGTGCCTATGAAATGAAGTGAGCAACATCCATGACTGTTTATAGCCACTGTTCTGTGTATAACCCTTTTAATGACATTCATAACTGGCTTCTTTTGGTTGATGTTTGTGTAGAAACTGTTGGGAATGTCCTTTTTGTTTGCTCACCGCACAACGTGCAGTGAGACGTTAGCATGTCCACATACGTAAACAGTAGGGTTGGGAATCTTTGTCTCACGATTCGATTCCGATTGTTTTGTTTTTTAGTTTTTTTCTTAAGCGCTCAGTATTGTTCATTCGGTAATTTTACAGATTTGACATGTCATCATCATTGCTCTCTCTCTTTTTTTTGTTCTTATTTTCTTTTGTATGTGGGTGAGTATGTGCGTGTGTGTGTGTGTGTGTGTGTGCGCATGTGTGCGTGAGTGTGTACTCATTAGTTCACCTAAAACCTATTAAAAATCCCATACCGTTCACCTAAACTGAATACTTTGATTCAGATGTTTTGGGTCTGCAGAATCAATTTTTGATTCAAAATTATTTAATTGACAATGATTTCTGCTTTAATTTATACACGTGCAAAGAATCATCATGATCTACTCCAGTCTGACTCGCTAATGCTAATTAGCACGCTACTCGCGGCACTTTTATCACTCAAAAGAACGGCTATTAATACAAAATGTATACAAAGAAGCATGTTGACATTACTCACCGGCATATGCTCTTCCTACGCTGCAAAAAAAACAACTTTTGTTGGAATAACTTGATCGTGACTTTTTCCTTCTACTCTCTAATGTGGCTACAACTTAACAGTGTATCAGAACACACGGAACCACACTGCCCCTAAGTGGCCAAATCTTGTACAACATGAACAGTGCTCCCAATAAAGGCACACACAAACAAAGGGAAGACAGTATAAAATAATTTAAATAAAATCGATTTTGGGACATTTAAAATCGATTCTGAACCGTACTAAATGAGAATCACGATTCTTATGAGAATCGATTTTTTGACACACCCCTAGTAAACAGTGGTTCTTTACCTTGTTGGAGGTAGCAGTTTCCTATGCGCATTCACCAAACCCCTCTTTATTGAAACATAAAATGTGATTCCCCCCTCCCTCAATTCAAGACATGGGTATACATTTCACTAGTGAACAATTCAGAAAGTCTTTTGTTTGTGTATATAAGAAAGAATCCCTTTAGTTTTGCTTGATAGCTCGTCGTGCTGGACTACAATTGCTCAACAACTTTGCATTGCAAATCATGCAGTTACGACGCTGACTCCCATCACTCATATTTACAGATCACTTTGAAAACAAAACCCACCGCGGTTTTCTTAAGCTGGAACCCAGAGGCAGCAGATGCAATGAAAAGAACAGAGGCCCCAGAATTGAACCCTGTGGAACGCCATACGTTCCATTCTATGTGAATTCATGTTCACCGCACCACTCCCACTAACTCGAAAAGACTTTGTACGAAAGTATGTTTTATTCAGTAGGAAATTAATTATATTAATGTAATTCAATTTTAAATACTGTGCTTAAGACTGAATGCATGTTTGACGTCAGCTTCACGGACCCGATGAGTCACTTCAACCAGGACAACAAAAAATGTCTACTGGCACCAATAAATATCACCACAAAATGCTATAATAGTCAACTCATAATGAAAATGAAGGGCATAAAAATGAAAGCTTTTTTTTTTTTTTAGTGGGTCGCGTAGCCATTTTAGATGGCGCACGCACTATTAATGAAAAGTTAAATGTAGTTGCATTCAGATGTTTTTCATCTCGACAAAATGGAGGCGTACCAATGTAGAACATATTATGTAAGCGGTAAATGGGGCTGCTTTTTATATAGCGCTTTTCTCTGCACCACACGGTGCTCAATGTCACAAATTCACACATTCTGCTGCTGGTTCAGTGTCTTGCTCAAGGGCACTTTGACATGGTCGCCAGGGGTGAGGATCAAACCCACAACCTCATGGTTGGAAGACAACCACTCTACCACTGAGCCGTGCCGCCCCAAGTGACGGGAAATGTTTGGCTCAAAGGCGTCGTAGCTCACAATATGCATTTTAAAACTGTCTTCATAAGCAGATTTCTGTTTTCAACAACAATGTACAGAAAGAAAACAAATCAAATGACTGACATAACATACATTCAAAGGCTTTTTTTAAACAAAGCAAACGAAATAACAGGAAGACGCGAGTCCCGGAGCGACAACAGCTGACAACTGTTGACTTTGTTTGTTTTCTATCAAGGCTTTTTTTACCTTCAGTGCTTATTTCGGGGATGTATTGTTGTCACTTATATATCAATGTAAACAACCCTTTAGTTGCGTGTGGCTTGGGAAAACCTCAGTGGCTCGCCATAGGGAATTTAGGAAGAAGCACACATTGAATACATTTAGCTTCATCCATTGCGCCAGAGTATTTATGCTTACATTTACTTTTATTTTGACTCGATCCCACAGCCACCCGCAAACGTAATGTCGTGATTTCACATAAAATGGAAGGGGGGGGGGGGGGGCTCATCTCCTAAAAACACATGGCACTCAGCGGTGGTTTCTATTTCTAAATATAGTGAAATTGTTTCTTTTCACTCGCTTGCTTACATGACCCAAAACTGAAAACTGAAGAGTGAGCAAATCCATGAGCTGTTAATTTTTTTGTGCGGAAGCTTGAGATGGTGGAAAATGCGGGAGCGTGTCTTTAACTTGCTCCATTACACAAGCCGCTAATAGCCAAATAGATATCATCTGAGTGGCGTGGTTCATGCTCAGGTTTTATGTCAGCACATGCAAATGAGTCCGATGTTTGTCAGCCCAAAAACTCTCTCTTGTGTACCTCGTTGCAGCCTCTGATCCACTTCATGGGCTCTGATGATGAGAAGGTTCGCAACGCCGCCGCGGACTGCGTGCGCAACATCCGTCTGCTCTTTCCAGGCCAGGCCCGGGCCAAAAAATCAACACCATGCATGTAATTGAACCAGGTGGCTATAAATAAAATCTTATGATTAAATCCAAACCCCGGACGGGCTCGTGTTTATTTGCCGTTGTGCTTAATCTTTGTTTCGGATCCGTTACCTCATGATCATGAGGTAACGCGCGTAAACGATGACATCATCAAGATAATTGTTGTGCAAACATTTTTCGTTTACTGTGCCCATTTGAAGATTTCAACAATTGGATGCATATACTTATTGCATGTTTGGGTGTGTGTGTGTGTGTGTGTTTTTGGGGAGAAACGAGAAAGCTTCTGAGCAGTAACAAACATAAACACAGACGGACAGGCCTGGAGACTAGCTCAGGATGGACGAAAAACTAAATAGGAAATAAACATGTAATTGACAGAAACTTTACTTTTTAGCAACTGTTTAAGGATTAGGGCCAGTAGAGACGAAAAGAAAGGTGGGCAGGATTCTGACTTTATTCTCAGAATTCTTCCCCCCACAATTCATAGCTCTTCGTCACAAAATTGGAATTCTCACTTTTAAGTCAGAATTCTGTGATTAAAGTGAGATTTCTGAAATAAACTCAGAATTCAGAGATTAGAGTGATAAAGGGAGAATTCTGAGATTAAAGCCAGAATTTTCACTTTAAAGTCTGAATTTTGTGATTTAAGTCTGAATTTTGTGATTAAAGTCTGAATTTTGTGGTTGAAGTCAGAATTCTGAGAATAAAGTCAGAATTCTCACTTAAAAGTCATAATTTTGTGATTAAAGTCGTAATCCTTGCCAACCTTTTTTTCTTCTCTTTACTGGCCCTAATCCTCTTCCGTAGTTTGTGAACTTCCAAATGTTCAACTTCAGTCTTGGTGGCATCACAGCTTCATTAAATTTCAGTAAAATTCTGAATTATGACCTTAACGGTATTTCATTTCAGGGGCTGCATTTCTTAAGTTGCTGAATAAAGTGAGAAATGTTCTGTTCAATTTACTTAGCAGTGGATGTTCTTATGTTATGTTATGTTGTTATGTTGCTCGTATTCTTGTTTCCCATAGAAACTCACAAGTCTGTGAATGTGGTTCTTTCCAGCTGATATTTTTATCTTTTTGGCTAACTAGCCTGCCCGCATTGGTTTGAGAATAGCACAACAGAATTTGGTAACATTTTTTTGCCAGTTCTGCTCTGCCACAGAAACTACTTTGGCCTTTAACATTTATACTAGCTGTGTACAAAAATAGTAAAAACAAAAAAAAAAACAGAACTTTGGATCTACATGGCCAAAATCTCCATCACTCTTTGAGGTTTAAAGCACTCCCAGCTGTTAGACGGGGTCAAGTGGAGGAGCATGATGCATGATGGGCAGTGCATGAATGAAGCAGCTTCCTCCCCAAAATATTAGAAACTGGAGGAAGCCAGAAACCATAAAAAAAATGGTCGTCTTCCCATGTGATGAATATCTGTCATTCCCCCCCCCCCCCCAATACTTTTGTAATAGGAATATGGATTTTTTTTTTTTACACTATTGCCTAGTTACTTTTTTTTAAGATGTTCAGATTCTGATCAGAATCAGATTCAGATTTAACACGTCTGAGAAACATGAAAAATTACAAAGGTCAACAGAAGGAAACCCTGGAGGTTTGCTAATTAGCGCCCCAAGTTTCTTAGATTAAAGAAGGAAAAACTTGAGGAAAGGGACGAGGGGGAAATCATATCAAATTAAATCCAACTTTATTTATATAGCACTTTTCGCACATCAAAATGCAACTCAAAGTGCTTCGCAATTAAAGCATCCACAAACAACATAAGAACTAGGGGTGTCAGGCGATTAAAATTTGTAATCGTAATTAATCGCATGGCTTCAATAGTGAACTCACGATTAATCGCAAATTTTATATCTGTTGTAAATGTACAATAAAATGTGTTTTTAAGTTTGCATACACTTGTTAACATAAAAGTGAAGAAAAAATGTTAAACCAATAGAAATATGGCTACATCTTTTAGTCATTGCTACAGTAATTTTAGAGTAATTCATAAATTGATTTAAAATAAAAAAGATGTACTATACTGTAAAAAATAAAACGAGTTTGATATTGATTTGTGTTGATCATTTTTCTGCCACTAGATAGCATAATTGCATTTGTAAGACATTGGTGACAGCTCAGTGCATTTTTCGTTTCATTTTAAGAGCTATCTAATCTTTAACATGACATTGTGAAATTATTCACATTTTTAAAATACAACTTGACTCCTGTCTCCACAAATATATGCATTGTTATTAAATGTATTACTGCTAAGTTGACGTGTCTGCTGCGTTGCGACTGGAATTCCCCCAGTACAGGCTTTCCAAGTAAGGGCCGGTCATTAATCTTGCATTAAAAAAAATTAATAATAATAATAATAAAAATAATAATAATAAAAATAAATATATATATATATATATATATATATATATATAAATTAAAAAAGAGATATATTTTTTTAAATAAATAAAAAAAATCTTGCATTAAAAAAATTAATGACGTTAAAGGAACTTTAAATTAACTCAAAGTTAATTTGCTAATTTTGACACCCCTAATAAGAACAAAACCCAACATCCCCATGAGCAAGCTTGCTCGCCACCCACAACTATTGTTAAATAAGTAAAAAATAATAATAAAAAAGACATGGCGGGGCACAGAGAAACAATGTGAGGAAAAATGTATTCGTAAGGATTTCAAAAGAAAATCTCACTTTTGCCATTTTAACATTCAAACTGAATCAAAACAGTTTGCACCTTGCTGCATGAACCTGATGCTGGACCTTGCGGGAAATTGTAGGGGGATGGTAACACAGCCTGGTCTCCCTCAGGCCTTTTGGTAGTCAAGCCACAGCTGAGAGTATTAGTCGAGCCGCAAACCCTCTTTGAAAAGAAAAGTGCCACTTTTTCTGGCTCGCTGTCCGACGCTGCGACATTATTCAAGGGGAATTAGAGGTTAGGCCTCCGCGCCTCAGCATAGGCAGCAATTACGTCCAGCGTTGGCCTTCCTGGTCACCTTTCAGCATCCCATGTTTCTCATTGCTTCGCATGGAAATAGTGGAGGGATATCCCTGCTGTCCCTCTTCTTTGTAGGGAAAATGAGTGCCTCAACTCTCAACTGCCATGTCTCGCCATTGGCCTGACTTTCACCAAAGTGGACATTTGAGCTAAACAATTTTGGGAATACAAAGGAACCGCTAATGTCAACGAGAATCATTTCGGGCATGAGCTTCTGACTCGTCAGAAAAATGAATTGCCAATTGAAGTCAATCAATTCATCAAAATGTGGCGTAAGGTGTTGTGGTGCGAAATGGACATACAATGGACAAGCCGTGACGAACATAGAAGTCAATTAAAAAGCACCACTTGGGTTCAGATGTGGAAGTCAACCTTAAACATTTCTTGACAGTAATATGTTTTATATGACATCACTAGTCAAAATATGACATTCTGATTAACTCATTCACTGCCATTGACGGCAATAGACGTCAAAAATTAATTTTAACTATTTCTATTAGTTTAACATTTTTTGCCACTTTTGTTATCAAGAGTATGCAAACCTAGAATTTTTTTAATTGTACATTTAGAACAGATATAATTATTAATAATCTTTTCTTTTTTAAATATTTTCTCTTATTAAAAAAAACCGAGTAAAGTCATGCGATTAATTACAATTAAACATTTTAATCGCCTGACACCCCTAATTTTTTATAATCTTTTCTTCTTTAAAAAAAACCATTAAAAAAAAGAAAAGATTAAAAAAATGAGGTGTGTTAGGCGATTAAAATTTGTAATCGTAATTAATCGCATGATTTTACTAGTTAACTCACGATTAATCACAAATTTTATATCTGTTCTAAATGTACAAAAACAATTCTAGCTTTTTATACTCTTGTTAACAAAAGTGGAAAAAATGTTAAACTAATAGAAATAGTTCAAATGAATTTTTGATGTCTATAGCTGTCAATGGCAGTGAATGAGTTAATATTGCATTTGTGGAATATGAGTTATGAAGTAAAATCCAGCCATTTGGGGGCGGCCATTTTGCCATTTCTTGTCGACTGAAGCTGACATCAATGTTGCTCAAGGCTCAGGTAATAACCAATCAAAGCTGAGCTTAAAAAAAAACAGATGAGCTGTGATTGGTCGTTGCCGGAGCTCTGAGCAACTGTGATGTCATCTTCAGTCAACAGCAAGTGGCAAAATGGCCGCCCCCTGAGATGGATAAAAATGGCTGGATTTTGCTGCTTAACTCATATTCCACTAACACAATATCAACCAGAATACCATATTTAGACTTGTGGGGCCGCATAAAACATATTATTGCCCCCCCCCCCCCTCCCTCCCAAAAAAAAATTAGGGGGTTGACTTCACTACAGCCATTTTCACTCTTTGCTCCCGGCTGTTTTATTGGATTTGGATTAGTTTTGCAAGGTCCACAGAATATTGTGTTCTATTGCTATAAAAAAAATGGAACCTACCAAAAGAAAGATTAGAGTCTCTTCTTTCATCGTGAAAAAAAAGTATATTTGTATCTGTTTCCGTTTTGCAGCAATTAGCATTAGAATAGAGCTAAGTTTCATGATTATTCACAAACCTGTTGAAAACACTGGGAAAAAGAGCTTGTTGCAACATGGCTGATCTCTTATACTCTTATACACTTTAACTTCCCCTTTAAGCCCTTTTTCACACTGCAATTAGCAGATACACATTCGTCAAACTCAACTATTGTGTATGTGGTGAGGGGCGGGGACCACAGAATTGAGCGGTAATTTAAACTACAAACCGGTAATTTCACGTTGCTGCCCGACTCCTTCACACTGAGCAAGTGCAGTGTGAAAAGGGATTGACAGGTGTCAGTGTCATGTAGCATTGAAGTCTAGAGTGGGAATGCTCTCAAGCAAGCCGGCTCAAGGACTTAAAGGGTTCTTGTATGGCATCTGTTCAGAATTATGTTCCAAAATATAAATTTAGACTATATTTAGGTGTTGCGTCATTTTGGAACCCGTGCTTCATCCCAGAGTGATGGATGCAGCGATCGGGACGCATATTATGCCCTTTAGGTGTGTGGGCGGATCAAGTAAAGCTATTTTTCTTTCGAGGTTACCCACATTTCCCTGGATGCGCTACAGAAATATTTCATGAAAATAATGAATAGAATACAGGTTTTCTCAAAATATTAGAAACAGCTCTCCAATGCCTGAGAAGCATTTTTAATATAAGATCACAGCAGTCTTGCTACGTTGCCATAAAAAATATACATGCACACAACAGCCTCTCTGAGCTCGGTCCAAGTTGTGAGCAGCAGAACACGGCTCCTGTTCTCCACCTGTAAATTAGCCTTTCTATCATTGCAGCGCCCTCTGACCAAAGCCGCTCTCGCGGCGGGAGCGTCTGGTGTCGCGCTCACCCAGTGTTTGCTCAGCGGCCGTGCATCCGCTTCCTCGCAAATTCTCACGACGCCTAATGAGATCTCCTGCTATCCCCCGTTTTTTATTTTGATTTGAAATTGGCTTTCATGCCACGTATGAATCCTGACATTCACTTCCATAAAGTGTAAATATCAAGCAAGCTTGACAATAAATAAACAGAGGAATGAGTGAGCAAATACCGCAGCATCTGGGCCACATTTCAAGGATACAAACATCTCCATTAAGGCCTCAGTAATGTTTGTTATTATCTGACTAAACATGACAGCTTTGGCCTTTAAGTACAAAGTCAAGCTTTTGTTGATTTTAGACAAATTTTTCATTCATAAAGAAAATTATTGTTACAGACTATTTGAAATTGCCTGAGTACCACCGTAAACATTTTAAGCAATAGTCTCTATGTATGCTGGAAATTATAAAGGACCGAAACTGCCAAAATTAAAAAATAAATAAATGAATAAATAAATGACAAAGTGAAATTGAAACAGATATAAAAATCATTAAAATAAATATAAATGGAAATAAAAACTTTATATATATATATATATATACACACACACACACACACACACACACACACATATATATATATCAATAAATAAATAAAAGTTTAAAAAAAAAATACAAAACGAGATTTTAAAAAAATACAAATCTAAAAATACATGTTGAAATAAATACAAAAATTAAAATATAAATAGAATTAAATATCAATCACTAAATAAAAACGCTCTGCTCTCATATTTATTTCATGTTGCAGACGATCTGTCAGGTCGAAATTAAGCGTTATTCAAATGAGGGGGCGGTCCTAAGGTTGTCTTGGGTTGGGCTCCGCTATTGTATTTATTTCGACATTTATTTTTAATTTTTTTAATCTTGTTTATTTATTTATTTATTTTTAACTTTTATTTATTTATGGTATATATATTTATTTAGTTGTTTTCATTTCCATTTATATTAATTTTTTTGTATAAAAAATTTGTAATCACATTTTTTATACCCGTTTTTATTTTTGCTTTTAGTCATTTATTTATTTATTTATTTATTTTGGCAGTTTTGGTCCTCCATAAGAAACTACCATTCTGGTCCAAGAAGTCTTAACTGACAAGTACCGTGGGAATAAAGTGGATTCAGATGTTTCCTAGACGTCTGAAAAGGGACACAAGTGGTCCCGCTTCTTGTTTTATTTGTTTACTCAGTAAACATTTCCTCGGCTAGTTTATAAGCTCAAGCACGTCTTTGAAAAAATAAGTTTGTTGGTCTGTAAAATAAACCTTAACTGCCTTGTTAGTGATTTGCGACATGCTTGTCGATTGCGGCCGAGCTTTATATTTAGTTGATTGTGTTACTTTTTGGTGTGATTGGACAATCTCACATAGAGGAATCAAATGACCAGACACATCAATTGGTACGCGTGCACGATGTAACGGGCGGTTTCAGTTGATTTGCTCCTCCCAATCAGTGCCGAATGTTCGACGCGGCGCTTGCATTGGCGTGTCGTAACATTGAAACGCTTTTCTGTCTTCATCTTTTGTCTGATTGTTGCATTTAAGCATAAGCTCGAAGAACGGCCTCGCGTTTTGTATGGCTGTCAGCTTTGTTTACAGATCACATCTTTTCTAATGCGCCTGACCATGAAATGGAGGAAATTGTGAAATTTCAGACAAAGCTCTAATTTGACTGTTGCTTGATTGGTCATAAAAGGCTTCGTAATGTGCAGGCCTTCATATTCTTGTTTACAACCTTGCTGTACATTAAGAGGGCATTTGATGAGCTGCGGTGTATCGTTACCTCTGCCAAGCACAAAACTGCAATGGCGAAAGGTTATGTTCCCGATACTGTTTGTTAGCATACAACCTTGTGGTTACACTTTAGTGAGGATACAGTCTACTTGCATTGGGGCCAAGTGGTGCAGTGACCAAACATATCCAGCAGGTGGAGAGTTTTATCTACATGCATGTCATGATTGGACAGCCTTGGCTGAGGTCTGTTCTTTCCTGAGTGTTACTCGAGTTATCTTGTGGCCGTTAATGAGAATGGCACAAATTAGCAAGGCAATATATGAGTGTATCTTATGTCTCTCCTATGATGAATTTGTCCATTTCGTATGAAATTCAGGTTTATATTTCTTACTTTGTCCCGTTTTCATTTTGACATTAATTAATGTACTTGCCTCTGCACAATCCATCAAGTCTTTACTCACTGCCGGTTGCAGTTTTCCCACAGCTCATTCAAGTATTCCAAAGACCGGACAAGGAAAAAGTAGTAGACCAGAGTAAAAGAGGCGATGACATACAAATAGCTCAAATGTTTTCACTTACCTTTTTACCGTGGATGATATAAATGACTTTTTAATTTGTTTGAATATGAGTAATTTGTTCTACACATTTTGCCTGACTGATTTAGACGCGGGTCCGTTGTACAAAGAAAACACGGTAAATCACGCAGGCAACCATCAGTATGTTTAGTAGTCGTTTGTTGTTGTTTCTTCCACGGGGAGCCATAAATAGAAGGACAACAGGCACGGAAGGGTTCAAAGGGTGTTCCGACTTGCAATTATGCCACACTGTAATTTCAAGCACTAATTTCAGCAACTTCTAATGTCTTTCGGTTTTGACTCTTGATTGCTTTCAGTGCACGTTTTCACTCGCGGATTTTGTGTCCCAAATGATTAAAAACCCATCTGAAAAACAGTAATTGGGTCATTTTAAACAACCTGCAAATTTCTTCCGCACTCACTTTTTCCACCGTGGCAGGCAAACCAACGGACAAATATGTCTGTGGCTTTTAACCAGTAAGTCTGCGTGCTGCAATGTATAATTCCAACTTGGTTTACACAGACTTTAAGTCGAGAGTAAAAACATCACCTTAATTGAGGGTCAGGTTGTGGAACATAGAGTAGAGATTTAAAAAATAATTAGGAATGTAACGCCCCGAGGTGGAACGATAGCTCGCGCTGTGAACAATGACCACCTTTCATAGCCAGATCCTTGAACGATTAAGTGACTCCGAAGCAAAAACAGATATTGTTTCTTAGTATGAAGAACATAGAGTACGATCTTGAGAACGATCTTCTTAAGAATGCAATTCTCTTTGTAAATTGGAGCAGTTGTTTTGGAACAACACTTTCTTCCTTTAGTCTTTCCTCTGGTCCCTTGAGGTCTCCCTAATCAGTTTGAATTGAGATGTTTCTGGGGTTGGCGAAAGATTCTGGTTTTAGTATCTGGTGGTGTCTGACTTTCACTTTGTTACAGCTTATTTTCCTTTGATCCTTCCGCTGGTCTCCTGGCAACTCTGCCGGGGCTCTAAAGTACCCGTTTAAGGTGAAGGGTCTGGGATTTATTTATAACAGGTTTCAGGTGAATTAAAGAGCACAACGTGGCACGCACGCAAAAAAAAAAAAAAAGCGATGATGACACGTTGACACGTTGAATAATACTGAGCTCTCAAAAAAAAAAGAAGAAGTGAACTTGTTAACTACTTTCAATTGGAACAATACTTGGGCTGCCACTGATGATATCTCATGAGATCACAAGACGTAAGAACGGTCAATATTGAGAAACGGCTAGAATCTTCTAAATCAGAGGGAGAAAGGTTTGCTTTAAGTTCGTGCTTGGTCGACTGCAGAGGTGGACGCCTCAATGAATTTAGAGCATCCATCATTCGTCAATCGTCAACAGTCGGAACACCTTTCTGTTATGGTCAATCCGTCAAAATTACACGATGCGTCCATTCGTTATTTGTCAGCAAATTGGGCATTCCGTCAATGATGCACTCCGTACTGACGCGGTTATTGATGATTACCGCTTCCAACAATGCTTAGTCCGTCAATTTTTCAAAGTTTCCCCGTCTGTTGTTAATCGTCAACAAATGGGACGTTAATATTGACGGAATGCCCACCTCTGGTAGACTATTCGCTGTCGGAACATTATGGGAAATGAAAATGCGAGAATATCTAGAGTTGGTCCACATAGCTGTGACGACTTCCGCTCATGTCTGTGGAAATTTCTGTCCATTCGGAAAAGAACCTTTGGAAGGTCAGAGATCATGGAAGAGAGAGGGACACTCAAGGTTTTTTCATACTAAACTCATGTTTCAGTCTGTAACAAACACAAGGTCCAACACAGGCCAAAATAAGAGCATTTTGAAAACGCGCCTCCCTTCGTAAAAATGAGTTCTCCTCTCTGGGGAAGGTCGTGGCAGGTAACACGAGTTCACGTCAGGTGAGAAGGAAAGCCCAGGAAACTTGAGAAAATAAACCCCTCTCTGACCTTAATTAAAGTGATTGCACCACTCGACGACTCAGAAGAGAACATGTTTGCACAAGCTGTTAGTAAAAGTGAACTTCCCCCGTTAAATGAAAATAAGCGCAAATAAACAATAATTACACAGATCCCCAACTTTTCTTATGGGTCCTGCTGCTTAGTCACCTCCTTCGAATCACTACCTTGGATAAACCCCAAAGGAACACACAGCTGAGGACCTCGGAGCTTATGACTCATGAGCAACATTACGTGACAGCTTTTATAATGGAAGTCAATGAGAGGGTTGATCAGATGTAATCAGCAACCGCGTGGTTATAAACAACCAGAATCCACGTTTTGGGAGTGTTGCAGCAATAGATCGTGTTAGGTTTGAATCCTGGTGGAATCATTTATGTTTCGGGAAAAAGGCCAGCCTCGTAGTTGATAGCAGCTTTTGCTGTGGGCGGTTGGTCTAATTGTGGGAATGCCGAAGCATTCCGACATGTTATTGTCATTTTTATTCTCCTCGCTTTTTTTGCCGTGAAGCGACTCCCACATAAATACTTCCGATTGACACCGTTCAACTTGCTTCAAAAATTCATGCCTCCCGGGGTATATATTGTCTGATTCCGCATTATACGATATACAACATCCGCATATTCAATTGAACGTTAAATATCAACTTTTCTCCATTCATTTTTTAATGGGATTGACATTGAACTCACCGCTTTCCACGCCCACTTCCATACATTGATCATCATTGCCAGGTGTCCGATACTGCTCGGTAAAGGTAAATTGTCCAGTAACCAGGAGGTTGCAGGTTCGAATCCCACCTCTTGACTCTACATTGTAAACATATCCGTGGCCGTTATGCTAAGTGATATACGTGTATACCAACTCACTACCATATCAAGATATGCATTATCATTTCACTAAAATGATTAAATACGTGTTAGCTTTCAGCATCAGATGACACTTTTCAAAAAGTGCTTAGAGCAATTGCCCCCCCACCAGGGAGAACCTGGGTTCAAACCCCGCTTGGACCACATTTGAGTACATTCGATGGTTCAATACCAACTAACTATCATATCAGGAAACAGATTATAATTTCTCTGAAATGATTAAATCCCACTTTAGACAGATTGCAGTTCAAGTTATCTTTTTATTGATTTGTCATTTAACTACAACTAAAAAAAATTGTCATTATCTTTCAATTTACTTCATAAGCACATGCATTCAAATCTTAGCATTCAGCTTTTCAGCATTCCCACGCAATTTCTGCAGAAAGTGCACTTTATCTCGTTAAAAAATAATATCTTGACTGTCGGCTTCAAAAAGAGGTGACAACGATGTTCCCAAAGCAACAAAAACCTCGGGTCCAAGGGGTCACCGTGTTTAATCAAGGTAAACCCCCTGCTGGTTTTGAATGATATCCCACTCAGGATGGCCACAGCCAAAGGTCAAATGAGTGCATATTTTCATTTCTTTATAGTGAGCTCTTTTCCTAATTTGAGGAATTATTGCTCAGACTCGCAACAACAACACCGTCGATTTCAAAGGCGATCCGATCCGAGATGGGAGGTTAAAGGTTGTGCTATCCTTTACCATTTTTCTCACTGCTTGTGGTATGCGATAAGCGTTTGTAATTTGACAGCTGGTCATCACGTGCGCTTTGCTACGGAATATCACATCCTGTTCTGAGCCCAGCAACACCAACAAGCACACACAGTCCAGGGTATACCCCGAATGCACACAGGTGAACCAGATTACCCATTTTTTTCTTCTTTTTAGTAAGCAGTACATCTATGTATATATTAGGAAACATACAATTTTGATTCTGGATGGATGGAGTGATTTTTAGTATTCCCATCATGACAGACGTACATCAAATGTTATAAATAACAGTTTTCAGAATGTTGCAGCATGGGGTTGCGTTTGGTTTGATTCTGATGGAATAATTCATGTTGAAGGAGGGGGGGGGGGGGGGAAACACGAGGATTGCAGCATAGCTTTGGCTTCAGACGGCTTCTCTGATTACACTAAATCGTTTTATTGCGTTTTACACTCAGATGGACATTTTTCGGACAATTTTCATGCGCTGTCATCACTTCGCCTTTTAAACGACTAATGAATACAATCCACCCGTCCATTTTCTGCACCACTTATCTTGTATTAGATCGCGGGGAGCTGGAGATGATCCCAGTTATTTTATGCTTGAACACCATGTTGAAGCGGTGCAAATATTTGGAAGACCTCCTCGGTTCCAGACGCGTTCCAATGAGGAAGCAACGTCTGGAGACTGGGTTGTACTCTCGGGATTTTTAATCAGCATATCATTTTCATTCATCTGTTTATTTTCTATAACACATAATTAATCATCAGGGCTGGGACTGACCTAGAGCCTCAACTTTTGTCAAGCTAGGGAGTTCACCCTAGACTGGTCACCAGCACTGTTGAGAAAGTAACTAAAAGTAATATTTTCCCCAGTCATGAGTAGTGTAACTAATTACTTTCAAATTTTGAGTAGTAATATTATATTTATTTTCCCCCCAAAAGTAATAGGTACCATTTTAATTCCAACTGGATACAGAAATCATTCTTTTTTTCTTTTTCTTTTTTTTAAGGATTCATACTGTCTGTTTTTTGTTTAGTTTTTTTTAGGTAGGAGACTATTTTCAGTTCAAGTGACATGTTTTGTGTCCTAAGCCTAAAGAAACGTTTTTCTTGTTATTCTTATTACACTAATGTGCATATTGTTTGTGTAACGTGAGGGTTCGTTGGTGGTTAGAGAAAGCAGCATTGGAGACGGATTTGTTCAGGGACGACGCCATACTTGTCACGTCACACACGCGTTGACAGCGACAACACTTCCTGACAACTCATCAGCTGACCAACGCTAACTAATCAGGAGCTAGCAAACTTTCGGTAAATGCAAGTGAGTGAGAACAGCAGATTCAACGCTACCTATGTATATATACGTATGGAAATAAATAATTCTAAAAACATAAATGTATAAGTAAATATATATTTTAACAAATTAACTTCAATCTTAGTCATTTCTGAAACTTACATTTGCATTGAAATGCACTATCACTTTGAACTTGTCTGCTTTAATAAACAACTGAAGCTCTTCAAAATGTGTATTTTGTTATCAGTTTGAGCCCAGATGTGGTTTAATTTTGTCAGCAATTTATGAATTCATATAATTTACCCCAATTGAAAAACGAAATGTCAATTTCAACTGAAAGTAACTAATGTCGTCTGAGCGCAAATGTATTTCAATCAGATGAAATTTGGTCACAGTTAACTTTTTGCAGCGGCGCGCAGTGAGTGCCTGGTCCCCGCCTCCCGAACCTCCCCGCCCGCCGACCCTGCCCATGAACCGGCCTAAGCCATCCCCAGTATGTTCGCAGGCTCGGCTTGTGTGCGAGGAAACATGAGCAGGGTGACATATTCAGAGTCCCGGGCTGAGCGGCGCAGGTCGCCGGATAAAGCTGCAGAGGAGCCGGAGCTCCGCGAGTTTGGACACGAGACCTGCAGAGGGGAACATGTGAGCGGGGAATGGGCCGGAGGAGACAGGATTACTGCTCTACATCGCGGACTGACTCAGGAGGAGCCCGGGACAGGTAAAATGCATGCAAAGGCTTTTTTTTTTTGATGGCACGCAGCAATTTGGAATTGACACCTGAGTGAAATGACTTGCGTTGATAAACTAATAGGCTACATGATGCACTTGAGAACTCAATTGTCCTGGAAATGCATAATTAATAGACAATGTACTTTATCAGTCCCATCATATAAATTCGGTGCACATTTATTCCTGCGTGACAAGTGCAATAATGTAAGTAAATGCAACCTGCAGTGCTGATTGTGATGCATTGAAAATGCGCAGTTCAATTAAATCACTTTCCATGAATATAAATCAATAAAAACGAATATATGGCTCATACTAATTCTTTGTCGATGTTGTTGATTTTAATATGAATGAAAAACATGTTGGATGTAGCTTTTTGAACAATTAAAAAAAAAAAGAATGCTGGTTTGCTCCACTTGAATCAAAACATCACAAATTGTGAATCTGATTTCCCGACATACGTGAACCTGACAGGAGCGTGCATATTAACGAAGCCGGAATTTGAATAAAAACAAACGTTGCACGGCTGTAAACTAACACAGCAAATGATGTAGCACATTTTATAGAGCATGTATAATCTAATAAGCACTACTTTGTTTTTTACAAGTCCATTTTGTCCTTTCCAGGAGCGACACTTGCGCACGGTGACGCACCCGAGGGGATATTTTCATTTTTGCGCAACTCGGGGACTATCTGGCCAAAGATGAACGCCATCGTGTTTAACCAGCTGAGCGGCCAAGTTCTGTTCGAGGAGAAGGCCAACGAGGTGGAGATGAGCAGCAGAAATTACTTGGAGGTCATGGACGGACAACATCCGGACCTTCTGTCCGGCAACCAGACCATCATGGACAACCAGGCCATCAGACACCGACGGAACGGGTAAGTGAAGCACTTCGAGCAAAATTGTGATAAGATGGGGAAATCAAGCTCGGCTGAGAAACATGACTTGATATATCCACAATAAAACATAACGTATTAATTAGTAAATGAATGTTTTTTTGCGGGTGGTGTCATAACTAGGTCAGCTTTATTCGGTAGCTGTCTCATTTTCTCCATCTGCTTCCAATAAATACATTTGCCCTTCAACTTTCTGTGTGGTCTAGTTCATCACACAAGGACCATGTGTTAGTTTTCCAAGTATTTTATTTATTTTTGTGACAAGGAACAGGTGGAAGAAAAGATTATTTATCATCTTTTTTTTATTGAGCAAATAAGACAAGGTTGGGGGTGCAATGACCTTAAATGGCGTCTCTTAAAGTGTGGATCAATGCAATGTTGAGAACAGGGAGTAAAATATACTTTTAAGATGTTCATTCCAATCTAGATTACAAGGAAAATATTTGGAGAACACCAACCTCAGACTGAGGTTAGACTAAAATGTTACATGTGCAGTGTGCAAGCTCTTTAGTGTGATAAGGGAAGGAGCCAGAGTACTGCTCTATACTGACATCTACAGGTTTGGGAAATCGGAAAATTCTCTATGGTACAGGTGCTCTGCTTGGGAATAGAAAAAAAAAAGACATTGTTGAATGGAAAATGTCATCATTTTATGTTTTAAAAAAAAGAAGTATTTTTGGTGGTGCTCTTTCAATCCTTAAACTTAATTCCAGGATTGGTTGAGAAAATTGCCATCGTATCGTTCTTTTTTCTTTGCCTGACACGACTGATAATTACATACTCGGTCCACCTGGAAGTCGTGAAACATGACTTGCTTCATAAATAAACATCTAATTCCACTTGATAGACTTTGGACAACATTTTACAGCAAGCTGAAGTGTTAACTCAGGCGGAGTTTGACATTTGACATAAGTGCCACATGGAAAACGAATCTGGCTTAAAGAGCTGTATGATGTGTGCCCAGTTTAATGGGAAAGACAATAGACAATTAAAATGGCATATACAATTACAGATAGACTGATATATATATTTTTTTCAGGGCCGATACTGATTAGTAGTAGTCAACGATTGATTTTAGAATCCATATTCACAAGTTGTTTTAAATATATATAAATATTGCTGGTGTCGGGCTGAAACCTCATGATTTACAATTTGGCAAATTTTATATTTTTACAAGAATTTATACTTTTGGTCAGTCCACACATGTGCGTGTCATTTATTTATTTCTTTTTAAATATATATATATATATATATATATATGTATATGTATATATATTGCTGGCGTCAAACCGAAACCTCATGATTCAAATTTGGCAAATTTTATATTTTTCCCAAAATGTATACTTTTAGTCAGTCAGTGTGTGTCTTTTTTTTGTGTGTGCAAATTTTTGACCAATCTTAATTAAGTGTTGAAAATGGCTTGCTGTCGTTGATGATGCAATGGTAATGACTGAACAAACATCCTGTTTTGGAGGTTTCCTGAAAAGTGACGATTTTGGAGTTACAAGGTTTTGGCCTGACGCCAGCTATATATATCAATCTTAGACAATAGACATTTAATTTGTTTGTAAAATTGTAACAAAAAGATCAGGGAGTGCCCAGGGTCATCAGCACGTCTTCAAAAGTTAGATGAAAACGTAAAATAAGTCAATAGAGGCCTATTGTTTTCTACAGTAAATAAAGTACAACAACAAAAGGTGGAAAAAAGTAAACAAATGATAAATAATAATAAAATAAAAAAATGATATAAATAATAATAACAAAAATAATAATAATAAAAATAAAGTTTTGGAGCTGCAAGGTTTTTGCCTGACGCCAGCTACATATAAATCTTAGACAGAGAGTTTCCAGTGTCAGCAGCATGTCATATAAAGTTAAGTGAAAAATGATGTAAATATTTTCCTGCAGTTAACACCATTTTCAATTCATCTGTTATCGACCCCAATATATATATTTTTAAAGGCCAATATTCGTCTATCCTTACGTACAATTTAGTTTAAATGTGTATGCTGTCACCAGACACTTTATTAGGTGCTACAATATAATGAGACAAATTATAATTTTGATGTATTCTTTATTAATTTAACAATATGTTTATTATTGTGGTTGTAGTGTACTAAGAAAATTTTGCTTAAAAGCTCAAGTGCAATAAAAATAATCACTTTTCAGTATAGTGGAGTGCACTTTGACATAAGAGGTGGCAAATCCAAGTCTAGAAAGTAGAAACACTGCCACAGTTTGGCTTTAGCCCCAGGTGCTAGCTAGCTAGCTCTCCGGGTGCTTGTTTACCTGCTAGGGAGCTAGCTAGCTAGCACGAGGGGCTAAAGCTAAACAGTGGCAGGGTTTTTACTTTCTGGACCTGGATTTGCCATCTCAGTTTGACACGACTGTAAACTATAACCACAAAAATAAATATATTGTTTAAATGAATATTTTTCTGACAGGCAGTGTCAATCAAAACAGAGCATTAGTTTATTTGTAACGACAGATTTTCTGCTTCGACTCTGGTTGTGGAACTAGAAAGTTTACGATGTACTGCATGAGCAATATAGTGGACTATAAATGCAACGCGTGTCCCCTTCAGGGGTCGTCCCGGCGGCAGCAAAGTGCGACACAAGCGTCAGGCCCTGCAAGACATGGCGCGTCCGCTCAAGCAGTGGCTGTACAAGCACCGAGACAACCCTTACCCCACCAAGACCGAGAAGATCCTGCTGGCTCTGGGTTCGCAGATGACCCTGGTCCAGGTGGGTGTGCGGGCGGCCTTCTGTCTTTTGGTCAAGCGCACGTGTGTGCGTGTGTGTCTAATCAGATCGGGGGGAAATAGCTGGAACGTGAACTTGAGTTTTGGAACTGACAGGCTGTGAGGAGAACATGTTTTTACAACTTGAGCTGTTTATTTTATAACACTCGCGCACCCGTGGATATTATTTCTGCCTTCTTCCAACTGCTGCAATTTTTCTGTTCACACTCTTCACTAGTGGTTCCGTATGTTAGTACATCAGATCCAGCAGATGGCAGTATTTGTTTCACATGTTGTATTTTATAATCCATACAGAGTATGTCATAAATGTGTATAGTATGCTAGTTTCAGAGCAGCGTTTTTTTTTTCGGTTGAATTTCCTTAGCGTGCAACAAATTCTGCATAGCAACAAGTGGGTTGTAAATGTACTGTAAATGTTAATATGAGGAATTAGCCATGTCTTTGTTGTTTCCAGAGGTGAAAGTAAAAACCCTGCCACAGTTTGGCTTTAGCCCCTGGTGCTAGCTAGCTAGCTCCCTAGCAGTTAAACGAGGCGAGCTAGCTATCTCCCTAGCAGGTAACCGAGGACCATGGGTGCTAGCTAGCTTGCTAGCTCCCTAGCAGGTAAACAAGCACCATAGGAGCTAGCTAGCTAGCACCTGAGGCTAAAGCCAAACTGTGGCAGGGTTTTTACTTTCAACACCTGGATTTGCCACCTCTGGTTGTTTAGTAAGTTAGCGTATGATGCACATCAGACAGAAAGTGAGTCATGTAATTTCCCAAGTGGAGTACCTTACCTTTTTGATAGAAAATTAGTGATGGTTAAAAACATGAATGCATTTTGAAAATGTTCACGACGTTAAGATAAAAAATAAAATCAGAATCCTGAAATATATAGTATTTCGAATAATTAGATGGATGAATGTTATTAGGGATGGGTGAGTCCCGAAATGGGGTACAGTATCAGTATTGGGCCGATACGGGCTGATACTGATACTTCGCTGATACTGATACCTCCTGTGGCCGTTTTATGATGAGGAACTAGAAGAATTATATAATTTTATTAATCAAAAGTACTACTGGTATCAGTTGCGTACTTATACTGGTACCAGTCTGAAACAAGTGGTATCGTACATCTCTAATTATTAGGCTTTACAAGATCAGGATTTTTTGGCCGATCACTGATCAGCGATCGAGTTTAGAAAAAAAAAGATTAAGAAAATCTTTTAAAAAAATGCTGATAAACATGAAATATAACAATGTCTTATTTTGTGGAACCGATCAATGACGTCAAATTAAGACATTACAGCCGATCGGAGATTTTGCATAAAACGCTAAATATCGTCCGATCTCTATCCTGCCGATCAGATCGGTGTAAAGTCTTTTAATTTTTATCATTATTAGCTATACTTGCATCATCCTACTAACGCCTGAAAGGAAAGTACTTGTGGTTTCATCAGATCTCATACGAGGTAAAAAAATAAATAAAACCATCTGTGGCCGAATATTCAATTTAGCTGTGATTCTCGGTCTGGTTCTCATTTCAGATGGCCTAATGGAGGTGTTTGTTTTGGTAAAGATGCTTTTTAAAGTGCGGAGGAATGCTTCATGTTAGACGATGGGCTGCTTTTAACACACAACCAAAATATTACCATTATTGAGAGCAAAATGCAAAATAATTGATTATTGACTATTTATTGCTTTTCAATTATGTTTGTTATGAAGAACAATGGATTTTGACGTAATCAACTTTGATGAATCCAGATGAGATGGTTTAAAAAAAAAACTTTTGAAATGGTACATGTGCTTGTGGTTTACGGTGAAACATTCCCGATTAAATGCTTTTGGACAAAGGGAAGTGTGATGTCTTAGTTAATAAGAAACACAATACTTCGATCACAAATAAGTACTTCAGCATAAGGCCTGCGTCCCTGCCCCTTCATAAACCACTTGAAGTCAATTGAGCATGAGTAGTTATTCTAGTATAACATCTAATGGTCTTCTCTCCCTGTAAAAGGAAGAACGAGCTCAAATGTCTTTTTTTAAATTTTTATTGCAACTTGAGGTCAGCGTTGAAACTATGCGTTATTGAACGGAGGCCAAGCAAATCCAGAATAAAGATAGACCACATCCATCTAAGTCAACATTGATCAATAAGAGATGATTTTTATTGGCTGTCCAGCATGTGGAGGGCGTTAGGTGCAGAAAATATGAGATGAAACTGTCTGGAATTCCTTTTAGTAACTGGCCTGTTTCGCTGTGTCAAGTCAGAACAGACGTTTTTATAAAGTCTTTGTGGACACGGATATGTTGAAGAGTCAAAACAGTAAGGTTGTATTTCCGGACTCTCCTTTTCATTTGTCTGTCAGGTTTCCAACTGGTTCGCCAATGCCAGGAGGCGGCTGAAGAACACGGTGAGGCAGCCCGACCTGAGCTGGGCGCTCAGGATCAAGCTGTACAACAAGTACGTTCAAGGAAACGCTGAGAGGCTGAGCGTCAGCAGCGACGACAGCTGCTCAGATGGTACGACCGCGCTTCACTCTTTACGCTAACACTCAAAATGTATGAGTCGTGTGGTAAATCACAATGGGACATGAAGTTAAGAGGTGGCAAATCCAGGTCCAGAAAGTAAAAACCCTGCCACTGTTTGGCTTTAGCCCCTAGTGCTAGCAGGTAAACCAGCATCATGGGCGCTAGCTAGCTAGCTAGCTAGCTCTCTAAGCAGATAAACGAGCATCATGGGAGCTATCTAGGGAGCTAACTAGCACCTGAGGCTAAAGCCAAACTGTGGCAGGATTTTTACTTTCTGGACCTGGATTTGCCACTTCTGGTACTCACAGCCAAACACATATTTTTAGAACCCAAAAAACAAATGTAAAAACTAGGAAGGTTCAAACCCACTTTTTTTTCAGACCGATACGACACTCAACTCTTGACTAGTCACCGATACCAGTTACTGATACCACTAGTACATTAAATCCCCACCCCCAAATAATGACAGATACGTTTTAAAGTAAGGCTTATAAATCCCAATACAGCATTTTCCTTAAAATTGCATGAAATGAATGACAATTTTCTAGTCCCCTAATTTCTAGTTCCTGTAAAACGGCACTAGAGGGTCACGAATACCGATACCTTAAAATAAGGCTGGTACGGCACCAAGACCGATACCTGGTACTCGCCCATCCCTAGTAAAAACTGTCTATTTATATAAAGTGTCACTGACTATGTTAACATGTAGTCAATATTATGACTATGGTCAAAATTCCTGTTTCTAAAACGTTCGGAATAACACGTTTATGTACATGAGTGGACAGTTACTTAATAGTGATGTTAAAATGAAGCTTCATGAAGCACTTGTGATAGTTTTGCTCTTGGTTTAAATATAAAGGCCATTGAAGGCAATTTCCACTGCATCTTTAAAAGACCAATTTTCATTGCGAAGAAAGGATGCTGATATGCATTTATATGACCAAATATTAAGATTAAAAAAGGAGTACCCCAGGGGTCAGGTTTTTAAAACCCCCGAATATGGGCATGTTTGGATTTCTGTGCAATATTCAGGTTTTGGAAGGGTTACACAAAACTGACTCAAACCAATTTACATGTCAATCTACAGGAAATTAGAAAGATTAGATACAAGATACAAATTTGCAACCTTTTTATTGCTTGTAGTCAAATTACAGCTTGTGTGACACTGCTTCTGTTCTGAGAACATTTGATTCAAATTCAATAAACTCTTGGAAGTTGAACAAGCAGTTCCAGGAGACCGTTCAACATTTAATTTGGGATCTTGAACTCAATTTGATCAGCACAGTGCTTGCGCTACATTTTAGCTCGTCGGTTAGCTTGTCCACCTTTTGATCCCCCACCTACAAGGCTCGGGTTTCTAGTCTCAAATTTAAGATAGCTAGCTAGCTAGTAAACCCAGTGTGCTCTCCTAACATGTCTTACCTCTGATAGTAAAATCTATCTTTCAGAACATGCTAACAGAACACAGAAAGTTGTTCTGAGCGCAGCGTATAGCATACATTGTATTTTATGGCAAGTGTTGTGACCTAGCTTAGAGCCACAGAGGCTAGCGGGTTGTAACACGCTGTTATTAAGACACCCTGCTGAGCCAACCTCTGTCGCCCAGTCTGCAATTGTGAATGACTAACTTTCTCTCAACTATGTACTTACTGCAAACACACGCTGCTTCCCGGGGGCAAGAAGCGCCTCTTGCTAGCCACTGACAGGACAGAAAACATCGCGCGGGGAATAAATCCATAAACAAAAAACATACAGCGTATACTCGCATAGTGAAAGATTGAACAGAGAGGAAGAGCGCTGCGGTGTGAGTAATCTTTAATTACGTCCTTTGAGAGGCCGAGGTGGAGCGTGCGGCGGCGAAGGAATGTGCGCATGTTGTTTGCATTGTGTCCGCCACATGCCATTGTACCACCAGTGGCTCGCTATATCTCCCGGACTCTTCCCCCCTGTCACATTATGGTTATGAAGCTTTCCGCAAGCCTTATCCCACATTTGACCAATACACCGAAAGGCCCACCATTATTTTTAAAGTCTATGCTTTTTGCTCCAGGGACTATTTAGGGAGTACATGTGACCCCGCTGACCCGTTGACCATTCTTTTTGGCGAACTCGTTTCGTAGCACACCCAAAGAAAATTTTTGAGATGTTTGGGCGTTTATTTAGAGAGGTGCCAGACTTGGATGTCGGCCATGTGATCATAATGGCAGATCAACATGGTGGACTTTGAGAATCTCTGCTCAGATTAAAATTTGGTCTAGACTACATCCAACCTGCCCAAGCTACAAAACGATCCAGATTGGAGCGCTTGATTTCCCTCCTGATATCTGATTTTCCAGAACTTTAAAAAAATATATATATATTTTCCCCTGCTTCTTTCATCAGGGGCCTTATTTAATTTGATTACCTTAGCAGTGCACGGTGCCACGGATAGTGCCGTAAGCTTTCTGCAGACGGAAATAGTGGGGCAATGTGCTTGAAATGGATAGGAAACAATCTCACATCCATTATGGCTTGCACATTTCTCAGCTGCTTTATCCTCTTGAGTGGGATGCCAACGGAAATTAAACATTAGTTCATTTGTATTGAGCTTTTCATCATTTTTTTTTTAGCACTAGACAAGTGTTCATAAACAGACCGTCTTTAACCATTAAAATGACTAGTAATTAAAATTTAAAATAACATATTAGTCACGTTCATGGCATCAAAAAGTGTCATTAAAAATATATAATTTTTTTTTTTTTTAACCCACACATTATGGTAATAATTACCAGTGACTTCATCAAGCTGAGACAAACATAATACTGCAGTTTTTAAAGGACACCAGGGTGGTATTAATCCAATTTACATGTCTACACTTGTGACTCACGTTCCGTATTTAACTTGTTTGACATTTCTGCTTCAGTTTCTACATTTGTGTTTGTTCACATAGAGCCCATATTGTGATAATGAGCAGTTGCAAATGTACGATAAACATGCTTTGGTATGTCTGAGTGAAGTTCAGAAGGAGGGCAAAAACAAATCAGATTAATTGAATCTTAGAAATGTGATTAATCACAATTAATCACTTAATTAAAAAGGCCTTTTATCAACATTTTTTTGCCCGCCAAATTTGAAGAAATGGGGGGGGGGGGTGACACCAAATTTTTGACTAGAACAAATATTCTGAATGTCATGCGCATACATGTATTAAATTCAATGCATGTAGTTATGTTTATTGCTCACGCACCTATGCTACCTTAAAAATAAATATACGCTGTCATGATAAAAGATGATCTGCGTTAATACATGATTAATATGATAATTCTATATATATATAAAATTATTTTTTAAAGTCATTTTGCCTTGTGCGACCACAACTACAATAAAACATTTTTAGAATGAATCTTGTTGTATTTCACAAATTTTTAATATTTTGTTCAATTAAACAAAGGTAGACTTGCCGATGTATAGTCCTAATATCCAGAATGTATTAATATATATATATATATATATTTATTTTTAACACATGACTTAACCATGTTTTGAAGATTGCTAAGTGTCTTTCTGTGCATTGTTCTTCAATGTATTAGACGGCGACAACCCTCAGAGGACCCAGAACGGCGCCGTGGAGCTCACCAAGCCCATGTACCAGAGCGTGATTAAGAAGGAAGGCTCCGCCATGATGGGCATGACCATGGGGATGGGAGCGGGCCTCCGCTCGGCCAGCGAGTCCGCCTCGCTGGCGGACGACTACGTGTCGCCGCCCAAATACAAGAGCAGCCTGCTGCACCGCTATCTCAACGACTCGCTGCGCCACGTCATGGTGGCCAACGCCGTCATGGACGCTCGCAAGAGGAACCACTCGGGCTCCTTCAGCTCCAACGAGTACGACGACGAGCTGCTCTCGCCGACCTCCTCGGAGGCCGAGGCGAACTTTGTTTATCGCGCTGGTAAGGAGCCACGTTTCTTGCATTCCGTCTTGCACTCTTCGTCCCCTCCATCTGCGCACTTTTGTTTTACTTTTCGCAGCTGCGATGTTATTCCTCCGCCTGTTAATCACACTCGCGTCCCATCTGCCTTGTTCTATTCGATACGGCGCTTGCGAGGAGGAATGCGATTTTCTTAATGCAGTTATGAGTCCCAGTAGCACGCATGTTCACACATTGGAGCGCACGCTCACGGCAGACGAGGAATTCCCTCCAGCCGGCTTCCTCTGACCAGGCTCGAACAAAGCCAGACACAACAAGGCTGTATGGAACATGCTCTCCCTTAAGACTACTGATTGGCCTGCTTTTTATCCTCTCCACAAGGTCCTGTGGAGAAAGTGGGCAAACACACTTACTTTCCTTGGAACTTCACAGGCAGCATTATTTCCAAATGGGTGTTACCTAAATCAGTCAAAGATATTGAGAAGATTTTCGTAATTAAAAACTAAGACACTACAGTACATTTGCAATTCTCATAAGGAACTATTTATAACAAATTTAATTGCTAGTCAATCTGGTGGTCGGTGGTTGTGCTTTTACTTAAGCTAATGCTAAATGCTATTTTTGTAAACAGTTCAACATCTTTAAACAAGGCAACGCATTCACCATTATCCAACCATTTTTGCTCGGTTCTGGCAGCCATTGTAAGATGGCTGCGCCATTTATTTATATCCCAACATTGTAACATTAGAAACACGCTGCCCGAAAATCTCATCTTGCGTTGGGTCGCAACAGCTACCGCAGGATTAGGCTAGTACACTAAAAACAGAGAATTGTTCAACAAATTTAAGATTAAGCAGAGAATTGTTGATCAACTTAATAAAATTGCTTCAAGTGGTAACACACAATTGAATAAAGTTAATCCAAAGTTGCACTCTGTAACAATTTGCCCAAAAATATCTTTACTATAGCTTTTTTTTTTTACCATTTATAACTGAAACATTTTTGTAAAAAATTGATAAACACCGTAGCTGTTCATAATGAGAACTTCTGCAAGCCTCTGGCCAATGGTTTTCAGACTGCATTCGGGTTTGAATTTCCCACCCTTTGTCTGCGTATGTGACGTCATGTACATGTTGTGTACGTAAAGCTGGGAATATGCAGTTACAGTTTATGGCCACAAGTGGCAGTAGCGATTTAAAAAAAAATCTGCGTTCAGTAGCTTTAAGTTGAATAAACTCATAATTAATTAAACTTAATATATTTACTTTGGATTAACTTAACTCAATTGTGCTTTACCACTTGAAGCAATTTTATTAAGTTGGTCAACAATTCTCTTGTTTAAACAATTGTTTTTTTAGAGTGTCGGACTACATTTCCCACGATTCTTAGACACGGAAGCAGGAAATAGTTCTAGTTCAGGTATGACCAAAACATGGCTGTTAGCGATTAGATGAGGATGAGATTGAGAACGATAACGTAAATGTAACAACTGTGACAACTGACTTGAAAAAAAATACAAAAGAAAAAATGGGATGCCAGGAAGAGGACCTGTGTGAAAATTACACAAATCAACAGAGGTGGCAAATCCAGATACAGAAAGTAAAAACCCTGCCACAGTTTGGCTTTAGCCTCTTGTGCTAGCTAGCTAGCTCCCTAGCAGTTAACCGAGCACCCGGGGAGCTAGCTAGGGAGCTCGCTAGCTACCACTTGGGGCTAAAGCCAAACTGTGGCAGGATTTTTACTTTCTGGACCTGGATTTGCACCTCTGCAAACCAATGGGGCTGGCGAAATCTGCCAGTACTCTGGGGCTGTCCCGATGAAACCTAGACGTCTGCTCACCCTAGTCAAGGATCCATTACTTTTGGATGTCCAAACTGGATTCTCCATCTCTTACTACGAGCCAATAGAGCCACATGATTTCCGCTAAGCTAACAAAAAATAAAAACGGCTCATATCCAAACAGACTTATATTATCATAATAATTCTTTATAATTACATTCTTCCCTGTGATTGACTGGCAACAAGTCCGGTGTGTCGCCTGCCTCTCGTCCGAAGTCAGCTGGCGTAGGTTCAGCTCACAGCAACCCTGAACAGCGGCATAGAAAATTGTTGGATGGATCTAATAGTGCTTTACTGTACAAAAACCCACAAAAATAAAAGGAAGATTTTGCGCTATGTTCCATTAAATACAGGAGTAGAAATATTTCATCTTTCAGTCGTGTCACATAAAATGTTCTTGTAATATTTTTCCGCGACCCTTGTGAGGACAAGCGGTACAGAAAATGGATGGATGGATGGATGGATAATATTTTTCTACATAATGGAAAACAATCTACCGACCAAGATAAAGCTTCAAATAGCCTGGTTTCTTGTTTTATTGGAGAATTAAGAAGTCAGCAGAAAGCCAGGATCCTTCCTTTGCTAAACAAAGTGCAATCGATGATAATATTGTTGCATTCTACACTTCCAAAGTGGTTTTACACTGTAGTAGCTCACCTAAACCATGAAGGCCACATCTGTACTGGTTCTTCTTTTTCAAACAATGAGCATTTTTTTAATTCAGTCTTCAAAACCAATAGTCATTCATTGTGGTCAATATGGACACGTTCTGCAGCAGTGAGCGGATCTTTAGCAGCTTGTTTTGTTCAACGTTCCTCACATGGACAAATATGGTTTTTATTATAGGAGCAAGGGGCTGTCTGGTGTTTGTGCATGTGTGTTTTATTGTGAAAAATAGTAGAAATCCATTTGGGTTGAAAGATGGGGAGGGAAAGTAGAAATGAAGCGTGACTTGATTTTAAATGGTGGAATCCAATTCAAGGACAATTTCATTGGACTGTCTGGATGTTTCTAATAAAGAGTAGCTACTTCGTATTAATGTTTAATGTGATATTTTGCTCTTGATTATTATTGGTTTTGTTGTTCTTGGCACAAATGCTAGAGAAAGCTTTTACTCCATGGAAAGTTGTTTTGAGGACAGACAGGTGACCCTTCAGATTTGATTACCAGTTTTGGAAAATCAAATTTTAAATGTACGGAAGAGGATTAGGGCCAGTGAAGAGAAAAAAAAAGTTGGCAGGATTCTGACTTTATTCTCAGCATTCGACTTTAAAGTCAGCATTCTGACTTTATTCTCAGATTTCTGACTTTCTGACTTCCCCTCCCACAAATCATAGCTCTATGTTACGAAGTCAGAATTCTCCCTTTAAAGTCAGAATTCTGAGATCAAAGTCAGAATTCTGACTTTAAAGTCAGAATTCTGAGATTAAAGTCAGAATTCTCACTTTAAAGTCAGAATTCTGAGATTAAAGTGATAAAAATCAGAATTCTCAGATTAAAGTCAGAATTCTCAGATTAAAGTCAGAATTCTCAGATTAAAGTCAGAATTCTCAGATTAAAGTCAGAATTCTCAGATTAAAGTCAGAATTCTCAAATCAAGTCATCTTTATTTATATAGCGATTTCAAACACTTTAAAGTGAGAATTCTGTGATTAAAGTCAGAATTCTGAGATTAAAGTGATAAAGTCAGAATTCTCAGATTAAAGTCAGAATTCTCAAATCAAGTCATCTTTATTTATATAGCGATTTCAAACACTTTAAAGTGAGAATTCTGTGATTAAAGTCAGAATTCTGAGATTAAAGTGATAAAGTCAGAATTCTCAGATTAAAGTCAGAATTCTCACTTTAAAGTCAGAATTCTCACTTTAAAGTCAGAATTCTGAGATTAAAGTGATAAAGTGAGAATTCTGAGAATAAAGTGAGAATCCTGCCAACCCATTTTTTTTCTCTCTTTACTAGCCCTAATCCTCTTCTGTATAAATGGGACAGTAAAAAACGGATTTATTATTATTTTCTTGTCATGAATGTCAGTTCCTCAATTTAAACATACATATAATATACGGCAATGTGTTTTACATTTTCAGTCAGAAAGGGACACAAAAGGAGAGGACAAAAACACAATCAGTTTCTTTTGGCACATTCTTTCAAAGAATTCCTGCCGACCGATCAGTTGTGATTGGTCAAGGCAGGAGTGGCATCCCTGGCAACCGTCATGCCATTGGCTAAAAAAAAAAAATCTATACTCCATTAATGGTGTCGTGAACCCGCAATGTTATCTCTGAGTACAGAGGGCAGTCAGACGTGGCAGGAGATGGAGGGTGTAGATTTACCCCGATGGAAAACTAAACTTCAGATGGCTTAAAATGACACGCACACACACACACACACGTACGCACCTACCATTCACAAGCTGCACACACAACGTCTAGTACAAACACACACACACCTACAGTCCAAAGCCTTTGGGGAATTTCATTGAAGGCAAGGAACAGTAGAATTCCATCGCACATGCCAGGGGTTCATGCCAAATGACCCTTTAATGGGATATTAAATGGCAGGAATCTGGCTGAATGTTTTTCTTCTTGCTCGGTACTAGATTTCGCCCCGTCCGGTACCATATAGATCATTATTCGCCAAGTGAGTTCTTGCCAGAGGAGACTGAGTGATCCCGGTCAGACGCATTACACAAGTTTGACAGAGGCATATTTGGCTAGAATTTCTACTTTACAGACTCAGGTTGATGAATACAGTAGCCAGATGGTGAATGTAATGCAAGTGACTCCATTGATGTGGAAAAGAGGTGAATGCCTGAAGCAAGTTAGTGGCCACAGGCAGGTTTCTCGTGTTATTATAATAATACTGGTTTGATGCTGTATATCTTGTAAATCAAAAAACCCAAAAGTGATTTTGTCACTTTGTGTGTGTGTGTGTATATATATATATATATATATATATATATATATATATATATATATATATATATATATAATTTTAGATCTGTTGTAAATGTACAATAAAATGCACACAAAAAATATTTCATACTCTTGTTAACATGAAAAATACGGCTGCATCTTTTAGTCAAAAGAAGCAGTAATTTCATCATAATTCATAAAATTTAGTTAAAATTAAAAAGTTATACTGTACTGTAAAAAAGCGAGTGTAATATTGATTTGTATTGAGGTCGTTTTTTCTGCCACTAGATGGCATAATTAAATTTTGTAAGACATTGGTGACAGCTCAGTGCATTTTATTACTGCAAAATTTTGACATGGACGTGTCTTCTGCGGTCATTAATCGCGCGTTAAAAAAAATTGTTGTGTTAAAAGAACACCCCTAATATGTATATATATATATATATATATATATATATATGTGTGTGTGTGTGTTTACAGTCTGTCTTTCCCACGCACACACTTGTATGCCCTTTTGTCAACGCATTGTAGTCTAACAGTGACGTAAAAAACAACAACAAACCTAGCATGTCCTTCAGGGAGTGGCGGATCCAGCAGTGGGAACGACTGAAATTTGGCGGAGTTGCGGTATGACCCTCTTTCCAACCGTCACTCCCGCGGCGATGTTGACCGACCGACGCAGACATTGTTTATACGAAAGTCATACCGAGCCCTCGCAACCTGATCATTTTTAAATCATCAACTTGACACGCCCACCATCAGGTCATCGCATTCAGAGAACGCAGCTGCCCGCTGCCCTCGTCTGCGAAGGAAACTAAGTGTTTCCATTCCATAGTCTGCAACAATAGGCTGAGATTAAGGAGAGACGGAGCTTTTATGAGAGTGTAGTTTTTCCCCACAAATGTGACTAATACAATAATACAATGAATACCATATACAGTGTGTAAGAAGTTTATTAGACTACTTCTCTAAAGAGGCCAGACCATTACAGAAACATTAATTCGATTTTATTAATTACTAACTTTGTTAGTTTGTGTGGTACTCTAATAATTTGTTTAGCACTGTATAATGAATGGACATTTTACCTTAACTGTTGACCATTATTGTGCGACATCTGATTTCAGCAGCTAACTATAGTTAGAATCAATCAATTTGACTGGACCTCTTGGCTTCCACTGCTCAAATGTAAGTGTATTTGGACATGGCATTATGGTAAAATGAATGGAATAGGGTCGCGCCATACCAAATCACCACGTGGGCTTGATGAACCAAGCAGATTTTGATTTTAATGAAACTTGGTGTACTTATTGATTGTGATGGCGCAACACTACATCTCAAATTTTAAGTCAATCGGAGCAAGGGTTTTGGAGCTACGGGCCGTCGAATTAGGAAATGTCCAGCAAAAAGGGGCGTGGCCACATTTATTTGAACCCTTTTATCTCAGGAACTACTGGTTCAATCTTCACAAGAAAGGTATTGTTGGAAAGGGAATTCAACAAGGATTCCAAATCAGCATCAATCATTTTGAAGATTGGTGTAAATTTTAGTAACCTTTTCACCTTTTGCTTTAGTTGACCTTTTGCCTCTTTTTCCCCCGAAAGTGTCCAAATTCAACGACCCGTAATGCCAAAACCTCTGCTCTGATTGATCACAAATTTGAGATGTCATGTTTTGCCATCACTATCAACAACTACACCAAGTTTCATTCAAATCAAAATCTGCTTGGTTAAAATTTTTGCGAGTGATTTGGCACGGAACGACCGAAATAATAGCATCAGCTTGAATAGGTGGCAATTATACAATCTCTGGGTACAGCTGTTAACCAGTTTTATGATTAACTGTTGTTTTTAAATAACCGCAGCAGTCAACAGTCCGTATGTTTGAACTCACGTGTGGCTCAAAATGCGCCATGCGGCATAGTTCTGTTTCCACACGGTCCATTTAGCGGGACACACAACAACACAGGGCTCAGCCTTACTAGATAGGCCATAGGCTGAGACTTTTGAAGCCGAGGGGCCGACATCTTGGGACTCCCAAGAAACGTATCTCGGCATATGCATTTTGCTGCAAAATCAATGCCTACATGTGTAACGGTGCACAAATCGCCAGTTTAAAGGCTGTGGATGAACATTTAACCTGTGAATATGATTGAAATGGAAATCAATTGAAAGTTTGAGTTTGATTTTCAGAAGAGAAATACATACCATACATGTTGTTTCGCTGTTAAGTGTACTATTTACGTTTGAAATGGCAGCTACTTTATATTTTACAAATCAGTTATTTATTTTCACTTTGTTAAAGAAATAAAGTTAAAGCTAATTTGAGCTTTTGAATTTCTGAAACTGAAATATTTCATTTTTTTTTTAAAGGCAGCAACTTTTTTTAAATTTATTTTCAGTTAAAATAAACATTTCCAAAGAATGCTAATGTGATTTTTTTTATGTCTATTAGAATAACCGTAAAAAAACATTTTTTTTCCCTCAGACTATAATCGTACACCAAAATCTGAAACCGTTGCACGTTCCATTCCCATCGAAATATAAAAGTAAAAATTCTCAGTCCACGAGTCTACGGACAGCATCTTGCGTAGCTCCAGCCTTATAAACAACCATCCATGCAAATAAAGGCCTGCACTCGAACAGACACCTCCTTCAAATACACACTGCAGTGAAACACGTAAACACTCCTGGCCACTTTTCGAGTAAAGACACTAATGCGCAACGCCACTCATTTGTACCTGCCTTGGTAAGAGTTTCATCTTTTGAAGCATCCCCATTTGTGGTGAAGTCATTGCGGTGTGACTCTCATTGTTTACTTTTGAATCCTCCGTGTTGATCATTTTTGTATGACTCGTGTTGTCAGGCTACATGACACAAACCCCGATCTTCTTCATCATGGTTAATGATAGTCGGTTGTTTGCCCACGGCGTCCCTGCAGCAGTCTGGATTGCCACACACACAAAAAAAGAAGACGGCGGCTTTGACAATATATTTACTTCTCTTGTCTTCTCCTTCTGGCTGATTTACTGGAGCCCTGATTACACTGTGTTTACTTGTACATGTAAACACAGTGACAACTTGGCAGCGTTCAAACATCGGAAATAAGCTCGTTTCTTCATCTTGCTCCGACCCGTTCTTCACTTCTGTTCCTAAAGCTTCCCTGACGGCCGACAGTGTGACATCTGCCAGACACGCAGCAGCAAAGTAGTGAAGTGTGTAGCGCGGAGTCTTTTATAAGCAGTGGCTCAGTAAATGTCAGACAGCGTAAGCCTGCCGAGTTGTCATTTCATTTGCGCCATGTTTAATGTCTTTGGCTAAATGAGCGCAACTGACTTGGGCAGCAGAAGTGAAACGGCTACAAGGACAAACAATAAAGCAGAGCTGGCAGTACGCGAGCGACAGACCGCTCTTGACATTGTTAAACATACAGATCATTACCCAAACGTGAAATTGAGCGAACCCAAAAGGCATCAAGCGCGGTCCCTCGGTGTCGCACCTGCTAATCAAGACCGTGGCTTGCTTTCAAATCAGAAACCGCATCAGGAGATGTCGTTATCGAGCGCAGCGGCCGTCCCCGTCCTTCTTTGAATTGAAGCAAAAAACAGCGCCCAAGCGTTCACATCTGCGCATCCAGCAATTTGAGCGAGACTTCGGTAAAAGTTGCGTCATCGCAAAGGCGGTAAAACCGGTTAATATGTTTTCCATCCGATGGCCTATGATGACAGTAACCCCTGACTCATATTTCGGCTGCCTGAGACATCCAAGGGACTTTATAATTACGCAGTGATCTGTTCAAGTCTTGACCTACAGTTGCAGGTTAGTGTCGAGCAGAATGCCGATGAGATGTTTCACTGGAAATCTGTTCACCTCATTTCCTCCCTTTAAGATGTTGAGTTTGGAATTTTGTGTATTTTCAAGTTTGTGTCCTCCTTCAGCAGTAGAACATTTTTGTTTTTGTGAACTTGTCTTGAAGACTACAATTTGCTTTTGATGCTTAATACATTCTTTTAGTGAGCCACTCTTAACTCATTCACTCCCATCAATTTTCACT
The DNA here is from genome assembly GCF_054856555.1 of Leptonotus elevatus. Classification (NCBI taxonomy): domain Eukaryota; kingdom Metazoa; phylum Chordata; class Actinopteri; order Syngnathiformes; family Syngnathidae; genus Leptonotus; species Leptonotus elevatus. Next base: position 7,164,841 of record NC_141259.1, read on the forward strand.
GAAGCAACCCCCTTTGCTCCCGGCTGTTTTACTGGATTTTGACAGATTTTGCAAGGCCCACAGAATATTGTGTTCTATTGCTATAAAAACATAAGAATTAGAATATAGCTAAGTTTAATCAATATTCACATTACTGGTGAAAACACTGGCAAAAAGAGCTTGTTGCAACATGGCCATGGCTGATCTCTTATACTCTGCTGCCACCTGATGGTCGTTTTCTGTAATAACTACCATTGTTTTAAGCGTCCTCTTCATGTCAGAAGCTGTATAAAAGCCTTTTGTATGATCTAGCATAAACAACGTATAAACACGTTTTTTGGGTTTGCATGAGTTAATTAAAATGTGAAAATCCATGAAAACTCTTAACCAGTAGGCGTTAATTATGCTGCTTTATGAGATTTGACCATGAAGCAACTATTGCACTAGGGAACATTATGAGAGGAAAAAGATTCAGTTTAGTTAGATTTTTATGTTGATCAAAACAAAATTGGCATGCTGATTCAGAAATAACAGTCAAAAGAAAATCTTCATAGCAAACGCTCCAGATAAGCAAAATTCCACTGATGAGCTGTAGAAAGACTGTAGTAAGAGGACCTAATTAAAATTAGAAATTCTTGTGTAAGATTTTTTTCAATCCCTACTGAAGCTCAAATTTGAACTGAAGGAACCAATTTATTGGTCTCTTTACAAATTAAAGGAGTACAGGCAAAGCCATGACATTTAAGTAATTGATACCATTTATATTTTAACAATAAATCTATTAAGAAACCGCCATTTGCTGTGACGTATATCTATGCAACGCAGCAAATATAATTTTTCAAATATTCGCCGATTAAATATCATTTCACTTATCTTAACAATTCTGAAGCCCCCTTGTTGTTCTTGTTGTCATGGGAAAACACTCTCTACTTTTCAGGCAGCATGTAATTTTTTTGAGAATTGACACTTAAGGAGGATGAGCTCACCACCCTGCCAGAGGCTTGCCACACATTGTAAATATAAAAGTGTGCGTTTATTTGTGGCCGTAACGCAGACCTTCCCACCGGGCAGACCGGGCTTGTTTATTGTTGTATGTTGCTAACAACAGCACCACATGGGAATGATGATAGTGGGCCGCGCTCATCCCAACAGGTGTAACCTCATCCTCTCTTTAATTTGTCAGCCCTGGTTTATTTTCCCCTCATTTTCGCAAGGTTTTACGGTATGTTTTTTGCCCTCTTCATGCCCTCCCACCATCACCCCGCAGGGATGTTAAGTGAGCTAGTATTTTTGGACTTACAGCCCCATGCCAGAAACCATCAGACTTCTTAGTTTTCCCCTTCGGTGTTGCATGAAACCCCACTGTCAGTGGAGCCCAAAGGCAACAACAATGTCTACCCCAGTCTTCAGCAGCAAAGCAGGGAAGCAAGAAAAGAAAAAAAAAACATCAGGAAAAAGACAGATAAAAATAATAGTTGTTAGTCATTTAGTGGAGATTTGTATAGTTTTTGGCCAAGCTGTTGTTTTAAACTATCTGACTTTTAGATGTTTTAGGCACATATCTTTGGAAACAGAGTTTTTAGTGAAGGGGGGGGGGGTCGTTAGTGGTATCAGCTCCAATAGTTGTGGTATACCAGAAGTGAAGACAGGTGCCCCAGAAGAATAAGCAGGCTTCAGGTTACTTCATATGACTTCTGTCAAGCACTATGCAGTAACAGTAACTGTGTGGATTACTGTCACGGTTGCGTTTGGCTCGTTGGTTATATCGGCGTGGCTTTTTATGGCACCCTTTGGCACACTTTGGCAAGTTGACATCAGTTAAGATCATGGAGTCACATATAGGAAAAGTAAAGACATTGGTTAGGTTACATTATTCCCCTGTGTGGGTGTGACCAAGACAGTATAAGAACAGAAATCCTTTTGGACATATTATACCTTCTTTGGCGTGTATACGATCTTCCTGGCATCATTAAATAGCCTAAGTGGAAACGTTCTGGTAGATAACTCATTCACTCCCATCCATTTTCACTAAAGCAACCCCCTTTGCTCCAGATTTTTAACTGGATTTTGACTGATTTTGCACAGATTACTGTTCTATTGCTATAAAAACATGGGACCTACCAAAAGTAAAATTTGTCTCTTCTTTCATCAGGGAAAAAAAAGTATAGTTGTATCTGTTTCCGTTTTGCGGCAATTAGCATTAGAATATAGCTAAGTTTCATCATTATTCACAAACCTGTTGAAAACACAGGCAAAAAGAGTTTTGTGCAACATTGCCCTGGCTGATCTCTTATACTCTCTCCTATACTCTTTTTGTAATAACTACCATTGCTTTAAGCGACTTATTCATGTCAGAAGCTGTATCAAAGCCTTCTGTATGCTCTAGCATAAAAAAAACAGGTATAAATGTGTTTTTGGGAGTGAAGGACCAACTATTAAAAACGTATTTATACGTTTTTGGGTTTCAATGAGTTAATGTTAGTATAGTGAGTGTTGAAATTAGGTCAGACAAACAAACCCAAATATGCTACTAACGTTAGTGGCTTGAGGAGTTTCTTTACACTTTCTAACATTAGAGCTATTGGAGACTGGTCTGTATGAAACCCTGTCCATCCTTTTTTTTTTTTTTTATGATGTCAGAGTTTTTTTTTTTTCAAACACATCTATAGAAAACAGAACATCCATACTTTTTGTAATTGGTTCCTGGGTTATCTGACTGATAGATCTCAGGGTTGCCCAGTCAGACCGTATCTGTTACCAAGGGTGTCCCTCAGGGGTCAATTCTAGGTCCTGTGGTTTTTTGTCTTTTTTTTTGGTATTGTTCCTGGTTCATTCTCCTCTAACTTGAGAGTAAAAAAAAAAACACTGTTATTATATAGTTTGGTTGTTAGCAAACTGACATATCTGTGAAATCACTTTATGTACACGCTTCTCAACCAAATTTGGCTATTCTGAACAATAAATTGTCTTGGCTTGTCACGCTGGATGTTTTGAATGGATCGTGTGGCTGCCTCACACACACTGCAAAACACTTTAAAAGGTGGATGGAAAGACACACACCCGGCGACCGTCTGCCCGCACAAATACACACTTTCGCCCCACATGTTGCGTGTCTTTCATGTCGCAGAAGTCGACCTACTTGCGACTGTTGTCGCTGCCAACAACGAGCCAAACATTGAGCTAATATATCACCGGGGAATATAAACATCGAATGAACGAGCATTGGCCCTATAATTACACCACTGTGATGATGGTGAACGTTGCCAATCCGCAGTCTAGCACAGCGAACATATGGAAATGGAATGAAGAGGATGCATTCACTCTCTTCAAATATTGGCCGTGCAGTAACTCATTGAACCTATATGACTCCCAATAATAACATTGACAAAACAGCAGTTGAAGAAGCGCCTGGATGCATTAAAAGCTTTCATAAAAATATTTTGGAATTGTAGAAGAAGTGCTGATTCTCAACAAAGCATTAAGCCAAACATTGACAGGAAGCCTTGCATTTATTTTGGCGGGGAGCTACAGGAACGATCCATGTCCAGTACCATATCCAGGGTTGTTACAGCACTTCCTCAAAGAGGTGAACAAGTCGAGCACAGAGAAGTGAACAATGTCAATAAAGGAAAATGCCTCTGATAAAGCCAAATAAAGACCGAGCACTGATAGGACATCAGGGATAATCCGGGGGATTGAAATGGAATGCTTTGAGGGACTTTGATTGCAGACGTTCCTCTCATCTTCTGTCTGCCAAGATGATTTCTCTCTATGGAATATACAATGGAAAGGAAACGTACTAATCAGGCACACATTCATCGCAGCAGCAACACTTAAAAAGCCTGAACCATGAAATATATGAGGAAATTCAGATTCTTTGTAAAAAGAGTATTTATTGGTCGTTTTGAACAAACAAAAATGTTTTACATATGACTTTTGTTTTGTGTCCTATTTGATACATCCAGTCACAATGCTTTGAATTTGTACATTTATAACTATCAAAAATATAATAATAAATAGACTAGGGGTGTCAAAATTGGTGCGTTAATTTTGAGCTAATTAAAAGTTCCTTTAACGCCACAACATTTTTTAACATGCGATTAATGACCAGCCCTTACTTGGGGGAATTCCAGTCGCAACGCACGTCAAAATTTAGCAGTAATAAATGTAATAATAATGCATATATTTGTGGAGACATCTTTTTAATTTTAACTCTAATTTTTATTCATTATTAATTTACTGTATCGACTAAAAGATGCAGCCGCATTTCTGTCGGTTTTCAACTTTTATGTTAACAAGAGAATGAAAACTTCCCAAAAAAAAAAAAAGTTTATTGTACATTTACAACAAATATAAAATGTGAGATTTTGTCAGATCATATAACGTCAGGGTTTTAATGAGAAAAAAATATTATACTGATGAAATAGTGGGCTCAAAATGTCTTGTTTTTAATATGATACGTTTGGCTTTATAGGGTTAACATCGCCGTACAAAAGCGTATCAGTTACGAGACGTTTTTCAGTTTTTGACAACAGCGTATAAGTTACTAAAAATAAAACGGGCTCTCTTTAGAATGTTTTTTTTATGTCTGTAAATCATGTATACCTGAGCTACTTAAAGGCTCCCAGGGCCTTAGCTGTGTGTTTGGGTAGCTTAAAGAAAGCGACTGGCGAGGATATCCAGATGCTGTGCTCTCCATTCAGTGCCTCCTCAAAGCCAAAAGCGCGTCATCATACTCACTGCAAGCAAAACACAGTTCGAGTCTCGAGCTCGTCACTCAACACGGAACACACACTGACACGCTACTTGCTCTTCTTCTTCTCTTGAACAGCATATTGAAGTAAACACACCGCTTGCCCCCCAAGAGAAAGTTGGTTAGGATGTCTAATGACGACGTTATTGCCTGCTAATGATTTACATATGAGATAATGATTGCTTCCATTTTAGGAAAGAAAAAAAGAGAGAGCGTTCACTGACTCACGTTGCGTTCTTTCGTTTCCACTCAAGTCTTTCACGCTCAGTCGTTTTCTAAATGATTTCCTCACAATTACACTGGCGGGGGCCGATTAGTTTTTGAACTCAATATTACCGAATGGAGTTTATGAGTCACAAGTCTCGATCCTATTAGCTAATTTCTTTCCTGATGGCTTTTTTGGAAATATTCTTATCCAAATGATACACACAAACCAACACACTACAAATCACTTTAAAGTGAATTCATTTTATTGTATTTTTTTTCTTTCAGAAACCACAGAGCATGGATCAAGTAAATATGACAAGTGAGTTTACCATCTTTTGCCTTACATATTCATATTGTTGATGTGGAAAGTCTTGTGTAAAAAGATGCAAAAACTATGTTTTGTAACAGTGGTTCTTAACCTTCATACTATGTCAAGCAAAAAAAAAAAAAAAAAAGTGGTCAGAATAAGTGCAATATGAATTCACACGTACAGTGTTCGCCCCCACCCGCGATCGGTGATCAGTTAAAAAATAAATAAATAAATAATTCTTCAATAACCTCTATTACTGTCAGTCACCGTAATGAAGTCTTTTTAAGTTGCGTAAATGAGCTTTGTTGAAATTATTGAAGTTGTTTTTCTACTTCTCATGCAGTGCACGTGATGAGACACGTATTGGCTTTATTGTGTCGTAGGAATAACAAACGTCGCCTGTTCTAAAAAATAGCTCACCAGTGACAGGAGACTGACTTGCTAAGAAGAATTAAAATATATATTTTTTCAAAACTTATGGTACACGTTTTTGTAATAGTTGAATGAAAGAAAGAGTTGTTTTTATGTATTCATATCTTGCAAAAAATGACAAATATAGTTTCATAAAGTAAATCCGCAATAAGTGAACCGCGAAATAGTGAGGGAACACTGCATAACGGAAGGCATGGTGTTCCACAGGGTTCAATTCTGGGGCCTCTTTCATTGTATCTGCTGCCTTTGGGTTCCATCTTAAGAAAACAGCAGTGGTTGTTTTGAACGGCCCTGCAAATATGGGACTCAGCGTCCTAACTGTATGATTTGCAATGCCAAGTTCAGCAAATCTCGTCTAGCACAACTAGTTATCTAGCAAAACGAATGAACACTTCCTTACCATGCATTGAGATGGGGAATACAGATTCTGTTCGTTTTGTTCACCAGTAAACTCGATATCTATAATGATGGTGTATTAGGGCCACATATAAATATATTTTTAGAGGGTGGGGGCAATATTCAGAGGAAAAAAAAAGTTATAAAATTTGACACTTTATAAAGTCGCAAATTTTCGACTTATTAAGTGGCACATTTGCCACTTAATTTTTTTGTACAGGTAGCTAAATTGATGTGTCGAGTCTGCTGCTCTCCGTCATTCACTTGCATTTACCTAAAGTATTCTAGCTTCTGAGTGGTTTGTGTTAGTCAGTTTGCCACTTTTTTGCCACTTTATAAATTTGCAAATTTGCTACATTATAAATTCGTAAATTTTCCACTTTATAAGCTTGCAAATTTGGGACTTAATAAAGTGACAAATTAGTGATTTATTTTCTTGGAATATTACTACACCCCTCTGAAGAAAAATAAATAAATATATATATATATATATATATATATATATATATATATATATATATATATATATATATATATATATATATATATATATATATATATATATATGTGGGCCTAATACGCCGTCGTACTATGTCTTCAATTTTATTATTTTTATTTTTTAATAAATAAGGGTTCGGAGTATGCGCATAGGAAACTGGTGAGGTTCAATACAAGGTTAAGAAACACTGTTTTTGTTTGCTGTAGCTCTTGTATTGTCTCTTTTTACAGTGTGTATTTAATGTTGTGTCTTTTGAGTACTATGCCCACCACACACGCCTTGAATTATTTCCCCTAGACTGAAAAGGCGCACCAAAATGAAGAGAAAAAAAAGCCATCATGCACATTGCCTACATCTTAATCTCTGCTTATTGTTTTTGTGTCATCAGCGGTGGCGTCAGAGCCGATCACAAGGAAAAGGCGAAGGGCAAAGATGAGACGTACTGGAAGGAGATCAATGCCGCCATGGCCTTGACCAACTTGGCGCAGGGGAAGGACGGTGCCCCCGGCACCACCAGCTGCATCATCCAAAAGTCTTCCCATATAGCAGAGATCAAGACTGTTAAAGTGCCACTCATGCGCAATTATTAGCTCCAAGATGAGCCTCCTCACTCTATGCAAACATTCCTGTTTCGGCAAACCATTCGTAAGAGGACTTTTTAAAGGACAAAGAAACATTTTCTTGTTAAAAAAAGTGTCTTCGACAGGACTTGAAGTTGTACTGCAGTATTCCCTATAACGAGACACTTTTTTTTGTAATATTAACTTATTTTTTGATGACTTCTTTCCCCTGTTTTTTTATGCTCAATGTGTATTTTGCCAAAGTGACTTTTGCTCTTGTCAATGCAAAATACAGATACTAGTAGTGCCTCTTTGGAATTTGTGAAGGATTATTTGACTGATGTTTAGAGTCACTGTCGCGCAGAGGTGGCAAATTCAGGTCCAGAAAGTAAAAACGCTGCCACAGTTTGGCTTTACCAGCTAGCTAGCTAACATGGTGCTAGCACGACAACGGAAACAATTAGCGATAAGGGCTAAAGCCAAACTGTGGCAGGGTTTTTACTTTCTGGACCGGCATTTGCCACCTCTGCTGTCGTGATACAGGAAGTGGAAGTGTGTGCCTTGAAAGACCCAATGAGGTCATCAGTCATTATGCACGCACAGACATATTGTACAAAATAACGCAGAAGTAACTCCTTGAGGGACGCATCTCATCCTTGGATTTAGTTTATTCGTGACGACGCTCCCTCTTATCGGAACTTAACATGCAAAAGCTGGACCCTAATCAAGTTACGTTCACACGTGCAGTGACACAAACATGCACACGCTACAAACTTGACCCGTGACCTATAAAGGGATGTTTTTTGTAATTATCAGTGTTTTAAATGGGCGACATTGGTTTTTCATGTTTTTGTGCTCACAAAAAGATACGAGGGGTGAAAAAATAAAAAACACGACAACTCCCCCCACCCTGCTTCATCCTCAGCTGTTTAACATTACATTCAAATTGCTGTTTACAAGAAGCCGGAGGACAAGCTTAAACATTTGACTTTTTACCCCTTGTCTTTCTTTTTTGTTTGTCTTTTGGTACGTGCATTGCAGTTTAAATATTTTGTTGATGCTAATCTGTACATGTGCGGTTGTTACAGTATGTTTTCGATCAGGCTTCTGTACTCGGTTGTACGTAAGATGACCACATTAAGGGCTTCTTTGACATTTGATGAAAAGAGGCTTTTTAAAAAAAAAAAATTTTTTTATAGAAAGTACGTACCAAATGTTTGCAAATTCTAGTTTGACAAACTGGAGAAGCTAAAGCTGACTTTTTTTTATTTTTATTTTTAAGATATCTTCAAGGTACTGTGTATGTCATTACGAAAGAGTATTTGAGCCACAATGAAAAGAAAAAGAAAATATTAAAATTTTAATATATATATTAGGGGTGTCTGCCGATAAAAAAAATCATTGTAATTAATCACATGATTCAATAGTTAACTCATGATTAATTAATCACAAATTTTATGTCTGTTCAAAATGTACAATATTTTTTTTCCCCAAGTATTTATACTCTTGTTACAAAAATGGAAAAAAATGATAAACTTATTCTTTAGTAATTGATACAATAATTCATCAAATTTAGTTAAAATTCAAAAGATGTACTGTACTGTAAAAAAAGAGTGGTATTGATTTGTGTTGAGGTCATTTTTTTGACACCCCTAATATAAATATATATATTTTTTTCTTTTTTTTTCTTTAGTGGGTTCTTAATACTCTATCATGTCAAAATGTACATTCCTTTGTAAATTGTGCAGTTTTGTTTTGTTTTGACAACCCAGACTGTGATTATGGTCAAGGATGGAGAGGGAGCGATGCTGCACAAAGTAACTTTTTGACCTTTCTATATGAATGTGCAAACAGTTAAAAAGATGCACTTATAGACATGTATTGTCATTTAATCAGAAGCCTTTAACATGCCTTTTTACATGAAGTCAAAGAAATGAACCCGATATTTTTCATCTTGGCATGCTTATGGATGTATCATGAAATGAATCACACTCGCTAACCCCAAGGCACTATTTACACAGTGGGGGCCACATGTGTTTTTTATACACCTGCCCCAGACAGGGGAGCTGTAGGGTAGCAGTTTGGGCTGCTCCTTGTGTTTCTAATCGCAACTCTCACACCTCACACGATACCCGCTCACTGGGTGGAGATTGTTCAAGGAAAGAGGCCTCTTCTTCTTCTTTTTTTTTTAAAATCTTTTGTTTTTGTTTTGTTCGATTCTACCCACAGTTTATCCTGGAAAGTGACACTAACAAAAGGGTTTCTACTGCTACAACGTTGGTGCTGTACATGCCTTTACATCCCGTGAGAAATGAAAGGCAACAACAGTATATAAAGCCTATAAATTATTATCACTGACTTTGTAAAAATGACGACATTTGTGACCAATAGTTTGTTTTTGTTTTTTGTTTTTTACTAAGTTATATGAATTTATTTCTCCATTTGTCTATTTGATAGAGACTGGATTTTCAATCCAATGACCAAATGCATATCTCATTGTATTGTTTTTTTTCTTGTCAAATTTATTTTCAAAATGTTTTTTACTTGGTCAAAGCATTGAATAAACCTCAGAATTAAAAAAAAAAATAAATACATGTTTTTTTTTTACTGGTAGGAAATTTTGTCTTATTTAATTTTGGATGGCATAAATTTAGTTCAGGGGTGTCAAATCCAGGTCCTGCAGTATAACAGTGTGTTATACACACTTGAGTGGCCACAGTGAGCAATAAAAATAATTTGTATATTTTGCTGCTTTTATGTACCTATTAAATAACATAAGAACATAGAATTATATCATATACAGTATATTAATTGAGCTGCCAGGTATGTAAATGTTGGAGCTCTATCAAATACAATATTTCTATGATACCATAAATGGTAATGTTACTCTTTTTTCAAATTCTATCCATCCATCCGGTGTGATGACACCATGACACAGCAAAATTCAACTCCCAATCAGGTTGCAACGAGGTCGTCCATATGTTGTTCGCGGCTTTAAATCCAATAAGGCTCTGAAACTTGGGAGTCAATTACTGGAGTCCAGGCTTCAAAGCAAATATGGTGAAGCAGCATTTAGCTGTTATGCTGCACACAAATGGAATATTTTGCCAACAGAAGTGAAGTTAGTATGACGCCATAAAAAAAAGGCATTAAAGTCATCATGAGGAGAATTAAAGTCACCGTGACAAGATTTGAAGTCCTCGTGACGAGATTTAAAGTTACCATGATGATTTTTTTCAGTAAAAGGAAAAAATATTCACTGATGTTAATTGTCGTTTTCCTTTGTTGACGATGACACTTAACTCTTGATTCTAACACTCGGCCACAACTCGAGGCTCATCACAAAATAGGGCATGTTTGTTTATGACGCACAAGGTGCAGCGGTTTTTAAGAGCTAAACAAACTAATCATGACAAGCAGAGCTGAATGTATACAGTGGCGAGCCTCATCTGGCTCATGCCGCACATTAGTGGTTTGAGCGCCTGCCATTACTATCTGCTGTGTATTTTTGCTACCTTCAGAGGCATGTTTGGCATCATTCTTTATTTGTGTAACCCGGGATCGGATCATAATCAATCTTTCGCGAGTTCAAGAGGGCAGCAGCAGCAAAAAATAAAGGGTTTGAAATATTTCTTAAAGTTTGGGGTTTTTCTATATCTGCTGTTGTGATGTGGATACCTAAGGAAGTCTGAACATATAATTTGAAATCCTGTGGTGCTTAGTATCCGGTGTGATACTGTCAGTGGCTTTTATGCACTGTCTGGGTCTAAAGGCGCTCTAGTTGTCCTTCACTTTCAACTGCCAAACCTGAGCAGGAGCCATGAACCTTTTTGCACCACAGAGAACACGAGCGCGAAAACAAGATTGTAAGAAGGATTTGACAGACACATGTTGACAGGAGCCCGTCCGTCCCAGACTGGTAGCAGAAAATGCCACAAACTGGACGTCGCTGCATCCTGTGGTTCTTTTGTCAGTCAGCGCCAGCGGAGACTGCCAAAAGTCCAAACATGCAGGCCTGCTTGTTTTCCTGCGCGTCAGGACCTCAGCGTGGCCCTGTGGATGGCGAATGCAATTTTTTTCTCTACTTCTTATCTTTTACAAATGTACAACGGCGTATTAGAGCTTCTACAAATGTTTTTTTTAGAGGGTGGGGGCATTATTCAGATAAAAAACAACTGCAAATTTGCGATAAAAAAACTGAAAGAAATGTGCAACTTTATAAAGTGGCAAATTTGCGACTTTATAAAGTGGCAAATTTACAAGAGAAAATACTCATAAATTTGGGACTTTATAAAGTGGTAAATTTGCGGCTTTATAAAGTGGCAAATTTGAGAGAGAAAAACTAATACATTTGCAATTTTATAAAGTGCCAAATTCACGAGAGAAAAAAGTCATCAATTTGCAACTTTATAAAGTTACAAATTTGCCCATTTTTAAAGTCGCAAATTTCCGAGTTTTCGCTCTCTCAAATTTGCCACTAATAAAGCCGCAAATTTGCCACTTTATAAAGTTGCAAATTTACCTCTTTATAAAGTCCCAAATTTATGAGTATTTTCTCTCGTAAATTTGCCACTTTATAAAGTTGCAAATTTATTAGTTTTTTTCTCTCACAAATTTGCTACTTTATAAAGTTACAAATTTGCGAGTATTTTTTTGTACAAGTAGGTAAGTTGATCTGTCAAATCTGCTCCCCTCCATCATTCACTTGCATTTACCTAAAGTATGCTAGCTTCTGGTTGGTTAGTAGTTAGTCAGCTGATAGGGGATCAAAAAGTGTTGTCGCTCAAGCTGCCGTGTATGATGAGTAAAGTTTCAATTAAAAATGAATCCGTCTCCATCCTGGCTTTTCATTTTATAAACAGTGTCCCATTAACCACCAATGAATCCTCAAATTAGACCATAGCTACGCTATGTGTATTTCTTTATAAACTTGCAAATTAGCCACTTTATAAAGTCTACTACTCTTTATAAAATTTACGAGTTTAAGTGGCAAATTTGCGAGTTTTTTTTCTCAGAATAATGCCCCCACCCTATAAAAAATTATACATTTATATACGCCGTCGTACAAATAAGATCCCACATATTATCCATTGAAAAATAACTAGTGACATTGCGGTTCATCATGGATTCCCCCAGAAAACTTGATAAGCTTGATAGTCCGAGACGGACTGGGAACAAAATTCGGCCAGGGAAAATATTTGTCAACAACATGCGCCAAATCCTATTGGTCTTTCGGCAAGAAAAGGATGGCGGCCCGCCAGGCCTACAAAGGCTCATGTTTCCTATTTTCATTCATGCCTCTTGTCTGATTTGAAAAATCTGACAACTGCCGGAGACGGACAAGTGGAGATCCTCTGTGCTCCGCCTGCCATTTGACAGACTCCAGGTTTCACCTTGGCAGGTTGCTTGGCCCAAAAGTGAACCTCAAACCACGAAATAAAACCCAAGAAGGTCTTGAAAATAATTTCCCGTTTGATGAGGAAATATGACTCCTGTGGCATGCTGTAGTAATTAGCCACCATGATGTGAAGGATGCCGTGTTCATTAAAGCTTATACCTGCCCCCGAACACAAAATATGAGAAAAACTGCTGCGGCTAATTGTTAGATTTCTAAAAGAATGGCCTGATTAAAAACACGGTCGGGCCTTGCAATCACTTTGGGGATTTGAGCTGTTTTGGATCAGCCATAACTTCATGGATGTTTGTGAAAGGTGATGTGTGCCGGTCATTGGTCAGGTCATGGATATTGTGAAAAGCAGACATAATCAAAGTGTGGACAAAAGGCCAGACATGTATTATAATTCAGCAGATTAATTACACTGTGAAAATTAGCATCCTTTAGCAAGGGAAAGTCTGCAATTTGAGTTTGCATGATTTTGTGAAAACTTGGTGGGGATCTGAGGTTTACACTGTGGAAGATGAATAACATTATTTATTTAAATGTAGGGATGGGCGAATAGCGATACAAGTTATCGGTATCAGGCTGATCCCGTCTTATTTTATTTCAAGGTATCGTACTCGTGATGCCCTCTTGAGGCCGTTTTTAAGGAAAAATACTATGTTGGGATATATACTCTAGATCTTTCGTTAAAATTAGTTGTCATTATTTTTTGGGGAGGGATTTTATATTCTAGTGGCAGAGGTGGCAAATCCAAGTCCAGAAAGTAAAAACCCTGCCACAGTTTGACTTTAGCCCCAGGTGCTAGCTAGCTAAATCCCTAGCTAGCTTCCATGGTGCTCGTTTACCAGCTAGGGAGCTAGCTAGCTAGCACCAGGGGCTTAAACCAAACTGTGGCAGGGTTTTGATTTTCTGGACCTGGATTTGCCACTTCTGTCTCGTGGTATCGGTATTTGGTATTTGAGATGAGTTGAGTACTCGTACTGGTAAGTGGCGAAACCATCTAAACAGCTTTTCTGGACCGAGCTGAATTTTGTGAAATACATCCAAAGACTTATCAGCAATATGCAATTCAGTTCGGACAACATTCATGCAAAGCAGTACTACTAAAGTGAGCTCACTATCTGGCAAAAGTTATTCACTTGCATTTCATAATACTTACAGAAGTCTTTACAAAGTGTTGAAAATCATGTCATCCATTTTATAAACTCTCTAAAATGACGTTCAGTACAACAGCAAACATTTTGCCTACAAAGCAATACAGTATCAGGTTCAATGTTTAGTTTCTTCTGCAATGGGGTTATTATTGCGTTGTGGTTTGCACTGGTTTAGAACTGCACTGGATCCGAGTGACAGCTGTTTCTTATCATTTACTCAATAATGTGCAGTGCTTTCTAAGCGCTTGGCGTGACCTTCCACTGAAATACCTTCTCTGAAACCTAAATGGAACGGAATCTATAGCTATATATTTAGTGATTTAAATATGAAAGCCCACTGTTCACACCTATGGTATCTCACAAAAGTGAGTCAACTTTATTTTTCTCTCAAATGTTTAAACTTAAAGTAGCACTAAGGAACTTTTCAACCTTAATAAAAAAATAATAATTATAACTCTTCTGATGAAACATCGACTTAAAACTAGTTGAATGGTACCTTTGCCATGGCCTGAGGGGGTCTGTATCATTTTTACTGACAATAAGCAACTTTGAGGAGGATGGTAGGAACACTGCCACACAAAAAAACTACTAATTTGCCGACTGCTTTATGGAATACATCACTTACCCCTGTCCCCATTTGTTACAAAGACAGAAGTCAATTTGAACGTGTGTGTGAGCACAAAAACGACACAATGCACTTGTCCTCATGGGAAATGTAGTCTTCCTTCAGGCATAACATTACCGCTTTTGTCCATATAGCGCCGCCATAATCAACGTAAACTAAAAGTTCCTTAGTGTTAAATATTATATATATTATTGTTGGCCTGACAAGGAAGAAAATGTTTTGAAAAATAAGGATTTTTTTTTTAAGTGTCTTTTTGTTTTTCTTCATGACTTCAGATGATGAATCTTGTGGATATTTTTAAAATATTTGTTTTCATTTATAATAATCATACTAATAATATTGTATTTTTTTGTGCTGAAATATGTTTTGTAATTTAAAAGTGCGTCGGCTTGATAAGCTTGTTTTTTGACCTGACACTGATTAAAGAAGACTCGAGAATTCTCTTTCGATGAAGATGGCAAGCCCAGAACTACAACCGTGAACCAGGAACGACCTTCTTCTCTACTCTCTTTGAGGGACCATCACGTGGTAACAACCCTAACTACCACCATCACAAGACTTCTTCAGGACTACATACAAGAACACAGACTGACTTGAACACCGAACATTACTGAGCTCAGTAGGACTTGGGGAGTATTTTTGAAATGTGAAATTCTGTTCTATACATATTTAGATATCAGCTGGTAAATTGTAAGTAGTGTTTTGTTTTGTTTTCTGGAATCTGGTCCAACTTACCTGTGGCCTATATAACATTATTCTTGAGCTACACATTGACTTGTGGACCTTGAAAAGGAGACACTTTCCATGAACTGGAACAGGAATCTGTCCCTGCTGATGTCGGGTCTTTTGATTTAGCATGAGTCCTGCCGTCCATGCTGTCAAGTGAATTTTTTTAACGAAATATCTGACTTAGTTTTGCATACTAACTTTTATTTGTACTAATTTTTAGCCCTCGAGGGGAAATTCATTTTACACTAGTGTATATTTTTGTTGCGCACCACAGAGAGAGAAGCAGACCACACACATGCAGGCGTGCAATTTCTTTTTGTTCGTGGACGAACTCGAACCGTGACCCTGCGGCTCCAAAGGCCTTACAGATGAGCAACTTCCGCCGCTTGCACGCAGACCTTAATGGGAATGGGATGGACAATAAATGAAGCATGACCGAGAAAAAAATAGTTGAAAATGACTGAATTTCTTTACTAAGACGTGCACTACATGTTCTAAGACTTGCTGAAAAGATAGTGCTGGTTGTTTATTGGTAGATAGTTTCTCAACTTTCTACCTAGCCCATGTGTCACTATATATATATATATATATATATATATATATATATATATATATATATATATATATATATATATATATATATAAATTTATTATTTTTATTTATTTTTTTATTTATAAAATTTAAAAAAATAAAAATAAATATATATATATATATATATTTTTTTTTTTTATATAAAGAAAATCAAATCTAAAAATAGACTTTGTGGCATTGAACTTTAAAGTACATGTCAAATTACTTCTTAATTACACATATATCAAAATATGTCAAAAGTCCATTTTGTTTGCTCACCGGTTGCGAGTCCTCCATTTTGGGTGTTGTCAGAAGCTGAGGCAGCACAATTTAAAAATAAAAGCAAATATATGCCATGATTATAGGATGGTTGTTTTTGTGTACAGTGTGGTGTTACTTTGCCCTCCAAAATTCATCCACCAAAGTCTATAGGACAGACAGCTGTATTGAGCCTGTGCCATCAACAAGTGCACATTTTGGATTTGTCTTAGTTGCATTACACAATATTGTATAGATTGTTCTTCCTCAGTCACTGTTTAAGAAATAATAATAAAAAATAAAAAAAATAATTCCTACCTTAAGGTTTACATAAATTGTCTCCATCACTCAGGGGTTATTGAGGCCATTTTTTCTTTTAAGTGCATCTTTAACAGCCTTTAAGCTAAGACAGCTCAACAAATTACTTCCATAAATGTCATTTTAAAAAACATTGAGGGCAAAGACAGAAAAAAGGATGGTATTCACATCCTTGAACAGCCATTTTTAAAAATCCTTCTTGTCTGCTTCAACAAAACTTTCAGAGACCACTTTCTAGGTTTTCAACTCGGATAAGTGATACAGAGAATTCATAATGTATTAAACGCTTTTCCTGCAGAATGTAACTTACATAATCAGGATTTTTCGGCTGATCCCCAATTTTGCAGAGCCAATCAATGACGTCATTGATCTATCGGGCAAAATAAGAAATTAGAGCCCATCACCGTGCATTTTACACAAAAAGTTAAATGCCATCAGTGTAAAGTCAAGCAACTATTGGGTAACTTTGAAGTAACTTGTAATGTACCTTACTTTTAAAATCAAGTTACTTTTTTTTACAGTAACTATGTGCCTATCAGTAACTATCTGCCCCTAACACCCATTGGTCTCTACACTCTAAAAACAGTTGGGTCAAAAAATAACCCAACTTTGGGTCAAAAATGGACCGATCCTCTACTTGGGTCAATTTGACCCAACTTTGAGTCAAGAAATGGGTGTTTTAGTGTAAAACAACTCGTAAATATTAGTCAGATCCTTTACTTGGGTCAAAAAATGTGGTCAGTTTGTATGAAACAACCCAGAAATAAAGTGGATGGGTCCATTTTTGATCCATAATCGGGTTACTTTTGACCCAACTGTTTTCAGTGTATTTTGGAACAAACGTGACAAAAAGTCATCGCAGCCAAAGACAACTCCAAATCGCACACGTGAACCCTTTGATGCTCAGACCTACAGCTCCATGTGGTATGTTGAAATCATGTATGACCCCGGTATATCTTGTAGAAGGAATGGCGAAAGAAAAAGGCAAATACGTATACCTAGAATTAATCCTTTGAACACAGTTTGAAGTGCATCAAAGTGTGCCAAAATATCGTCTATGGGGATCAGATAAGGACTGTAGGTTCGCCAGCACACCTGCACCAATGCCGTTAATAAAAAATATAAATAACCTGCAGTTGCCTGGCTTTGCATTAACCCTGGAAAAGACGTTACCTTGAAGGCCCATATGTCGACTGCACTGATGAACCCATACCATGATAGAACCTGGCTGCTAGCTACTAGTATGGAGGGTCATTTTTAATTTTGGCACACACCTCATCCCTTGCGTCCAAAAAAGACATCAAATACAGACTGGTCCGACCACAATCACGTTTCCACTGTGACGGTCCATCACACTGCTCCGAGACAGCTCTCCTGGACGCGTTTAACTTAAAGGCTTCCTTTTGGCGCAGATGAGTTTGATCTGGCGTTTGGGGATGTAGCTACGTATTGGAGTGTTTGACAAATATTTGCCAAAGTAATCCTGAGCTCATATGTTTGGATCAGTTTGAGACGTGACCTTGCCCTTTAAGCACAGAAATTCCTCGATCCTAATCATTTTCTCGTGTATCTGTTGGCAGAGCGGCATTTGCTCCATGTGTTTGAAGTCACATCATTGTTTAATGATTTTACCTCATTACTACTTCCACATCCCAACTTTATGTGGAAAATGTATCATTGTGTGTGTGTGGTTGTAAAAAAGCAATCAAATCAACATTGGGAAATATGTTATAACGAGAGAATGCAATTTCTCCAGAAATGTGAAAGCTGAGAGGCTGAATGAAAAATTGTGGAATGATCCGGAATGACATTGAATATTGTGGAATGATATTGCATGTCGTGGAATGACCTGTAATTAGCTGAACATGTGGAAGTTGGAATTATTTGAATAGGTCCAAAAAAAAATTTCAACCGGGGGTGAATATGTAGACATTTTTTTTCTAAAGATTTATGAGATGGCTTTCATAGGTGTCAAAATCCGATCCTCAAAGGCACGGTGTCCTGCATGTTTATGTAGTAGTAGAAGTAGGAGTAGTAGTTGTAGTTGTTGTAGTACTTGTAGAAGTAGTGGTAGTAGTAGTAGAAGAAGAAGTAGTAGTAGTACTTGTAGAAGTTGTACTTGTAGTAGTAGTTGTAGTAGTAGTGGTGGTACTTGAAGTAGTAGTAGTATTTGTAGTTGTTGTAGTACTTGTAGAAGTCATGCTTGTAGTAGTGGTAGTAGTAGTAGTAGTTGTTGTTGTAGAAGTAATAGTACGTGTAGTACTTGAAGCAGTACTTGTATATCCAGATATGGGCCAGAGGGCTGACTAATGACATGCCTGATCTAAAAGTTTGTTGAATTACGTTATGTTATTATGATTGATGGACATTACAGGAAATTACTACTACTACTACTACACTAATGTAGTTAAAATAATACATTTCTAATTGTGTATATTTGGCAAAACTGAGTGTTATGTACAGGTATGTGCCAAAATAATTAGCATGTATGCAATTGTATTGTACAAGTGGTGGTAATAATGAGGACAGTTTATTTGGATCTTCATACAAAGTGGCCACATTAGGACCATGCTTTTCCTCTACGGTATTTCCAACGGGCTTCACGGAAGCAGCAGCGCGCAGCTGAGGAAAACAAGGAGCCACAAGCACTCATAACATAATGACAGCTACGGGATCACGGACAAGAGCTGGAGCCCGGTGGCTCTTTGTAATATTTCATCACAGAAAGGCTAAATAAATTCCCCGGAACAGTCAAGTGAAACCACGTCAATGCAGCAGATGTAAGAAATGGCAGCTGGCGGAGGAATGCGGTTTTGGCTGCGTGCGATTCCTGCAGTGTCCTCTCCACGTTTTTTGTGTTTGCGAACACAAAAGCTACGTTGTTGACAGACGGAGCTTGAATCCGGTTGCTCGT
This sequence comes from Leptonotus elevatus, assembly GCF_054856555.1. Lineage (NCBI taxonomy): Eukaryota > Metazoa > Chordata > Actinopteri > Syngnathiformes > Syngnathidae > Leptonotus > Leptonotus elevatus. The sequence continues at coordinate 7,183,947 of NC_141259.1, forward strand.
CCACCTCCGCCATATGCGCGTGTGTATACGGTATCTGTGAAAAGCGCAGAATCTAATCCCTTTGATCGATGGAAGCGTCCCGCGTAAAGCCGAGCGCCACGTGTTCAGTGCTGGCGAAAGTGTCTGGATGTATTTGAAAAAAGGATGGCATACAGCTGTATTAAACACAGATGCGCGCACACATTTCATCTATTTCATTAGAGCATACTGTATTGTGATACTTAGCCAGCCAACTCATAGAGACAGATTTAGGAGCTTTAAAGCTCATAGGCAGCTTCGTATAGAAGTATAACAGCCAGTTTTGAAGGCTAGCAAATAAACAGGCCTCGCATTTCGTAAGCCAAAACTGTAATGTTACCATAAATCTGCAATCGAATGGGCATACTGCGCCAATGTGGCAGCTCATTCCTCCAGATGTTGCTTATGGAACGTCTGGACGTGCAATTTGATCAAGTCACTTTGTGATTTTCATTCGACTATTGCGGACAGAAACATCTAATCCCGTTCTGCTCCGACTCGCCACGGCATCAAACAATCTGTCTTCATGCGCGGGCCGTTAAATGTCGGGAGGAGGCAATATTTGAAGTGATTATTCACCGGCTGTACCAAGAAACTGCGAAACGAGAGCTGTGTTGTCTCTTCAATGAGCGTAAATCGCAGCGGAAAGCAAATGTGTAGCCTGATGACTGGGTTATTATTGATAACACTGTTTTATACAGTAAAGTAAGGAATTTCTGATTTGGTGATTGGGATGAGACAGTATTGAAATTGAAATTGCATTCGTCTTAATTGCATGACTTCACGAGTTAACTCATGATTAATCACACATTTTATATCTGTTCTAAATGTACAATAAAACATTATATGTTTTCATACTCTTGTTAACAAAAGTGGGAAAAAAAAGTTAAACAAATAGAAATAGTTAAAATAAATATTTGACGTCTAGAACCGTCAATGGCAGTGAATGAGTTAAAAAAAAATTGGCAATATTTGTTTGTTTTTTTGCTGAAAATCGGCTCCAAATATCGGTTATCAGCCTTGAAAAAAACATATCGGTCTATCTCTAATATGAATATAATTCATCTCACATCAACATTAGCGAAAAATAAGCTTTTTTTTTAAAAAAAAAGCATTTGGTGCCAATATGTTAACTTAAAACATTATTTATTTGTAACTTTTATGATTTATTATGTTTGCAGGGTATCGAATGTGCATGCACAATACCTGTGGCATTATGGGAAATATGCTATGTTAAGAGCATTTAGCTTACACGTACATTTGAACGTACTCACAAGTATATATAATATGTATATAATATATGTAATACGTACTGGCAAATACTTTCAAACGTACTCGCCAGTCACATTGGCAGTTCCACACTTCCATAGTATCACAATTTAGTGCACTTGATAATCAAATAATTATGTAGCTGTTATTCTTTGGGTCAAGTTACAATAGTGTTGCTTTAACTCAGATCCATTTGAAAGGACAGCAGTCAGTACTTGATATCCAGGGGCAAAGGTGAGGGATGGCATCTCATGACCTACCTCAAACTTACATGCGCTACTGTCTGATGCTGGATTGGATGAATGTAAATATTTGAACGCAGCACTACTGCCTGCTGGCAAGCTGAGCTCAGGCATCCCGCATCATAACCGAATTTAGGGGCCACTCTGGGATCTGTGAGCAAAAGGACTTGAGGTTTGAGCTGTTTGGAAGTAGAACCGCTGTAACACCATCTGTTCACAGCCCCAGGAAGGCACAAGACAGCGGTCGGGGTGACGACCCATTCTAATATAACAAGTCTACTCATGGTTCGATGTTTGCAAGAGCTCGTGTAAAATAAGACTGGGGAGGACCGGGGACAAGCTGCAACTCAGCGGGGTAATAACATGAGCCACATTGCAGCAGAAGGTGGTGAGGTGTAGCCAAAATAGTACTGTAGCTACCATCTTACCAAGTCACGCATGCAGGGAGCCACACATGATTGCCCACATCCACAGACATCTGGTTGGTAATTCGGAGGCATCTAAAGGTGTCAGTTTCAACTCCAAAAAGTAGCTCAACATTTCCACTCCTTAGAAAAGCAAAACCCAGATCAGACCAAAACTCTTGAAGCTTAATTTTACCGTATACAATATACATTATTATCCTGTAATACAGTTTACCGGTATTATACTCTCAAAACTGGCTTAAATTTCCCGACAGGCCGAAAGGCGAGACGATGTCCAATCTCGGCTGGAAAACGTAATTTTCTGAAATTCAAAACTTTGTTGAGTTGCAAAAGCAACAGTTTGTAGTTACCCCAAATCTTTTCAGTGTTTGCTTATAAGAATATGGGTGTATGTTCATGAAATATCATTTGCAAGAAAATATAACTTTCTGGGTTGTCAAAGATACCTTGGAGTCATTATCTTTAAATTAGAGACTGAAAATAGAAACGACTGCAATTTACGTTCTTAACTCTCTTGGTATTAACCGTAAAAGAAGGTAAGACTAAAACAAACTTCTTTGGGCAGTTTTGCCCTCTCAACCTACATCAGGTTGGATGGAAATTTTTGCCATTTTGAGATCTTCCCAGATATGTTCAATCAGATAGAAATCCGGGCTTACTCAAGCCTGACAATGACTGTTTGTCGCACATACCAAGAGGTCAATCTTTGTCAGTTGAGAGCAGTTAGTCTCTCATGGGCCAGAAGTCCTTCAGATCCCTTTGTTGCAGGGAGGACTGTTCTTTTGGAAGATTCTCTTCTTTCCACAAAGAGTCCTTTGACTTCTGTCAGAATGACCATCAATTCTTGGCTCACCTCTCTGTGATCGCCAGTGACTCAACTGAGATGGCGGTCAGCTCTGGGATGAGTCGCGGTGGTTCCGAACTTCTTCCATTCACAAATGCTAAAAGCCTCTGCAGTCATTGCGATCGGCAAAGCAGCCACACAAATTCTGTCCCCATCGCCAGATCTGTACCTCCACAGAATCCTGTTTAGGAGATCTACAGACAATTCCTTTGACTTGATGCTCATTTGGGAGGGGCCCCTAGGATGATCAATAGAAACAGGGAGCCAATTTTGAGGTTTTGAGCTTGTAAATTAGCTAAAACCTCAAAGAAAACCAAACTTTTTCCACATTGTTGCTGTACCTGTACTTGAACTTCGACAAATAACATCAACCGTCTTGCCATTACAAAACACTTGTCTTGCCTCTTCTCTCACATCATCCGAGTGAAATAAAACACTCACAACAAACTGGCCAGTTGAAACAAAGTTGAAATTAGTTGAGAATAACATAGAAGTGAAGTATCATATGCATGTGTGACCGGGGTACAAAGTCCTCAGGGAGCGCTTTATTTGACTTTAGCTTTGCAGGTGGGAGAGCGGGACATAGTGGTTGGCTCTTTGTTTTCACATCCAATTGTCCACTGTTCGTTAAAATACACTAAATGTCCTGATGTTTTCTGTATTAACCCTAAACACGGATTATAGTCACATCACAGAGGACTGCAAATGGAAATCGAAAAGCATAAGCCTGTGAACGCCAAAGGGTTAGTCGCAGAAGGGTTGAACCGCTGATTGTATCCAAAATGATCTACTTGGCTGAGTCGAGAGAGGCCTTTGTGAAACACCAGCCGATCTTCTACTGCCTTCCAGACCTTTCTTGTCTCTTCAAAGTGAGGGGAATCAGGGTCCCTTGGCCTTAGTGGTTTACAGTTAATTTCTCTGGTCCAACCTCAAAGCAAAGATCGGCTCAGCTAAGAAAAATAAGCGACGCAATTATAACACAGTGGGTAGATTATTTACATAAAATAATGAATTTGTTTCTATACATGCCAATCATTTCACCCAGAAGGCAGTTTATTAATGTGGATCCTTCCCCCCCACACTGGGGGCAGGGTGCTACAGTGGAGCATGTGTAAAGTCAATGACAATGTTTGAGGCACATGGAAAACTAACACCCAGGCCATGTTGATACAAAGTGATTAGTTTATTATAGCAGCTGAAGGCCTGACTACATAGGTCTTTGGTATTTCCATGTTGCAGAGATCCGGATGGGTACCCTGACACACGGAATGACGGCATTCTCGTGGAATCTGAGGATGCGTGTGACCAGATGGCACAAGGAGCATCATGAGCATGGGGATTTATCGATATGGCACTGGTCAATGTGGGTACCAAAAAAGGCGTCCCTGCTCCAAAAACACCACTCCTCTGCTGCTGGCGTGTCCCAGAAGTTTATTGCAAAAGTAACCCGAGGCCAGAATGAAAGCATCCCCTACTGTGAGAGGAGTTTTCTTTTAGAGGGTGAGAAGTCCTCATCCCTTACTTCCTTTTGGGCATGACCACGGGGCACTGTTTTCAAAAAATAAAAAGTGGGTTACAAAACAACCATTTTGCTCTAAATTAGATTGAGTGGATATCAAAATATGGCAAAACTCAATTACAGCCTTATATAGCTGATCTAACTTACATGGGCTCAAGGCTAAAGGTTCACAGCAAACCAGGTTGGAGGTTTCCAGCTCACGCAGCCTCTGATTATTAAGTTAAAGCTGTTTGGTAGATGGGGAGACATATAACCCTGCTACCAGGATATGGCTCGGCCTATGTGCTGACAGAATCATTGATAAGACTTCTCCCTAATGTTTTCATTCTTTTAACCTTTCAAGAATTTTGAAGGAAATTGTTCAAAACTGAAGCCCTAACTTACATATTATAATCATGTATGTCCATACAGCATTGCTACATGTGGACGAACTGTCATACAAAGTTGAATTGCGGTAGTAAAACAAATGATGCTATGTATTTGCCTGCGTGTTTGTCTATAGCACAACACCGTTGAGCTACATTTGTGACTAAAGCTAACAATAGCCTATATCAGTCACTCTGATTCTTATTTAAACACTCCACGAAGCCCTAGCAGCCAAACCTACTGGTCCACTTGTGATAAATAACTCAATATTACCCTTTGCAAAAAACAAAACATAACTACATAGTGTAATTTTATGTTCAAACATGCTAAAACATTAATGCTAGTGTGTCAGCTAGCGAGTAGCAAGTTATGACCACTACCGCTACCATTTATTTTTCCACTTGCAAACATTTGGGTTTAGGTGCTGTTGTCTTGTCAGTGACCAGCCCGAACCACAAAATCGAGTCTTTGGTCAACAAAGCCCACACAAGTTGTTTTTCTAATAGACTTCCATAAGGTTAGCTAACGCGCCTGCAGCACGACACCTACACAGCAGGTAGCATAGCGCAACAGTTCAGACCACCTGAAACGGGACACCGCAGCTGCCTGATTAAATGTACAAAGGGGCCGAAATGTAAACGGGTGCAACAATGCGAACACGCTTCCACACAATCAAAGTGTTTCCACCTGCCTTATGGACGCTGGTCATTAGCTCACTGTCGTCTGGTACTTTAAAAGTAACCTAAGAGAGACGAGAGCCAGGTTTTCGGACAACTTCGCAAAAAGCGTGATACAAAAAAGGCTCACCGAATAACATAAACAGGGATACAATCAGCAGACCTTCAGGTGGCAGGAGTTCCCTCCGCCTAAATTACGCCAGCTCATCTAAGTAGATAATTTGATTCACTTTGTACAAGACCATCGCGTTCTCATTTCAAGAACTTGTCCTTATGGTAAACATATTACTTTCCCAAATGCATGGCAGAGGACGATCTTTCCAATCACCCATCCTTGCTTTTTAAAAGCCAGCAAGGCACTCAACCCAGCCACGAGCATGACAAAGTGAGTGACGCCCGGGAATCCGACACGTTATGAAATGATGTCTGACGTCTCGTAACATTTTAACACATGGCAGCTCCGGCCGCTCCCTTGAGAAGTTCGTCCGAGCTTTGTCCATATACTGGCAAAGCAGAGGAGCAAGATGGACAAGGCTTTATTAACGGATGATTTGTACTTGACAATTTGTGCTTGGATACACGTGTAGGGACTGACAGAAGGACAGAAAACATTCCGTCAAGTGGTCACCGCGGAGTTGCTCCTGACTTCTCGTTCGAAAAAGTTCCGAACTCTGTGTAGTCTATCGTTCACATCAACAGCCTGATGTGAATGGCGCATAGGCTTCATTGGCGTACTGCCCACTTGTAGCTAAGTGTAGTATGCTTATTCACATTTATGAAATCCCCAAATGTTGGTTTGATATACTGCTCAAGGACATTTTGACAGGTCTGGAGGAACTGAAGATTGAACACTTTCTATGTCGACATTCTTCATTCTCAACCAAACTGGTTTAGCAGTCGTTGGGTAATCATTTATTTTCTTTAAGTCAAGAAGCTTTAACCTTGTAAAGCAGGGTTAGCAAAATGGAACTCGCGGGCACCAGGTCGTTCAGATAGGTACTTTGTGGCCTGTTCTAAAAATAGTACAGGGGGGGTGCTTGAAATAGATGTTTTTGTTTTTTACATAATAAAAGCCCAAGTATTTATGTTGATTTTATTTGATGTTTTCAAATAAAAGGTATTTTTTTGTATGTAAAAAAGCCTTACTAAACGAAAGCCTATACTAGACTATACTCAACTCCACTTTATTTATAAAGCACTTTAAAACAAGCATTGCTGTGCATGCATGTCATGCATTAAAGTGAAAAAAAGAACAAAAAAAAGTAAGTATACAAGTCATTATTAAACATAATAAAAGTCTTACTATACATGGTCTTTTTTTTTAAAGCCAATATGGTCACAAATAAAACCTTACAATACATGAACATTTTTTGATAGGAAAAAAAAAGCCTTAAAATACATGGTGATGTTTATTTAGTTATTTAATATACATATACCTAATGCTGCAGTCGCTTGGTACAATGCGGGTCCGGCGCAAGGTAAGCGGCATAGCCAGCTTCCAATAGCTGTCAAGATTGAGCAAAAAACGATGACTTGTTGATTGCATTTCATAAGCAAAAACACAACCACCGGTCACCAAACTGGCTACAGATTAAATGTGTTATAGTTTCTGGTGAGAATTTATTGTGTATATGGTTTTCAGCGAAATTGTAGTGGCCCGGTCTATGATAATCATAATTAAAATCTGGTCATCCTACATATAAGGTAATTGGAGCAAATTTGTTCTTTCAGAAGTGTGTATGAAACTGGTAGCCCTTCAAAAAGGAAATTGTCAAAGCCTTTTTACTATTTTTGGACCGTTTTTTTGTCATTAAATTAATAAATAATCTGAGAAATAGAGCATCTGTCAGCTCAGGACCCTCCTCGCTAGCTGCTGTTTTTCCGATGTAGGCACGAGGAGATGGCAGCTCATACAGCTCTGCACACTGTCGCACCACATGAAGGCCTGAGTTAGTGTTTGACTGAGACATATTTCCAGACGGCGGCCTGCACTGTGGCAGGAGATGAGGAACACGCTACAAGCGTCCTCGCTCATGCTGCCAGCCCTTAAGCCTTTCATAATCGCCCAGGAATTATGCACATCCCGGTTAAAGCGTTGGTAGGATGAATTATGGCTGTGGTTGTTTCCCCGAGAAGTCTGCCAAAAAATATGATTTAGTTCGATCACACGTCTGGGGTCTGAGGCTTCCTCCGACACTGTTCAAACACACGTCTTTATTCTGAAGGCAACGGAATGTGAAGGGTGCCGAGTGAAAAAGCCCTCACCTAACAGCGACATTTCCAACATGGCAACCATGACAGCAGTGTTATTTGGTCATCTCCACAGACGGAAATAACGGGAGAAATCTTCCTTTTCATTATTGTTTATTGCATTAACAGCGTCTCAACATAGCCTGAAGAGTGTGTAATAACAGCGACATTTTCACTTACAAAACAAAATGTTTTAATAGATAGGGCAGTTTGTAGTGAATATGTATACATTCAGCTTTACAATTTAGGAATGACCATCAACTGCTAAACTACACATTATGTACACAAAAATGAATATTTCATATCTCTCAACAAAAAAAGTCAGATATAACAATATGCATTAATATAACAATATTTAAAAAAAATTGTGTTCAATAACAGTTGCTAAAATCTGAGGTGGCAAATCCAGAAAGTAAAAACCCTGCCAGTTTGGCTTTAGCCCCAGGTCTAGCTAGCTAGTTAGTTCCCTAGCTAGCTCCCATGGTGCGCGTTTACCTGCTAGGGAGCTAGCTAACTAGCATCAGGGGCTAAAGCCAAACTGCAACAGGGCTTTTATTTTCTGCACCTGGATTTGCCACCTCTGACTATTTACTGCTTTATTTTTTAGTTAATCTAATTTGACAAGACAGGCCTACACACACACAAAAAAAAGGCAAGGCAGTGCCACATGCAAGTAAAAAAAAAAATCCCATTTGTGATCAGACATTGTAATGTGCTATCCATGTCACTTTCACAATCCCTGTATTAAAAGATCAGACACTCTGAACTACCGTACATTTCCCAGATTCAGCACCAGCACTACTGCTAAATCCATTAGCAACGCGGGGGCACTGAGCACAGCCTCTTTTTTTTTTTTTTTACTCTTCAAATTTAGGCAACACTTGCTGGACTGTTTAATATTGAACCCTTTTCCTTCATCATGACACAATACAGTGCTGTTAGTGATATCACTGATATTATCTGTCTGAATGAGGGCGCGCCAGAGTGTCTCACGCTCTATTGAAGTGCCACATTGGACTCGAGGCGTTCCCCTCATTGGTGCTGGGTGGAAAGCTTTTTGCTGGTGCCGATCCATTTGATTCATCCACTCATCAAAAAAAAAAAAAAAGCATTAAAGTCAAAGTCAATAAAAGTGGTAAAATGTCATCCAAAACACTTGCTAAGTCTATTATATTTGGAGCAAATGAGGCAGTTGTGTATGTGGAATCCAAGCCGTTAGCAGAGTGTTGCGAGGTGGTTTGGCATTATAGAACATCTGCATAAGCATATACTGTATAATATACTAAGGACAAAAACAAAAGTCTTGGAACACCTCTCTCCACCAGCGAGTTAATAAATAAGGGGCTTGCTTGCATCCTTGCCCATAAATGCACAGTTTACTAAGACTTTTTGAACACTTATATACTTCCAGGTCCATTTCTGTTCCAGCATGACTGAAACTCCAGTTCAACAAGTAAGATCCTTGAGACTGGATGACTTCCAACACATCAAGAGGACTGGAAGAGGTGTGGCAAATCCAGGTCCAGAAAGTAAAAACCTGCCACAGTTTGGCTTTAGCCCCAGGTACTTGCTAGCTACCTGCCTCCCCAGTTAGCTAGTTGTTTACCTGCTAGGGAACTAGCTAGCACGAGGTGCTAAAGCCCCAGGTGCTAAAGCCCCAGGTGCTAGCTCCCAAGGTGCTAAAGCCCCAGGTGCTAAAGCCCCAGGTGCTAGCTCCCAAGGTGCTAAAGCCCGCTGGTGCTAAAGCCCCAGGTGCTAGCTCCCAAGGTGCTAAAGCCCGCTGGTGCTAAAGCCCCAGGTGCTAGCTCCCAAGGTGCTAAAGCCCCAGGTGCTAAAGCCCCAGGTGCTAGCTCCCAAGGTGCTAAAGCCCCAGGTGCTAGCTCCCCAGCTAGCTCCGCTGGTGCTAAAGCCCCCCAGCTAGCTCCGCTGGTGCTAAAGCCCCCCAGCTAGCTCCGCTGGTGCTAAAGCCCCCCAGCTAGCTCCGCTGGTGCTAAAGCCCCCCAGCTAGCTCCGCTGGTGCTAAAGCCCCCCAGCTAGCTCCGCTGGTGCTAAAGCCCCAGGTGCTAGCTCCCCAGCTAGCTCCGCTGGTGCTAAAGCTCCCCAGCTAGCTCCGCTGGTGCTAAAGCTCCCCAGCTAGCTCCGCTGGTGCTAAAGCCCCAGGTGCTAGCTCCCCAGCTAGCTCCGCTGGTGCTAAAGCCCCAGGTGCTAGCTCCCCAGCTAGCTCCGCTGGTGCTAAAGCCCCAGGTGCTAGCTCCCCAGCTAGCTCCGCTGGTGCTAAAGCCCCAGGTGCTAGCTCCCCAGCTAGCTCCGCTGGTGCTAAAGCCCCAGGTGCTAGCTCCCCAGCTAGCTCCGCTGGTGCTAAAGCCCCAGGTGCTAGCTCCCCAGCTAGCTCCGCTGGTGCTAAAGCCCCAGGTGCTAGCTCCGCTGGTGCTAAAGCCCCAGGTGCTAGCTCCCCAGCTAGCTCCGCTGGTGCTAAAGCCCCAGGTGCTAGCTCCCCAGCTAGCTCCGCTGGTGCTAAAGCCCCAGGTGCTAGCTCCCCAGCTAGCTCCGCTGGTGCTAAAGCCCCAGGTGCTAGCTCCCCAGCTAGCTCCGCTGGTGCTAAAGCCCCAGGTGCTAGCTCCCCAGCTAGCTCCGCTGGTGCTAAAGCCCCAGGTGCTAGCTCCCCAGCTAGCTCCGCTGGTGCTAAAGCCCCAGGTGCTAGCTCCCCAGCTAGCTCCGCTGGTGCTAAAGCCCCAGGTGCTAGCTCCCCAGGTAGCTCCGCTGGTGCTAAAGCCCCAGGTGCTAGCTCCCCAGCTAGCTCCGCTGGTGCTTGTTTACTTGCTAGGTAGCTAGCTAGCTAGCTAGCACGAGGGGCTAAAGCCAAACTGTGGCAGGGTTTTTACTTTCTGGATCTGCATTTGTCATCTCTGCTTAAGAAGGAAGGTTGTGTTTGTCTATGTGTCATCCCAAATCCTTTCGTCCTTACAGCAAAGCGTCTATATCTGCTCAGATACAGATAAGCCAGCTCGACATACGCCTTCAACAAAAAACACACTTGGTCAATATAATTATAGGAACCACATTATTACACTTTGGTTTAATTGGTTAGATTTGTACAGAGCCCCTAAAGTGACATTTCACTTCCTTCCATGTCACTTTAGGGGCTTTCTTGACTTGCCTCCTTTTGAGAAAATGAAAGAAAAAAAAAAGTTGCAGAGAGTAAACTGACAAATGGTGATTCATTCCAAAGTCCTGCAACTCGACGAACGCCAATTCAAAAAGAAGCAAGCCCAACACACCACACATCCTATGTTGTTGAGATCAAGGCTGAGCGGCTTTTTGCATTTCAAGCGCACCTTTATAAAGAACATGTGCAAACGTAACGCCCGTGTGAACAACAGGCAGGAGGGTGGATGATCCAGCCACAGTCTGGGTACTCGTCTTATGACTACACAACAAGTGAGGGGAGGAGGAAGAGGACGGAAGCGTGTTGGGTATTCGCACGTGTATGTCTAGAGCAGCGAGCAGTATCCGCCGCAGCTGCCGCCTCCCGCGTCCTCGTCGGTGAGCTGCACTGCTCTGCCGTGGCTCTCACTCTGCCACAGTCCTGGACTCTGGATGATCTTCTCCACGAGCTCCTCAAATGCGCACTGAACACCATCGCGGGTTTTTGCGCTCGACTCTGTTGAAAATGAGAGTAAATGGTAAACGCATGAACTCTTTCAAGGACAAGAGGAAAAAAAGTCCACCGTTTGATTTATAAATAGACCAAAGCTAAATTCCTCTTAGGGTATTCGAGAGTGATTTGAAAAAGCAGTTTCCCCCTCTTGTAACGTGCCCAGTGGCTCTTCAAGAGAGGAGGGAATCCTCCTGGCTTACCTATAAAAAGCATGGAATGTTTTCTTGCAAACTTCAGCCCTTCGGCCCTGTCGAGTTCGTGGTTTTCCTGAAACAAAGAAGTAGTAATGGCTTATTTGAGGTCTGCCGGGTGGAGCTGTCAACTTCTGTGAGCATCTGAGGGCATGCAGGAAAAAAGGGAGGTTTTTTTTATTGTTTTTTTTTTTTTTTGCAAAGAAGAGGATACAATGAATTCAGTCACTATAGGATAGATCGCACCGCCAGATATCACAAAATCACATTTGTATTCTGCATTCAGTAAAACAATTCTAACGATAACGTCTGCTCGTACTTCATTAATAACTAAGGGTTACGAAAAAGACACAAACATTTCAACATCATATACCGTAATGATAAAATGAAGAAACAGTCCCATGTTTTTGGCACATTTTAATATCAAAAACGGTTACGCAATTTTTAAAGGATCTTAATAAAACTGTGACCTTTTTGTGACATAAATCTAATAAATCACACCAATTTCACCACTGAGATATAAAAAACAAAACAAAAAAAACAAGATCAAGAACCAGAAACGTAACTCACCTTATCTATTTTGTTTCCAACAAGCATTTTCACCAGATCATTCCTTGTGCAGTATGTCTCCAGCTCATTGAGCCAGTTTTCCAGTTTGGTAAAAGTTTCTCGTCGAGTGACGTCATACACTGGGTCGAACCAAACAAACAGAGGCATGCTGACAAATTAACGTATGCAATTGAAGGTCTTCTCATGTCACACATTTGGTTCATTATTTACTTTAAATGCAACATTGTATGGATAATTAAAAAAAGGAGAACAGCTTAACATTTTAAGTACATGATGTATTTTATTCCCCGCTTTACAATCACGGGTGAATACTTGAGCAAATTCAAATCGACATTGCAATGTAGTATTGCAATATTGAAATGACAATATTGAGTGGGGGAGGGAGAATTAAAAAAAAAAAATCACACTTTGAATATTTTTTCTAAAGTCATACAGCCCTAATAGGAATGTACCAATGAAGCAAAAAGGAGACATGTAAGTAATGAGGGCTGCTGCATGATGATGGCTTACCTAGGATGACTCCTTGTGCACCGCGGTAGTAACTGGGTGTCAGGGTTCTGAAACGCTCCTGCCCAGCAGTGTCCTGCAACATAAAACCATCTCTTATTTGAGGGAGGAAAAAAAAAATAAAAGCTGCAAAAGCGGCTCAAAGCTGGACAATAAGAAGAGAAGTGCCAGGATTAGTGAAAGTGGCCTCTGTGTCACATGAGCGCCATCTTCTGGACACTCCTTGGAACTGCAAGAGCGCAGTACTGAAAAGCTGTTTACGATACAATATTCTTGATTGACTGAATTATGGCACACGTACCCATATTGCCAGCTTTGCCTTATTTCCATCGACACTGATGGTCTTCACTTTGAAGTCAACACCTGTAACAAAAAAATATAGGAGAATCTGAAGAAATAAAGTCTGGATATGCGAGACAACAACAACATCTGTCTGCAGTCCATTAGGATGGCTCGGTTATTGTTGCGGACACGTGAAGGACAGCATATCTATGACACATATTTTTGACCTCGGAAAAGTCTCTCCATTTTAATTGGCCTCGTAATGTGACTGTTATTTTTTCCAGGAAGCAGACTCCGGAGCTATCAAGCCATTTCACGAACACTAAACGTTATACAACGCAAAAAGATGGCAAATGATTGTCTCGTCCTTTTCCGTACACACTGGTGAGCAGCTGCTATAATAATCTGCCATCACTCATTTATAGCGTCATCTGAATGGTAGGTCGGCGAGTGCCGCAGCGAACTGCTTAACAAAACACCATCGAGATTTGTGTCAACAAGGATTGAGAAAGTGAGCGGCCGTATTGCTCCAGGTGGTATTAATACTTTGGTTGAAAAAGAGTGGCAACAGATTAAAAGTGATTTTCTTTGAATCTTAAATCAACAAAGGAGGCTTGACATCTGTTTGTCAAAGAATCCCAGCTGGCCAAGTTAAACAGTAGCCACGCAAGCCTTGACCTTGGGAAATATTTTCAAGTAGGTTTTTTTGTTTTTTTGTATGTCTTTGAAAATATTTGGGTTGTTGATTGGATCCTAGAAATTCAACACGCAGCCCTACCAGTCAGGAAAGACAGTCAAACTCTGGGATAAATCCCTGTATTTCTTTGTGGCAAACTCATCTCAGCTGGATGACTTCTTGCACCGCCTCTGCTTTACTTATATTGCATATATTTAGTTGTATCTTCATCGAATGAGCTCATCCGTATTACTCACCTATTGTAGCCGTTTGCTCTGGGTCAAATGTGTCATCTGTGAATCTGAGGAGGAGGCTGCGGATGAGATAGACAGACTTACTTGACAAACTAGACAAAGTGCAATTTCTGCAAAAATTGCATGGGAATCCTGAAAAGCTGAATTAAATTAGCTGAAAGCTAAGATTTGAATGCACGTCCTTAAATAATTTCAGTGAAATTATAAGTAACACATCCTACAATAACTTCATGCTGACATAGCATTAAGCAAGCTAGCTCATTTGAATGCAATGTGCTTAACTTGCCTAATCGCAAGATGACATCATTGCCAGGTTGGAAGAGTCAGTAGGACAGAGTTCGTTCTTAACTACGTGTGATTACGTGCAAATGACAGTGAGGCTAAGTTCACTGAAAATTTGACCTTTTAGCACTAAAAATGCATCATGCCTAAGTAATTTTCTGATAAATGCAAGCAAGCCGTTACTGAGCCAAAATCTCCCCTGATGAGGTAAAGACTATCAAATGAAATCAAAGTTACACCATCCAAAACCTTCTTTTGTATAATAATAGAAAATTGCTCTCTGGAAACACTGCCCTTGGCGCCGATGATGCACTTACGGGTATACGGCACATTGGTAGATTTGGCCACAAAATCATCAGTTTTCTGGAAATACAAACAAACATGCGTCTTGCATGGTGTTGGCATTTACTCTGATTGTTTAGCCATACCTGCAATCACAGGAAGAAAACTGGTGGCAATGCCAGGAAAAAGGGAATTAATTTGTAAATTTCCTTAGCTATAGACAGTGCCAATAAACTGAAGGTAAGAAAAAAAACTAAATGGGATTTCTATCAATGCTCTGGAAGCATTTACGACTGGCTTTGGCTGATATTAAGAATAAAGTTTAGAAAAAAACATTTAAGACTATTTACTGGGGTGATTTTACTTTGGCTGACTCAAAAAAAAACATACATGTATTTTTGTATTACTTGCAAACCTCACCTGTTAATGGCAAGCATATGCAACCCAACAAAAATAAAGAACATAAGACAATATATATGATAATAATAAGTAGTGACGTATACAAAAGCAACATATACGTCACTATTGATTATTCTCTCACTTGTTTCGAAACGACCTCCGGTTTCAATGACTGCCACATTTCTGATGAATTCGAACGCAATATTTGGTGATGATGTCACCATCTTATCTTGCTGGCCAGCTAGCTAACGTGTTTTTAAAAATCCAAACCCTGCATTAAAATACTTGTCATGACAGTACTGCCGTAATGTTCATCCAGATAAGACTGCTAAACAGAGTATAGACTTTAACACGCTTGTTTTAACTTGATATGTGTGGCTCGCTGACGAGCTTGCTAGCCAGCGTTAGCAGTTAGCAACGACACAAATTCACTCCCTGGTTATCTAACTAAATTACCTGGATTTCCCGACACCACTTTCTCCGATGATTAGTATTTTCAACGTTGTCAGAATGTCCTCTTCCATTGCCTCCAATAGGCAAACTGTCCGTCTATACAGAACAACACAACCGACCGTTTAAACAGTATTTCCGAATAGCTAGCATTCCTGTTTACTGATTTGGGTGGGCTGAGTTTGACACTGACAGCAGCGTCCAAAAAGCCAACAGTTTCCGGTTTGACGTATTTGAGTTTCCGGTTTGCAAGCTAATTTACTGTATGTGACCAAATTATCACACACACAAAATCGACATGTTTTTACATAATAGAAAATAAAACAATTATGTACATATAGTTTTATCAAAAGGTGTAATAGTAAATGTAAAACCATTATTTATACATATATAAAACATAATATATATCTATTATTGCACTCCACAAACAAAGAAAGCAAGTAAAACTTTATATTTATGTGAGCTTTGTATTATAATTTTGTAGAAGTTTCTTTTCCTGCGTATTTGGCTCCCACTGGCTGTTATACTGTTTTGTACTATTGTTTGTTAAATAAAATATTATTAAAATAATAATAAAAAAAAGTCCAACCATTTCCGGCTAGACGTGATTGAGCTTCCAGTTTGTGATCCGTTACGAATTTATCAATAACGATCAAAATATTTCTTCCACAAATAGGAAATAAATTAATAACATATTTTATCAATAAATGTAATTATAACGGTAAAAATAATTATTTACACATATAGAAAATAATAAACATATATTTTTACATAAAGACTACCTGTATTCAGCACTTACGTGTCACGACTTGTCATCCCCCACTCCCACCCGACCCCCACACACACCCAAGGCCAACAATAAGAAATATACATCAACACTGTTTTGAGAGTTTATTTAATAAATAAGTCATTACAGCATTGGGAGAGAACATGGTGATCGAAATAAAAGGCACTTTTCAAACAATACTGTAAAGGCGCGTGTGTGGTACTTCTGAGGCATTAAGGTGAATGATAAAATAGTTTTGCAAAACAAAACAAAAACAAAGTACGGCTGAGAATCAAGTCAACAAAACAAGATTTTTTAATTTTTTTTGGCATACTTCGCAAAAACAGGAAAGGACCTGAGAATAAATAAGTCACTCTTATTGGTAAATCAGATGTATTACAATTGGTTGCTTTTATAAAAACAGAAATCCTTTGACTCAACATGGCTATCATTTCTTAATGTTACAAGTGGTATACAGTCCATTTGTGATTGCATATCAACCGCACAAATGAAAGTTGATATTAAACATGTCCATTGTGGTTTAATTCCTTCAAAGTATGAAAAACAGTGCAACAAAACGTCATTATTTCTGAGCTGCAGTCCAAACTTCATTTACAAATATTCATTCACCTTCGCAACATGAAAACTTAGCAAAAATGTTAAACTAAAGAATTTAAAATGCTTTTTTTTTTCAAGATATACACATAATGTGGCATAATGTTGCTGCTATGGCTGATGATTTTTTTTCTCGTAAATATCAAAAGCACCTCAGATCTTGTCACAGAGAAAGACACCACAGACAAACAGTCAGTGCAGAAAGACACAAGCTGGGGAGCAAACAATAAATTTAAGAAGCTGAATATTTCTGCGACATCAATTATAATTGATGATAATCTGCTGGTAAAACAAGTGAAATGATATGCCCGCACCAGACCTTTGGCAGGATAGAAAAACAACTTAAATCCATAAACTTTCAAGAAAAATGAATTTGAAAAGTATATACACATACTGTACATCTAAAATACAACAAAAGCATATAAATATGTGTTAGTAAAAATACAGACGCATGTGCATTGTAATGACGAAGCAACAAAATAATCCTCCTCAGAAGCCAGCAAACCTACAACAAAAGCTGACCATGTCAAATTCTTGTTCATCATTTGCCTTCATATTTGGGATTGACCACAGTCGTAACAGCACTCTTGTAGATAGGATTTTCACCCTGGAACATAAACAATAAGAATTACGGATAATACAAAACATGTCTCAAAGCTCATAATCACGCAATCCGTTTGGCAACCATTGTTTATTTTTTTTTTGTAATGTATTAATTTACAGCGAACTCAAAACACAAGCATGCCTCTCTTTAAACGTATACTTACCGGAAAATGTCTTTTTGTAATTGTAGCCAGAAATGACACTTGATCCTCAAATCTTGTGCATCACAGCACACTCATGCACTTGCTCAGCTCATGTATTATTTAGGGTTTTGCAAATAGAGAGACAAAAAAAAAAGATACTGGGAGATAGTGCGCACACAAACAACCCATGCAGGAAAGTAAAGTGGAAAGAATACAAACTTAAAGGACAGCAGCTCTACGTCCATAGTTTGGATTCTGGAACTGATTGATAGGACTCTTGTATATGGGGTTGTCTTGCTACAGATAGAGAATGAGCACAGAAAGATTTCAACAAGGGTGGGGGGCGAACGATAAGACGGAGACTGAGAAAAGGCAAGAATGAAAACATAAAAGACGTACATAACACAAAAGGTCTCAGAGTGAAAGTGAACACTACTTATATTGTGCCTGTGGAATTGAGTTAAGCAGCACTGCCCGTTTTTATCTATCTGAGGGGGCGGCCATTTTGCCACTTGCTGTCGACTGAAGATGACATCACAGATGCTCAGGGCTCAGGCAACGACCAATCATGGCTCACCTGTTTTCTGAAGCTGAGCCGTCATTGGTCGCTACCTGAGCTCTGAGCATATGGGATGACATTTTCTGTTGATAGCAAGTGACAAAATGGTCGCCAGCTGTGATGGGTGGGGATTTTGCTGCTTTAAGTGGAAGTCAACAATAAACATTTCTTGAGAATAATGTTATTTGTTACCTCACTAGTCTAAACATGACATTCTGATTAATGTTACATTTGTAGAATAGGAGTTATGAAGCAAAATCCAGCCAATTTTATCCATTTTAGGGGGAGCAAATGGGATGTCATTTTCTGTTGACAGCAAGTGACAAAATGGCCACACTCTGAGATGAAAAAAACACACACATAAAAAAAAAAAAAAGGTGGATTTTGCTGCTTAACTCATATTCCACAAACACAATATTAATAAGATTGCTGTGTTTAGACTAGTGGGGCTGCATACAAACTACTATTGTTGAAAAAAAAAAAAATACCCCAATCCCACCACAAGGTGGAGGAAGAGACATACGTTTCATAAACTAGAGCAGTGGTTCTCAAATGGGGGTACCTGAAAGCACTCCAGGGGGTACGTGAGATTTAAAAGAATATGTAAATATTTCAGAACAATATAAATTCATAAAATGAATTTTATGGCTATTCAATTTCAGTAACCTAAAAAAAAAAACATCTCCCGCATACCAGAACGGTTTGACCCAACTTGTCATATGTCACCTAGAATTACCTGTCAATCACTTGAAAACTTTATTTAAAATTTAGTTACGATTTCTTTTTGAGAACAGAGCTTTACTATGATCCCAAAAGATGACACCTAATGTTGATAATAGTCTGTATGTGCAAAATATTTATTTATTTATTTTAGGGGTGCACCGATTGATTCCTTAATTTTGGGTGATCGGTGATCGGCAAACCCCATAAAAATAAAGCGATCTTTTCCACCGATCTCATCTCCGTCCTCAGAGGTCTGAAAAAGTCAGCTATTGTCCTCTTCTGCTGAGATGACGAATTGGCTTTTCATTTTTATTTGGGAGAACTACTTCATGTGCTGTTAAAACAACCCGTTTGCATTATTTCACAGCTATCGTTCAATGTTTTCCACTAAAACAAAACTGGAACACTGAAGGTGTATGCTGCTTGTTACGGGAAGAAAATCGGGATCGGCAGGTCAGACTTTTTAAAAGATCGGGAATCGGCGATCGGCCAGAAAATTGTGATCGGTGTACCCCTAATTTATTTATTTGTTTGTTATCTCTTTTTAGTTCAAAATACTTCAAGAGACCTCATAAATACAAATAGCGTTCCAAAGTTGAATAAATCAGACAATGATGGATGGCACATCATTCTGTTTGATTTATTTCTTTTTTTTTCTTCAATTAGAAATGCACTGCGCTGTTTAGGGGGTACGTCACTGAAAAAAAGTTGAGAAGCACTGAACTAGAGCTTTCATCACTCCACCACTAGGTGGAGCCTGATTACAGCTCATTGGGTCGTGCGCCTCAATCCTGCCATATTGATGTTGGCCAATGACTGTACACCCGGCAGGAAGTAGGGAAAGGAGGAGGCGCAGACACTCCCCGGAAAAAGCTTCGGCATAACATTCCCTAAAAAGTCCATGGAGCCTCCAACATTTTTTCCGTTTTATTTTGAGTGCTGGTCAAAGGCAACCTATTGGATCTGTTTCTCCAGATGAGGCTGAAGAAAAAGAACATGAGCCACTTCGTCGCAATATTAAACGGTCTGCAAAGCTCGTCTGCTGTTCAGAATAACACCAGCTTCACAAATGTACCGTTTCAAGGCCAACATTGCACCACAGACTCTCCAAACCTGTTTTGTGCATTGATAAGACTCAGGGAACTGCAATAACCCGCCAGCATCTCACACAGCTTCCAGAGCCTCACCGTATCCCATTTGGCGTTCATCTTCTCCTTCTCAAATTTGGCAAACTCTCTTCTGTCATGGATGATTGTCAGCAGCTTCCAGATGAGCAGCAGAGCCAAACCAATTAAGACAATGCCCGCAACGACACCCGCCACAATGGGTATGATGTCGGGACCAGCGGGGCAGTCTGAAACACAGCGAAACAAACGTATCAAGGAGACTTTCAGGCAGTATGTACAGCAACTTAAGAGGTATTTTTGGAATGCAATTGCCACAAAGCCTGAAGTGAACTTCAACCACATATGACTTCCAACTTACCCAGAGCTTCAACCACATGGACCTCCTTTTCTGTGTTGTTGTTGACAGCGTAGGTGTAGTAGAACCAGCAGTCGTTGGCGTCCCTCTCCTTACAGTGCATCAAAGGATAAGAGGCGTCGTTCGGCTGAGGCAGCTTTTCCCTGGTCTTCACTTTCATCAAGTTGAAATAGCTGCAGTCGCGCTCACACGTTTCCTTCAACTCGCCTGTGCCAAATGCCCGACACTGGACGCACTCCCTGAAGGAAACGTAGGTCACCACATGTGATGAGCAATGTTCTACTACGGAAGAGGATTAGGGCCAGTAAAGAGAGGACAAAAAACGTTGGCAGGATTCTGACTTTATTCTCAGAATTCTGACTTTAAAATCTGAATTCTGAGATTAAAGAAAATTATTAATAAAAAAAAAAAAAAAAATATATATATATATATATATATATATATAGACCAATCAATGTAGTTTACGGAAAGGGGATTAGGACCAGTAAAGAGTAAATAGAAATTTAAACATGTAAATACCATAACTGTCTATTATGACAGTTATGGGCATTGTCTCACTGTTTTCTACAGTTATTTTTTTTCCAAAATAAAAATAAAAATCTTAAACTTTCACATTTATTTATTTTATTGTCAATTTTTTAAATAAGATTAATAATTCAAAAAAGTATTAATTAATCATTATTAATTAATTAATTATTATTAATTACTTTTTTATTAATTATTATTCATTTAAATGATTTATTATGAATTATTTATTTAAAAAATAATAATTCAAACATTTTTAATAAATAGTTCCCTGAGATTAAAATGGTTTTATATTGACGTTTTATCGGCCATCAGATTTTTAAAAAAGGTCCATACCAATATTCGTGAAAATGCTCGATATTAGTGTTTATTGAACAATTTTTCTGACTTTTCAAGATGTAGAAGTTTTTTTTCTTAGACAATAGACATCCTTTTAAATTCATAACACATTTTTCAGGGAGCGAGTCTTAAAAAGTTAAATGGATACTTTAAAAAGTAACTACCATAACTCTCTTTTTTTTTGTTGCAAAAAATAAAATAAAATAAAAAAATCTTCAACTTCCACATTTCTTTATTTTAATGTCGAACAAAAACAAATGGTTAACTGAACATGTAAATAAATAATTCCCTGAGATTAAAAAGGTTTAAATGTACTTTTTATCAGCAAACCGATAAAAAATAAAATAAAAAAAAAGGCCGATACAGATATTCATCAAAACGCCCAATATCGGTGCCTTGAAATAAGGCCGGGTATCAGTACTCGCCCATCCCTATAAACAACTTGAAATTGCTGTGTTATGTATTAAAGAGTGCCCTCCAAGTACTTCATTTCTGAAAGGTCAAACTTACTTGTGTTCAGTGCACACTCCTGGACAGGTAGGGCACGCTTCGCAGGTGGGACCCTGGAATTTGGGGTCCGTGCATTTGCAAGTGCCGCATTCACACGTCCCTCTACCGTTGCAAATCTGCTTGTTGGTTGCTAGGCACGTGCTGGTATCCAAGGAACAATCGCAGGCGCTCCCAGTCCACATGATGTCACAGATGCACACTCTGCACTCACAACGTCCGTGCCCTAAGGAACAAAAAACAAAACACAAGAAGGGACGATACTTAATATTGCCTCAAAATTGCTTTCCGAGTTCCATGATGTTGCTCACCTCCGCACAGTCTGTTTCCGGAGCGGTCGCAGTTAAAGTTGTCACACTCGCAGTACAGTCCGCTGTAGCGCTCTTCCGGATTCTCTCTCTTCTTGCACTCGCACGTGCCGCACACGCAGTCGCCGTTGTTGCTGCAGATGTCCGTGCCGTTGTCTTTGCGGCAGGTGCGGTCCATGTCCTCCGTGGCCACATCGTTGCTGCTGCATTCGCACTGTTTGCCGACACGCCCCTCGTAACACCTGGGATGAATGAGTTTTTGCCGTTTATGATGAACCAACCATTGTAGTAATCTCCGTACTTACTTGCAGGCTCCGCATTCATAGGTCCCATTCCCGAAGTGGCAGTCAACGCTGTTGGCGACGCCCTCTTTATGGCATTCGCACTCACAGATGAAGTTGAGGGTAATTTCTACCTCCTCTGTAAAGCCCAAAGGTTTGATCTTGATTGTCTCAGGCTTCGCTTGCTTTGGACAGCCCTTAGATGTCACACTGATGGTAAATGTGACCTAAAATGAATAAATAAATAAATAAATAAATACATAAAACAATAAATGAATAAATAATAAAATAAATAAATAAAGAATAAAATAAATAAATAAATCAACACATAATAAAATAAATAAACACATAATAAAAAAAAATAATAAAAAATAAATAAATAAATAAAAAAAAAAAAAATAAAATAAAAATAAAAATAAAAATAAAAATAAAAATAAAAATAAAAATAAAAATAAAAATAAAAATAAAAATAAAAATAAAAATAAAAATAAAAATAAAAATAAAAATAAAAATAAAAATAAAAATAAAAATAAAATTAAATAAAAAAATAAAAATAAATACAATTTCCAAATTCTATTCCTCACCTCATCTCCAATTGAAATATTGGAGCATTTCCGTCCATTTTCACCCTCAGTAATGACTCCATTTTTACAGCGGGATGTGTACGCAATAGTCACTCCCTCTGGAAGCTTGCTGTTCTCCAGAATGACCTCAGACGAGAGCGACTGTCAAACAAAGAAGAGATAATAGCATGGATGGAGATTTTTTCCCCTGCAATGGAATTTCATCTGGTAGTTTTGTTTAGACAGAAGGCTGTACAAATGGCCTAACTGAGCATTAAATCAGAGAATTTGGGATATGTCAGAATAGTCTTTGGGATATTTCTTAGCTCAAAGATTAACAATAAGTTATCTTCTAATGATAGTTTGTGTTTAGACTAGTAGAGCTGTATAGAACGTACTGTAAAAAAAATTTGGGATGGCCTTCCCCTTTAAGTAAAAAGGCTATAAAAAGTGGTTTGTGTGACATACATACTATATACTTTATACTTGTCTGTCATACTTACATTGTAAGCATCTATAATGAGGTTGATAACATTGCTTGAGTTGGCAGACAGGGTGCCCACTGCAGACTTTGGTATTAGATTTTTCAGCTCCTGGGGACACAATAGAAAGTTACATTTCTTTTTCTTTTTTTCAATAAACCTGTTAATCATAAGTTTGGTTTCCATCCACCCATTTTTATTCCAATTTTCAAGAAATGTGAAAATACTGAATGGAAATGCTAGAAATTCGAAAAAGGGCCCAAAATTCGCAAAAAAAGTTTTTATGTTCGGAGGGGGTGGATTTTGAAGCGTACCGAAAAAAGGAAAATGCTAATTTTGGCTATGGAAAAAGGTTTTGCGAATAAACGCTGACAAGCCCGGATACACGTCGCACGTGCATTTGTAGTCACAAAGCAATGGCTGACGATAAAGTCTCTTGTTTCATCAGGAAAACAAAGTATATTTCTATCCGTTTCCGTTTTGCAGCAACTAGCATTAGAATATAGCTAGGTTTCATCATTATTCACAAATTTGTGAATATCCAGAAGGGGAAAGAGCTTTTTGCAACATGGCTCTTATACTCTGCTGCCACCTCCTGGACGTTTTTGCAATAACTAGCATTGCTTCAAGCACTCTCTTTAGTTCAGAAGCTGCATCAAAGCCTTCTGTATGCTCTTGCATTTAAAACAACAACAACATATAAATACGTCTTTGGGAGCATGGTAATATTTAAAATAGAACATATTTATACATTTTTGTGAATATTATTGCAATTTTCGATGAAAAACAGCAAAGAAACGCTACGGTTTATCAAGAATTACAAAAGCAAACTCATACGACGTCATTGCACAACGCAGCTGCTTCCTGTTTTTCTTTTTCTTTTAAATTACTGGTGGATCACATCTCTATAGTCGCAAAAGAAGAACAGATGGAAACGGGCATAAGTCGCATGTCTGTTTTGCGCATTTTCAATAAATTGGCTTAAAAAATTCAAAACAATGGGATGGAAACCCCTTCTACAGAGCATATAATCCAAATAAGCAGCTAAGTACTGCACGATAGTTGTTTTTCGAATAATTTGCATGGACACTATTGCATTACGAAAGTTTTATTGCTCAGAAGCCCACCGGAGCTTCTGTGGGGTTAGTCATTGAAAGAACCTTGATCACACTCAGATCAGAAATTATATGGCTGCACAGCAGATGGAAATCATCAGAGATTCAAGGAGGGACGTTGCCATTAATTTGTAACAGATGTCTCGGCCTAGTCGGATTTTTTAAATACTGTTGTTCCTTTTATTTATTCATACTCTAGAAAGCTACACTGAACATCTTCCCAAATTGTCACATACATGAGTAAACAAGAGTATTAAGATTTACACTTCTGAATTCCATCTGTACCAGAAGCTAAAACTTAACATTTAGTTTACTTGATGTATCATTGATTTATCTGGTTTGAAGTGAATAAATGTAATTAAAATTTTCACCAAAAATATAAATTTCCTATGAGATCAGTGGCTCTTAACCTCGAACTTCAGGGGTTTGGTGAGACAGCCTTGGGGGTTCGGCGGAGGTCAAGACAGTAGACACACACCCCACTCAAATGATTCGTTATGGTGCAGCCTGCTTGGCCTATCTGAATTTGGTGCGTTCAGTAATCGACTTGTGGCTGTTATGATGGTACGTCGTGTGATTTCTTTATTATTGTAATCTCTTAATACTACAAAAAAAGAAAGAAAGTGCTCCGACGAATATGTGCAATTTGAATTTTCTCATTAAAGGTTAAGAGAGCCACATTCGATGAAAAGGCTACTTTCCCTGTTCATTTTGTTCACATGTTAACATTTACCTATTTCTTGAATTTGAAAAAATATATTAGGGGTGCCAAGCGATTAAAATTGTTAATCGTAATTAATCGCATAACTTCAATAGTTAACTAATAATTATTTGTAAATTTAAAATCTGTTCTAAATGTACAATAAAATGCACATACTCGTTTACATAAAAGTGGGAAAAATGTAAATCATAAAAAAAAAATATATGAATAAACTATTGGAAATATGACTGCATCTTTTAGTCATTGATACAGTAATTTCAGAATAATTCATAACATTGAGTTAAAATTAAAACGATGTACTGTACTGTAAAAAACAAGTGTTATATTGATTTGTGTTGGTAATTTTTCTGCCACTAGATGACATTATTGCATTTGTAAGACATCAGTGCATTTTCTTTTCATATTAAGAGCTATCTAATCTTTAACAAAGTAACTTGTGAAATTCTGCGCAGTTTTAAAATTGTAAAATACAACAAACATGACCCCAGTCTCCATAAACATATGCATTATTATTAAATTTATTTCTGCTCAATTTTGTAGTGGACGTGTCTGGCTTTCCAAGGGGTGGTAATTAATTGCGTGTTCAAGACATTTGTGGCGTTTAAGGAACTTTAAATTAACGCACTAATTTTGACACCCCTAAAATATATATATTGATTTATTTTTCAATAAAGAAGTGTTTGTGAATGTGCATAGGAAACTGGTGGGGTTCAGTAAGAGCCAAGGTGTTAAACAGTATTGTGTATAATTATAGTGTATACACATAAAAAAATTAATTAATTAAAAAAAAAAGCAAACTAACTTGGTAAACAGGCTGAAACTCCTCTGTGACAGCAAAGATGGTTTGAATGTTATTGTCACTCAGTTTCTGAACCAAGTGAGCAATCGAAGGATAGTCCTGAATAAAGAAAAAAACATTAAATTCAGAAGAGTGACCGTTTTTTATTCCCCAAATAAGGAAACTTGGATACTCACATAGTAATGGCTCATAGTGTACGAATTGTTCTCTAAATGACATTTTCCGTCATTGGGCAGTACGATGCCACCTAACTTGCCATCTCCTGCAAAGTGGAAGCCGGCGTCAGTGGAAAACACCAGAAGGCGAGTCACATTCCTCCAACCAATCTGCTCCTGAGAGATGAGAAAAAATGGATACATTGTGAAATACTGCCAGTTTCGATAATGATGTGCATGAGCTTTTGTTTAACACAAAAATTTTGATGGTCTCATAAATTCGCTGTGTTCGCACATAAACATGTATATTGGTTATACATCCCTTTGAGCAAGTTATGATCGTGGGGAAAACAACTTGCGTATGATTAGTGCTGCTTCAGTGAATAGGTACAAGTTTATTTTGTTTTTACCGCATACCCCACACACAGCCACTTGCATGATGGCATCGAAGCCACCCTCAGGAGAGTCCAGGTTTCCAGAAATATGCTGCTGGCCCACCAGGGTGTTGAACCTTTTGCCATCACTGGTGAGCTTAAGGACGTTCTTGTAGCTGAATGGGCTGGTGCAGTTCTGGTCACCGGTGCAGGGGTTCAACAACTTGGCCGGGGTGGTGCTGATGTATGGCATGACTGTCTTCTCCACAAAAGAACCAAAGCCTGTGATATTGGGATGACACAATATGATTTAGTGTGAACAAACTTCCAAAATACAAATTGGGAACTAAATTCCATACATAAGTTATCCCATATTTACTCTTATTGTATTGCAAAACATGACTTATGCTATTGCAGCTGCAGGGCAAGAACTGAATCACAAGATAGCGGCTGAAACACTTTGCGGATGAACTGTTGAACTTTGACCTTCAGCGCCGAAAAAAGACACTAGAGATAGACCGATATGCCTTTTTCAGGGCTGATACCGATTATCGGAGGCCAACAACCAATATTTGAAGCCGATATACATTTGCAGGAAAAAAAAAAAAGTTGGTGTCAGAATTTTTTATAATAAAATAATAATAAAAACTCCAGCACTTGACTGCTTAAATGCCCTCAAGGACATTAAACAGCTTTTGTGATTTGCAATATGTTAAAGGTTTTTTGTTTGACCATCAGCTTGTGCACCAAATATAATGTGGCTTCCGCACACTAACTGGCCAAATAGCCACTAATTTGCGGGCTAACTGTTAGCTCACGGGCTAACGATTCACCCACACGCTAACCCCGGGATAACTCCCAAATAGCCGATAAAAAAGGCTATTAGGTTAGCCCGCGAGCTAACCTAATAGCCGTTCATTTGCGAGCTAGCCGGTTAACTAGCAGGCTAATAGCCGCTAATTCACGAGCTAACAGTTAGCTCGCAGGTTAACCATTCCCCATGACGCTAACTCCCAAATAGCTGCTAATTCGTGAACGGTTAGCTCACGGGCTAACCGTTCACCCACACGCTAACCTCGGAATAACTCCCAAATAGCCGCTAAAAAAACGGCTATTAGGCTAGCCCGCGAGCTAACCATTAGCTAATAGCCGCTAATTACTGCTTATTGGCTGTTAGCATTGCACAATATCACGCCTGTATTTTTATCTGCATAATGACTCATATCCTTGAAGGTTGTTGCTGTGTCTACCCCTCCCCTTTAGAGCAGCAACATCTGTGTAAACTAGGGAAAATCCTATTAAAAAGAGAGGACATACCTATCCTGAAGTCAGATGTGATCGTTGACATTTTGAGCATTAAACTGGTTCCCAAATTCTTTACATTTTCCAGATCGTCTTTCATGGAATAAGAAAGGTCCATCAAGTAGTACAGGTCAATGGGATAATCTTCTGCCCGCTTGAACTTCAGCTTGAAAGACTGAGGCTCACCTGCACACACACAAGTCAGATTTTAACTCGTATCAATACAAGTAGAGAACATAATCACAGAAAGCTAATCAATTCTTTACCTGATCTGAGGGTGAGACTAAGCTTTTGAGGTTGGATCTGGGTGATTTCTTCTGGCTTAAGTTTATCCGCTCCCTTTCTGCGGTTGGTCACCATTTTGTTCTTGAGGATCCTCTTTTCTCCACGAGGGTTCTCTATCAACCTCTCTCTACAACCTCTGTTCTTTAGTGAATGCAGCTCATCGCATCGGGTGGACACGGTCTCACCTTGTTTTAGGAAGTCCTGAAATCAGCAGTTATTACAGCCAGAAATTAGAAATTTTAAAATGGTATTGTAAATTGTCAGATCCAGCGCTTGTAAATCAATTAAATGGCAGTAGCTTTAAATCATTATGGGAATGCTGTTTCTAACCTTTATTATTTCAGGCACTTTTTTTATAATGCTCACTTTTTTGCCGTGCAACAACAATAAACTTGCTACACAAATTCACGCCTCCCGGGGCATATATCGTCTGATTCCACATTACTTACAATATTTTCATTTTCAATTATTGCAGTTCAAGTTTTATTTTTATTAATTTATTATTTAAATACAATTAATAACTTATAATTATCAAATAATTACTTTCAATTTACTTCATAAGCATTCCGCATGTATTAAAATCTTAGCATTCAGCTATTAGCATTCAGCGTTCAGCATTCCCACGCAATTTCCCCAGGATTTGCACTTTGTCTAGTTTTAAAAAAATAGTATTCCAGGGTTTCTGCAGGTATCATTAAATCTAATTGAATGCTTTTCAAATGTTGTTTTCAATGCAACTTAAAACTAATTTAATGCCCACGTCGTACCGAATATATTGTTTATGTTAGGGCAGTCAGTTTATTAGAATTTTTTATCGTAATTGCATGATTACCATAGTTAACTCACGATTAATTGAAAATTAATCGCACGTTATATCAATATCTAGTTTTTCATACTTAATATAAAAGTGGACAAATATGGTTAACAAATACAAAAATGGTTGTATCATTTAGTTCATTATTAGAGTAATTTTATAGTAAGTAACTCATGAAGTTACAATAAACAGTTACAGTTAAAAGGAGGGTGAAACATTGAGTGATAGATTTGTGTTGAGGTAATTTTCTGCCACAAGGTGGCATTAGTCTTTCATGTTGGACATTAGTGACAGGACAGTATGTTTTTCTTTTCAAATTCAGAGCAATTGTAATTTTGAACAAGAAGCAACTCGTGGACTCCACACTATTTACTAGTCAACAGTCCCCGCAAAGACATATTTTTTTTCACATCTATTATTGCTAAATTGTGTTATAAGTAACTCATTTGCACAATATTGTATGTAAAATAAAGCATGACCAACACCTGTATTTAATGCCCTAATTCTAGCCAATTCCATTGAATGTCTTTTAATGCTTGTTAATGACCCGCGGAAACCCTGTATTTAGAGCATCGATTCATACCGGGTCTGTACACCAGCCACATTTTGCTCCAGCCTGGATGCACTCTCCACAGTATCTGGCATTTGCACTGATGCACTCATTCCCCTCTGAAAAACAAAGAGAGAGAGAGAAAAAAAAAAAAGGATGCAGCGTCAGAGCCTAGCCCCTGCAAAGTAAGCAGCCTTGTAAGCCCCCGTGTTTACACGTCAGTTCATCTGGAACGCTGTGGCTCTATCGTAATTAGAGACCGGATTGGAATATCCAGCCACCATTATTCTCTCTATGGTGCTGAGTTGGACCTTCAGCGCTAGTCAATGACATCATCAGGATGTAGGTAGCTACCTCTTTTTCGAGAAGGGATGTAGTCATCACTATGAATAACACATTTACACATAAACACATACGCAACAGTATAACAATGTTCGATCAGTGTAACAGAGACCAAATTTACCTTTCTGAGCATTGCAGAAGACTCCTAACAATGTAGATATCAAAAGCAGCTTCAGGTCCATCTGAAATAACATGGGAACATGATATTCCATTATGCTTGCCTTAACATCAGAACTCATCATTTCCTGTAAAATAAATAAATAAATGCACTGAAGAGCTATAGGCTTGGCAGATTGAATCTGTAACCGGTTGAGGTTTAACTGGTGGTAATAAATTATCTTGTGTCTGGGGGTTGCTTGGCTATTTTCAGCCCGTCGCAGGGCAACAGGCAGCTGATTTAATTCAGACACAGAAAAACATTGTATGGGAATATTCATATGCGCGCGCACAAACACACAGCGTGTGGACTTCAGTCTGTCTTTTCCCACAATTCCTTTTACTGTAAATAGCCCGAGTTCCCTAGAGTCCTTCTCGAGCAACGTATATTGACCTCTCAGCTGTGTGCAGGTCCTCTGGCCAGGCAAATCGATTCATCCCGTCTTGCTCTTAATCCAACTCTCATGACTTAATAATGATAAGGGGACTGTGCTGAACAGCTGGAATGGGAACATCTAAAGTCACAATTACCATTTGTTTTCAGTATTATTGTTGACATTTACGTTTGTTACTAGAACGGGCGACCCGGTTTGTTTTTATGCTTTGCGCCTAAAATAAGTGTATATATACCGCAACAGACAGTCTTTCTGGAGTAAGGTTAGATCGATTATCGGCTGAGCTGAATATTGGCGCAGAGAATCAGCTCAGTCGATAAACATTTGGACAAATATGGCCGTCGGCCATTTTAAAGGATCATATGTCCGATAATAGAACCATTTTAAAAATGTTAACTTCAGGGAACTAATTATTTAAAATTTCAGAAATGCTGCTGACCCTGGGAACTCTCACCTTCTGTTTTTGTTTGAAATTCAAATACAATTTTAATACAGATATTTAGAAATTTGGGAAAACTATTTACTGTAAAAAACAACAGGGAGCTATTTACTTAAGTTTGTATTTAACTGTTGAAGACATGCTACTGCCCCTGGGAAATCCCTGAACTTTTGACTAAGATTTTTTTTTAACTCCAATATTTTACAAACCCTAAAAGTTCAATAAACATTTGCTTAAAAATTTAAAAAAATTGTTTGTTTGTATTTTTTTTTTTAATTTTAATGCCAATATTTTCCCTGTTAGTGAAAATGAATATCGGCTCCAAATATCAGTTACCAGCATCCGTGACTACTATTAATCTGTATCACCCATGAAAAAAAACATATCAGTCTATCTGTATTCTGTAGTACCCTGGGCCACGAACGTGGTTCTCACAGACACCAGGTAGCCCTCTAGGACATGCTCCAAAAATAGCTCACCAGTGATGGGGCATTGTGATTTCCTTGGAACGTTGTATAAGTGATCTGATAATTCATGGAAATAAAGTGTTGCATATTGGTATTTGCTTCCTACTTTTTGTGAGAAATAATTATCATGAAGAGATTCTTCACATAAATGAATGTAATTAATTATTAATTTAGAATTGCTTCCATTGATTGACTACACGGGTAATCGATCCGCCCCACCAATTTCTGGAGTCGACTTAGACGATTTTCTTTTTCTCCCCAGCCCTAACAATAACCTATACTGGTGATAATGATAATAGATGATTAAAGGTAATTTGAACTTCTTTTTCAAACCAAATTGCACTAATCAATAGCCAAGAAGTAGCTCTCATCTTCAAAATTGGTGTTGACCCCTGCTCTAGTAACTATTTCTCCACATCAGAAATGCCACTACATTTTTAAGGTTCCACGATGGAGGACTTCAAATTAAAATCAAAAAATCAAATTCACACATGGAATGTACAAACAATAGCCAGATGACCCTTAAATCACAAACTCCTGAAAGTCATTGCTAAGAGAATTTCCACGAGAGTTTCCCAAATGCAATCATCCAGGCAGGAGTCTCCAATTAGAGCTTGATGTAACAACTTATTACTCGTGTTTAAGATCAGTGGCAGTTCCTGGCTATTCATAGAGAGCCCATAAAAGACTGCATTCCCTTGCACTGCGGTAAACGAAGCGCTGACGTTCAATGTGGGGTGTTAAGTGATGCATTCCCCTCAGTGGCTGAAGTATGTGCGCGCACCAGTGTCCGATTATAAAGGCACATACACGTCGACGGTTTGTCTACAGTCGCCGAGATTAGACTGCAATACTGTTGTGTGTCGTATTACCGTATGAGATAAGTCGAGCATTTAGCCTAGCTGTGGCGGTCATGCACCTCCATCACATTGAGTGTTTGGAAAGCTTCATTTTTTTTAATGATACTTAGTCTGCATGTAACATTTCTGGGACCATAAAAGCGAGGAAAACAACATCTTCTGACATTGTTATTATTTGAGATTCACCTTCAGCTTCAAATGCAGACACCAGTGATGTGTCAGAAGCCTGTGAGGCTTTGCAGCTGCACAGAGGAATGTTCCAAAGAAAACTGGAACAACTTTGTAGAACAGGCCAAGAAAATGCTTTCTGGAGGAAGTTTGACCGCCTTTAAAACCCTCCTCCATACCTTAGAATGTTGTAAATAATGTATAACTTGTTGGTGTTTGGTACAACATTACTCCGAGACAAATGTACAGTCGTACTCGTTGTTAGTCGCAGGAACGTAACGGCACAGGAAGCTAACAGAATACACATTTGCTGATCACTGATGAGATTAGCAGCGCTTCCAGAGGTGGGTGCACGTAGGCCATATCACCCCTGGGATTAACATTTTTTGGATGAAACCCAGTTGACACTTTTTACGTAAGTAGTATTCTTCTCTTTTGCCGTTTCCTCAAACACACTCAACCCCGTTCTATTAAGGCCAACTATGTTGCTAATCTGCACCGTGATTGGCAAAACCGTGACAAATACTTTTGACATTTCTTTTTTATTTTGGCTCTGAAGCTCTGTGGCTATATCTCAACCACTGGAACATGGAGTGTGGATCGTTCCTTGACGCACACTTGTGAGCTGTGACTATTTACAGGCATCCCAGTGATATCTGGGTTCTATCACTCTGCAGGAGGAGGAGAGGCATGGGAGACGTGGTGGTAAAAACCCGTCAATGAGGTATGACGAGTGCTCGATGTGACGGCCCCTAAAAATACAAGAACTGAGACGGATCGTCAGTCCTGACCGGGTCAGTCCGTGTATTTTTTTTTTAGGCTTTGCGTCATAAAGCACTCGTCGAAAGGTGGCCATCCGTCTATGACGGCCCGATGTAATGACAGTTTTTCCCCACCTCTGCTAATCGGGGAGGGGTGGAAGTACTGAAACCTGCTGATGTCATCATACTACTCTATTATAGATAATATAGATCAACTCATTCACTCCCAGCCATTTTCACTGAAGCAACCCCCTTCGCTCTCGATTTTGACGGATTTCCCAAGGCCCACAGAATATTGTGTTCTAATGCTATGAAAACATGGAACCTAACAAGAGAAAGATTAGAGTTTCTTCTTTCATCAGGATTTTTTTTTAAATCTGTTTCCGTTTTTCAGCAACTAGCATTAGAATATAGTTGAGTTTCATCAGTTTTCACAAATCTGTTTAAAACACTAGGGAAAATGACTTTTTTACAGCATGGCCCTGGTTGATCTCATATATTTTGATGCCACCTACTGGCCGTTATTTAATTTATTTTTTTAACTACCATTGCTTAGCGTCGTCTTCAGGTCAGAGGCTGCATCAAAGCCTTCTTTCTGTATGCTCTAGCACAGGGTTCACCAATTCCTGTCCTCAAGGTCCGGAGTCCTGCAGGTTTGAGATTTTTCTGCCTACCAACTCACCTGATACTAAAGATCAGGATCGTTATCAGGCATGCTGATCAGCTGATTATATTAATAAGGTGTGCTAGCGGGCGGAAACATCTCAAACCTGCCGGACTACGGACCTCCAGGACCGGAATTGGTGAACCTTGCTCTTGCATTAAAAAACATAAAAAACTTATAAATATGTTTTTAGGACCATGGCAATATTTAAAATATAAATTTTTTATACAATTTTGGGAGCAAATGAGTTAACATATCTTGCAAAGAACAGTATGTTTTTGATTGTTGTACTTTTAGCGAGAGTGAAACTAAAGCCTTTTAGCTACCCTCTCTGACCACAAGTCAGAGATTCATGAATCAGTGAGAAAATCACAGACCACAAAAATCGCATTTTCCCTCTCATACAGAAGTAAAAGATTCACATCACTGGATATGAAACGGCTCGCTGTATTCATCATCGGCTCAGATAGTTAACTTAACTCGGCATAGCTATACTTAATCAAAATAACATCATGTTTGCCACGACCATGAAGCAATTATTATAATTCAGCCAATGGAAGAACAATCTTGTTTTCACTTTTAACAGTCTACTGTACTAAAACAGCCCTTAATATGTACTTTTAAATTGGGGAGGGGTGTTAAGGAAGAAGAAAAAGCCAAGTCAGCAGAGGCGAGCAAAGTTTGTGGGATCCTTTCCTTTGGAATCAAGTCAGCCTCTTTGCCTCAGAGTTGGGGAATATGCGCCGCCCCTTTCCTGTTTTTCCTTATTTTCCATTCCTCCTTAGCATGTCTGGGGAAGAACAGATATCCTAAAGCCGTGACTTTTTCTTAAAAAGAGCATTGTGAGTTTGAGCCACTGCCGGTCATTATTCACGGCAGCACTTGCTCTCCACAGTGCTTAATTTAAAGAGAGTTAATTCATTAATATGTAGCCAATATTTAGTTGATTATATTCAGGCCATTTACTACCCCCAGAGCCATTTGTTGGATGTAGAAACTGTTCGAAAATGTGTACTTCTTTACCAGAATGCGTCTTAAAATAGATGGTAAAAAATAAAATCTTGTACACGAGAACATACCAAAAATAACAGTAACATACTTTGAGGGTTTCCATCATGCTTTCAGTCTCTCTCGAGTTGTCTCTGGCATATCTTGGGCATTCCATACTCCCCCTCCTCTTTCCCTCCTCTCCCACTTTACCAGCATCACAACCCACAGCTCACTTGTCCCATATGAGCCAAAACCGAGCCAGCGGCCCTTGACTTAAAACAGCGATGAGAGGGAAAATATTGGCACTCTCAGAGGTGACACGGCGTCCGACAGAACTGAAGGGGAATATGAAACGTCCTCTTTTGGTGTTGTTGTCCATCCCCCATTCTCTAGTCACCATCAGGAGGATCCTCTCATGGAGGACAAAAGCAATGAATCAGGCTGTTCTTTGAGACTGCCCCCCCCCCCCCACTCATTGACACCCCCTTCCCATAAAAGAGGCTCTGTGTGATAAATAATACTAATGAGGCAGACGCTGGTGCCTTTAATCTTTAGGTGCTTCTTTGCTTCCAGCATATTCGTATGAGCAGCAATAAAGAAACCAGTTAACAGTTGTAGATAAAGCAAATGACGGCTTAAATGGTGCCCGATTACATGTTTTATTTTTGAGATGTAAAGGTTGGGAGGAAACAACTGGAACTAGAATAAAAGCTGTGAGCCAGAAGAAGGAATGTTAAACAAAACAAAAAAAAGTTTCCAATCACTCGCATTTCTTCCGTCCATCATTCAATTTAATTCAAATCCTCAAATAAACATACCATAGATGTTTTCAGGAATAATGATGATATCATTATTCTTGTGTTATTTTTCCACTTTTTGAGCGTGTCAGTATGGAGCCAGATGGAGTAACATCGGAAGCATGTGTTATAATTTAATGTGCTGGAAAAGAGCAGCATTGAGTAGTTTTAAACAATAACATCTAAATACAGGTTTGGTTTTGTTTTTTGTTTTTTCATTTAGGGGGTTGTTAAATATTTTTGGGTTGTGCTTTATTTGGGGCTGCAGAAATGAACAACATTTTAAAGTTGGGTTAGTCATAACAATAAGGTCATTCCAAAAACAATAGCTCAGCTAATCCTCACAACAATCCATTTTTTTTTAATCTAAAAAGCTGTTATTGATATCCTAAATGTCAGCTTTATTAGTATCTTATAGAGCTTGTTGTTGCTCTTGAAACTTCTGCTCCGAATTTTACACAAAACACTCAGCCACATCGGGTGGCCTGAAGCCAGCCAGCATTCCGCTTGTGTGTGACAAAGGCTAAAGATACACTCCTATGCAGGGATACGGCCTTCAAAAGAGCTTACGTTCAATCAGTAATGTATAAATTGTCTTGGTTTCGTTTGAACAATTAAGAAAAAAAAACTCATTGATATTGAATAAAGCTTACACTCAAAAGCTGCCTGTTCACTAGTTTGACAGAAACAATTGAGACATTCACAGGCTTGGGTCTGTGAGGGCCAAGTCCATATCACTATACATGGCTACATCCCAAAGGGTGAAAATAACTGTGGCAGTGCGGGAAAGATATTTCTGACTCATCCTTCCCACCTGGCATCTGCAATCACTTCAAAAAGGTACACCATCACAAAAAGACCTCAACTGCACCCAACAGGTTTAAAGTGGTTATAAAAGTGGCCATTTTGGGGTTAAAGCTATTTTAGTTTTTGAGTCAAGGGTGCATAAACCCAAATCAATTTAAGAACAAGAAAGACTACCGACCCCCCAGACTGGTATGAAAATGATAGTGCGAATCCAAAAATGTGAGTAATACCCTAAAAGCTGAAAATCAGTTTAGGCGCTTTGACAAAGTATTTATCAGGTTACTATTGCAAAGATGCGTGTCAGATGACGTACAGTACATGAAGACAAACTAAATTGCAGAAGAAACTTCTCTCCATCAATCCATGGTCACACACCACAAAGTAACATGAATGGGCGGGTACTTGCCAACGAAAAAATAGTCTTCGTTCCCCTTTAAAATATATCGAGATACGTATCGAATTGCCTTTCATTGGATTGCTGCGGTTAGGCCGCATTTACTGTACTGACAAGTTCAATCGTGCGTATGCTGCCACTGACTATATTAAGACACAAAATGTATTGAGTCTTTGAGACCAAGACCAATCTCAAGTACTACAACACTAATCCATTACAGATTTTATAAAAAAAATTAAGCACAAGATTTGAGTGGACAGTAGCGTTGTGACTACAAACGTACATGTGACGAAATATCCTCTCAAAATGTGCGACGTGTATCCGGTCTTGACAGCGTTTATTCGCAAAACCTGTTTCCATAGCCAAAATTCCCCTTTTTTCGATATGCTTCAAAATCCACCCCCTCCAGGCGTAAAAATTTTTTTGTGCATTTTGGGCCCTTTTTCGAATTTCGGGCGTTTTCATTCAGTTTTATTTTCGCATTTCTTGAAAATTCAAATAAAATGGGTGGATCTAAACCCACCTTATGAAGCATTACTGAAGCCATATGTGTCCCTTGGGCAGTTCCGTGGGGGGAGCTTCAGGAGTATGAGGTACCAAATTCCCTAATACGGGCTTTTAATCCCTGCACCACCGATGTCTGAGTTAGGTCCACATTGCCGATTCGTTCCCAATGCCGGTTGGATTCCGCCAAGGCTGACCTTTGCCACCGATTCTGTTCATAACCTTCATGGACACAATTTCTACGCGCGGGTGCTGAGGGGACCCACTCAACGATGCAATACTGAGGCCACCAACTCCATATTGCATCTCTGCTTTTTGCAGATGATTTGATACTGTTGTTGGCTTCTTCAAGCCGGGATCTCTAACTCTCACCGGAGTGGTTTACAGCCAAGTGTGAAGCAGTTAGGATGAAGACCTGAGACCATGGTCCTCATTCTTTCCTCACCAGTAGCCACAAGCTCATGATTGACATTCCTTGTTAGACCTTTTAAAGAAAAGTCAATTCCAGCAGATAAAAAAGTACATATCAAAGTGGAGGGAGGCAATGTTTGCTGTGCACATGTTTTGGTTCACTTCTGTCCTCATCTGCCTCTAATGTGGCGCATTGGCGAGCTTACACTCAAAGCTGTCATCGTGAGAGTCTGAGCATTGGAAGACTTACAGCACTACAGCTCAGCTCTCATGAAGAAAAGGCAGATCAGAGACGGGTTCCTGTGCATGTTCCTGCCACTTGGCGAGTGAGTGCCCTGAGCTGTAGCAGTCAAAGACCAATTGTGAGCCCAGAGCTTAAGGAGGAGGAGTCTCCAAACACTCAAATCTCCACAAACCACACTGTCTTTGTTGAGCTGGCCCTTCCTCTGCTGAAACACAGGAAACTTAACTGGATCACACAGGAAGCCTGCATTATGTTGCTGGAGACGCAGTCACATCTGACCCCACTGCCACCCTTCCCCCGCACCAGCAGCATTAAGTAACATGGTTTACATTTAATATATAGAACAGAATGAAGGAGAAGTTTAGTCTAGGTCCTCATTTTATATCATTTTTAATGAAGTTAAAAATGCAAGCCTCCAACACAAATAGGTGCGTAGGTGTTTATTTTCTGGAATAGTGGACAAGAACTGCACCTCCTTCCTGAGAGACAAACCATTTAGATATAAAAATGACGGCATGTCTGCAGTGTCAGACAAAAACAGCTGTGAAGTATTAATCAGGAGACCTTGTCTAGATTTAGACCTTTTCGCCAGAGCTACTGGTCCCAGCAGCCGAGGCGCTGCTTCTGCTCGGAGACAAACTTTATCTAAATATATGTACAGTATACA
This sequence comes from Leptonotus elevatus, assembly GCF_054856555.1. NCBI lineage: Eukaryota > Metazoa > Chordata > Actinopteri > Syngnathiformes > Syngnathidae > Leptonotus > Leptonotus elevatus. The sequence goes on from NC_141259.1 coordinate 7,222,185, forward strand.
TGTGTGGATTTTGAAAAGAAATCTAACACGTGCCTGAGAAAAAGCAGCCCCGGTGTAAAACACAAGCCAGCTGACAGTAGCCGAGACATCATAAAGAGCTACAGTACGGTTCTCTGTTTGCTTCGACACAAACAGCAACGTCAAAGTTTAGTGTTAATCCGAAGAGGCCCAGCTGTGGTCACCTCAGCTTGATTGTGCAGAAGCTGCCATATTAATGACAAGCAGATGCCTTTCATTAAAGCCCCGGTTTGACACTTGAACTCGACAGCCTCTATTTCCGCTACCAGAGTGAGAACTGTACAGAATGGGAACAGTACGCACTCCACGTTTATGTTATGCCTCTTGGGTTTAGGATATACCTGTCATGTTTAATGTTGAAAGACATGTTTGAGGTTTCAGATTCATGGCATTGCGCGTTATTGTCGTGGTCAAGCCTGTGTGCTCATTTAACATAGTCAAGTCCGAGTTTGGTCACGTCCTTTCTTTTTATTATTCTTTCATCTACAATATGTGCTAGCGTATATATCTCATTGTGACTCAATGGGCATTGCTGAGCGTTGAGTGTCAAAAAGACCCATTCACAAAGACTGGGAACACTGTTTGCATTGTTTATTACGTCACTGCTTCCAAGCCAACCTGTGAACTTTTTACAATGTCTCCCTTTCACCCCGAAACGTCATGTTTCCAAGTCACATTTTACAACAGGTTTGTCGTAACTTGACTTGATTTGTGACGAACGAAAACCCACTTCCGTCGGTGCTTAATGAGGTCCACCCCCCTACCCAGTTTCTCATCATTCGTCAGCAAAGCAGCCGTCCGACGGACAGTCTGGCAGTACTGACGAAATGTAAAACTGCAGTGCCAGATATTATTTAGTGTCAACGAATACTGAACATTGTCTCTTTCATAAAACTAAAACTTCCATAAAACAGATTATTATGTATTTTTCTTTTAATTTAAGTTTTAATTAGGGGTGTGAAGTACCTTGCGATTCGATCTGTGTCACGATTCATAGGTCACGATTCGATTCAATACAGATTAATCCTGATGCTACTTTTTTTTAAACTCAAATTTAGAAAATACTAATAAGTAAACTATCGAGTCCGGGCTTTGGCCCTCCTGGGTGGAGTTTGCATGTTCTCCCCGTGCTCGCGTGGGTTTTCTCTCATTCAGCAGCGGAACAGGCGGCGCTCCGGTTTCCTCCCACATTCCAAAGACATGCATGTCAGGTTAATTGAACACTCTAAAATTGTCCCTCGGTGTGATTGTGAGTGTGGATGGTTGTTTGTCTCTCTGTGCCCTGGATTGGCTGGCAACCAGTTCAGGGTGTACCCCGCCTACTGCCCGAAGCCAGTTGGGATAGGCTCCGGCGCCCCCCGCGACCCTTGTGAGGACTAAGCGGTTAAGAAAATGGATGGATGGATAATAAGTAAACTTGTACATGTACACTGTAAAATTTGTATGAACATGTACTTCAGTCTTATAACTGTGAGCCACTGTATTGAACAAACGGGTTGCAATCTGTTTCACGTTTGAACGATTCGGCTGCATATTGAATCGATACGAGAATTGCGCGCTGTAATATCGCGATATATTGCAGAATTGATTTTTTTTTAACACCCCTAGTTCTTATGTATGACTCTTGTTAGCGATGAAGGTCACACTCTTAGGCTCTCTGTTTATTCTAAAGCGGGGCCTGAAAGACAAATAAACATTCCTGCTCCTTCTCACAGTCCAGGCTGTGACAATAAACACATTCTGCTACTATTTTTTCCGCCAACATAACAAGTTTAGCTCCGTTTTCACAGGAGACGCTCGCAAGCAGGTCAGCTTTCACTACTCCTTGGAGGGTCTTCTAAGGCTGTTTTTAGAAGCAGGCGCCACCACCCAAAAGACATCCAAACTAAATGTGGAGGGGGAAAAAAAAAGAAGGAGAAGCCTAAAGTGTTGGTTAAATACAGCTCCAGAGGAGGTGCATGAAACCAATACCAAAGGCACACCCCACAATCTAACTGTACTTTAAGATGACTAGACTGGAAGTTATGACGTGTTGGTAAAAGCTTGAGTCAAAACCTTCTTCTCGGATTTGCATTTCCATATGGCTTGACAGGGTCAAGCATGTGATTCCCGCCCTAATACATAACCATTCTTCTGGGATTTTCAGTAGGGGACCTGGTTTCCCTTTTTGATAGTGTATGTATGGCACAAATGGCTGTCACATAGAGCTAAACCTCATAGACTCGAGTGACTCACGTGAACCTGATCACATTGGTAGGCAGAGGTGGCAAATCCAGGTCCGGAAATGTAAAAACCCTGCCATCGTTTGGCTTTAGCCCCAGGTGCTAGCTAACTAGCTAGAGCTAGCTCCCATGGTGCTCGTTTACCTGCTAGGGAGCTAGCTAGCTAGCATCAATGGCTAAAGTCAAACTGTGGCGGGGTTTTTACTTTCTGGACCTGGATTTGCCATCTTTGTTGGTAGGTTACACAGAGCAACACGAGTTTGCCAACCTCAGTGTCACAGATGCGTTATCGTAAACATTCATCACTTATGTCACAGAGAAGTAAAAGAAACGGCCTCAGAGTGCACATTTATCACCCCTAGCTCATGGGGACACATAAAATGTATGCTACACGCCCACAAGGAAAGCTGGGTGCGTAAATCGGGACCTGCCATGGCAGTTGTTCCCTGGGAACTTGAGGTCACATCCATTCAGCTAACGTTATTAGCTTCTTCTTAGACCCAACCCCCTATGTCCGATCCTCCTCCTCAATTAACCTTCCTTACTGTCACACATTTCTCATTTTTGCATCCCAGACGTTCCTTCTGCCCTTCCTCCCATCCTGCTTCCATTTCCTTGATTAAACTGGCTGCGGAGTCAGCGGTCGACTGCTTAAAAGGCCTTTATCCTCCTGTTCTCCTTCATGCGGAGGAGCTCTTATCCAATCCAGTGCAGCCTGTCATTTATGCAATACACTGACCAAATAAGCAGCAAGGTGATTATCCGGCTTGGATATATATAAAATGAAAATCTCTCAAGCATGTACACAAGCAGAAGCAAGGTGATACAGATTCACCTCAATTGAACTTATTTGATCTATTTCAACCACTTTTGCCTCAGCCAGCAGTATCCACTGCTGTTAAGTGACCTCTGAATAATTTAAACTGAGCATGTGGGACGAGAGGAGCGCTTCGAGAGTAAGAAGCGAAACAACTGTTGCATCCAGGGATGGGAAAATGAAGCTTCATGAAGCACATAAGATATGTTTTACTCCTGTATATGGTGCTCTGGGTTTAAATATAAAGGCCAGTGCAACAGAAATTGATTACATTGATACAAACTGCAGCTTTAAACCAAGAGCGCCATCTAGAGGAGTCAAAAATATATAACAAGTGATTCATGAAGGTTTCATGAAGCTTCATTTGTCCATCACTAGTTGCATGTCTCCAAGGATGGCTTACTTTTACAGGTGAGATCATTGTGGGGTGATCACACACAAAATACATGATTAAATAATTCATCTTGCTTACTTTTAACACTATATCAGACAATATCAATACAACATTACGGCTTAAGAAAGACAATGAAGAAATGTTCAATTAGTAGTTTTCGTATCATAACATCAGTGAAATAGACAACCTCTTAATAACTAGTTTTTTTCTCAGATTACTGATTTTTCTTTTTTTTTAATGCTAGATTGTTACCTTAGCGTTGAAGTGGTATTTCCGTGGCAGCACACAGAAGATAGTAGCGGTCCTCTCCAAAGATGATCGGCCACAGCAGCGGCGGTGTAACTCACCGCCCCGCTGGCACCGGACCAGCTTTCTCAACCACAAAAATAAACAAATAAACGTCACAGCAGATTTACACTACTGCTCAGTCAATCCGGATAAGAGGTAGTAATGATTTCCAATTTTAAGGGATAAGGTAAAAAGGGTACGAAAAGCAGGTAAAGCAACAAGCAGCGGGGCTGACACGAAGCGCTGCTCTCCTCTTGCCCAAACCACACTGCTCTTGGAATGACATGCATGAACACTAGTTAAGGCTGGTTATAGCTTTCTACTTCCTGTTGTACTATCAAAATAAAGTTAGATCTAGCCTCATTCTTTGTCGTTCTTTCCTTCTAAATCACAAGAAAGGTTGTCTAATAAATTATACAGACTTATAAGTAAACACTCAAATTTTTTTAGTTCGTTTTAGTGTCAATATTTGGCTATTTTGCATACAATGTAGTTTAAATTGATGATTTTGTCATCGGCATTCCGGATTAGCTTTGTTTTACTATGAATCTGTTCGCGTCATTATTGAGGGAATTAACACTGCACTTATAGAAAACATTTGAAAATTGTGGTATGTGTCAGAAATAAAAAACACAATATTAAAATGTTCGGCGAATCACAATGCATGGAGCTAAATGATTTAGTTACAGTGTATTTTATGCTTTTGTATTTGTTTTTTAAGTTTTTCATGCATTTGTTTATTTAATCTAGCTAGTTGTTTGTTTATTTATTTATTTATTTATTGTATTTGCGTATTTTGTGGCGTATGCGTCACTAACTATTGTCCTAGAAACCAAAAACAGGAGACGCTTGACGATTATTAACTTAGCATTGGAAATCACAACATACTGCACAAGCAGAAGCATAATGGAAAGCTTTTTTTAACAGATATCCATTAACTAGTATGCTCTTTGTCCTTAATTCAGTCCACCATTAGTACTTAGACTAGAGGGACATCTACATGTGAGGCAAAACTGCAAGTTAATTGACATTTGTAAGCTAACTAGTATTGTCACTCAAAAATAATATTAGAAAAAATAAAAATAAAAAATAGTAGCACACATTATTAACTAGTGCACAGTTTTACCTCACTAGTCACTTGGTAAGGATGTCAAATCTCTTTGAGCATTTATTTGATATCATTTATATCCACCTTTAGGTCATGCTTATAGGACAAAAGTGGCACTAGTAGTAGAAAAAACTTTACTGGTGAGACACAGTCCTTCTACGAGTGTGCTGAATTGTTTTACAAGTGAAGACAAACAGCGTAGAACACATGGACCTTACTAAACTAAATATCAAGGATGTCGAATGTTTACGCAGTGTTACCATGTTCTCAGGTCTGGTATCATTTTCAGTCAAAAATAATGATTTGAAATGTGTTTATTTTTTAAATCGAAAAGCTTTCTGTATGCGCAAAGGACACATACTGGAAAATACCAGGAAAACGCAAACAAACTATCAACTCCGGAAGGGCCTTGAATCCTGTTTAGTCTCCAAGGAGTGTTTAACAAGATAATGCAGCTCAACCCCTTGAGACATGCAGAAAGCTGAATCTTCATAAGTGGCTGGAAACTCTATAATTATTGTATCATCTCTGCCCTTTGCCCTTTGATTTGATTTGTCCATAGAAAATTTGCTTTTTGGTAGCACAAGATTCGTTTATTACAAAGGTAAGGTTTCACATAGCCGATATATATATATATATATATATATATATATATATATATATATATATATATATATATATATATATATATATATATATATATATATATATATATATATATATATATATATATATATATATATATATATACCAACACCACCACCCCCACCCCCACCCCAAGACTATACTGTACCTATGTAAAATCCCCTGTCAGAACTAAAGATACGAATGATACTGTTTTGAGTGTGTATCATCATCTCACGAAATATCAACTCAGCTCCCAGATCCTTACAATAAAAATGTTTTTTTTTTTTTTTTTTAATAACTAAATACAGGCCATTAAGACGAGTTGCTGAGCAAAATTGTTGGTGAATATATTAAATTCTGGCGTCTCCCTGTGGTCAGCTTTGGTCACTGCAGTCAGGGCTGGAGTGGGAGTCAATTTAAGCCCTGGAGTTTTCATGGCTCAGACCAGCCCGCTTTAGTTCACAACTTTTAATTAAGATATGGAATTTTACCCTTATTTGTGTATCAATCTAAAATAGATTAGGCAAAAGTGACGACAACTTAATGGAAATTCATACTGCATTTGTTCAAAAATCGAATTGAATGTGCTTTTTTACACGTCTTTATTTGAACAAGCATGAGAACATAAATACTTAAATGGGCAAAGGGCCAAAAAAGAAGGAACGAATAGACAATGGGATATTTTACATTTTAACCACACAACTATACTGCACTTCCTATGAATGCTCTTATTTTGTAACTTATTCTCACCACTTCCTGTAACCTACTAAGCTAACTTTACGAAAGCAACAGTAATCGGAGGCGGCTTGCTTTCCCATCATTCTAGTTTGTTGCTTAGAGTAACGCTTGTTACTACAGTAATGTGTTATTTTGTACCGATAGTGTGTAATATAGTTACAGTATTATTGTTTCTACTCGTATATGATTAAAAAAAAAATGCTACTTGTGGTAGGCCTATAACATTACTCTTTGTAACAAGGAAGTCAGTACTATTGGTCTATCCATTAAATGTAAATATGTACGACAAGATGACAGTTGGAATTACGTGCAAAAACGACTTATATTCTCTTCTCTTCATATTTTTCACAAAGACACTGAACCACTAGTAAAACAAAAACAGAATGATGATTTTAGCATTCTTTCATAGTTTGAATGTGTCACCAAGTTGGTAACATATTCAAATAAAACCCGAACAATAGGTTTGAGTAAATCCTATATATGTTCTACCTGAAATAAAAATCGACTTATTTACTATTTGCTTGTTTTATGCTCAGGCTCAAGCAATAACAAGACGCGGTGCTTTCTTTGAAACATTTTGAATGCCAAATAAATACATTTGAAGTGAGTTGATAAGCTTCAGTTAGACAAAAGTATCCATTTGCCGCCATCTTGTGGTATTTCTCTGCAATTACAACTCTTAATAATTTTTCGCGAGGTTTTGCCTGCCTTGGGGAATTTTGCTACCTGTATTTAAGATTGGCCACGAAGAGCAACATTTTAAGACATTCGCTACCTCAAGTGGTCGGCAAAAAGAGGCCATACGTCTTTTAAAGGGAAAACAGCTGATTTCAACTAATGACAGGCTACCAGAAAAAGCAACTAACTGAAGCTTGCTTCAGTGTCTCATTAGTGGTCAGTAGTTGCCCTCTGTTTACCAGTCCAGATTTACTAATTTATTTTGAACGTTATTTCAAGAAGTGCAAACATATAAAACAATCCTCTTTTGAAGAATCTTGTAAACGACAATAATACGAGGTTCAGCATTTTGAATCACAAAACAAATCCTCGCTTTTAAGGCGTTGCTGTTTATTCATTTTTTTCCCTACAACAGCAAATTACAGAAGCAGTATTGAAAATAAAAGTAGTATTTTCTCATTTTATTAAAAAAAAAAAAAGCACAAAATTGTAATGACAGTACAAATTGGGGTGTTAATATGCCATTCAAATGAAAGGGGGAATCTATAATTCTTTTTTCAATAATGAAAACATCCCAGTATTTTACATTTCAGAATTATATCACATAACCTGAAATTATATATCAAAAACATGAAATATATCATCACTATGTTTTTTTTACCTCTATTTTTGATTTTTTTTTTGTTTTTCTTTGCAAATATTCGCTATAAACACATAAGCTTTTCAAATATAATATTTATCAGTGCAACATTGTTTCTTTTGAGTCCACGCTACAGTATTCTTTTTCCCCTACTTGAGCAGCAGATGTTGCTGTCGCTACACTTTTATTTTCGTTTTTTTTTTATTGAGCTGAAAGCGCAGACGTCAAGATGTGTAGCGGTGGAGCAAAGTGTCATGTTAAATCCGAAAGGAACAAGCTGAGAATGTGGTCACCACAGCACAACAAACAAATCACACAAGATGGACGCTTTCGAGTTCGGGTTGCTATCAAGTTTTTTTTTGTGTGTGTAAAATCCACTGCTGGGTTGTGGGTCCCCTTTGGTGACATTTTGTCCTGATGCTGTAAATATCTAAGAAAAGGTCTGACTGGTGATCTGTGGTCTTATAAAGTGACAGAACTGGGGGGGAAAAAAAGTAACTTTTTAGTCCAGGTAACTTGAATCAGGTAAATAAATCCGCCATTTCACCAACATCCCATTAAACAGCTCTGACATCACATTATTATGGCTGTTAACTGCTTTGTGTGTGTGTGTGTGGTTAAAGTAATTACTGTATAGCACCATTCTTCAGTTCACCCCATTTAATAGATTTCTATCAGGAGGGAATCAGTAACAAAGTGCACACAAGCTGCATTGTCCAGATAGCTTTTCCTCAGTGTGCATTAAATCCACAGTGACATTTTGAAGCGATAAAGCAAAAATGATTGTTTGTGTTGTTGTTGTTGTTTTTCGGTATGTTGGTGCCTCGACCAACAAATTGTTGAGAGCTACATGAGGGTTGGGTGTCGAAAAAGCGGCCACAAGTTCATTGCTTCAGTTTTCGTGTGCGTTTTTGCTGTCTTTTTTTTATTTTTTAAACTCATTCATCCATCGGTGGTTTTTAATGAAATGTTTTGATGACAACTGGTTGAAATTGCTTGTTACAAAAATGTCAAATGAAACGTTAACACGGCACCGTCCACAAAACAGTGAGGAGATTGTATTTACACACACAGACGCACGATGAAAAAAGGCATATTTTTTCTTGTCACTTTCTTGAAAAAAAAAAATATATATATTAGAACATATTTACAGTGTGTGGTTTTCAGACACAAACAAATAAAGCACAACGATGTGATAGATTGATAGATTAGATACCATTTTGTAGGTATTTTTATGATCATGTGCCCGTTTTCTGCCCTTTATCATAAATTAAGCCAAGTACAGTAAAAAAAACAAAAAACAAAAACAAACACCCAGTTCAAAAGAGGAGACCATCCGATATGTACTAAAGGCACTATCAGAACCATAAATTCCCATGGATGCGACTCATTTTGGAGTGAGGGAGTTTAGAGGGGATGGGTAGGTACATATATCAGATTCGTGAATTATGAGCACACCCTGTATGCCATAGCGTGGGCAAATTTACAGTTTTGCCGGATATGGTTCATTTAGGATTTGAATTTCAAGACTTTGAAATTGATCGCCTTCATGAACTAAGAAAAAATGAAACACTTATTTTCAAAAAATGATAAATACTCTTAAAATTATTAATAAATTGGTCTCAACACCAGCATCCGATTGTAAAAATGAATGGAAAATCAAAATAGAAAATTAAAATTTCATCTACGTATCTGTACATATTTTTTTCCTGTATTTATTTTTGTACACAGTGTCCCCTACTGGTAGGTTCTTTTTACTGCAGCTCCTGAGAAAGGCGTAGATTAGTTCAAACCTCCCGTTGGTTCCTGAATGTGTCCCTCATCCAGAAAGCTGAGGGTAATGTGCGCTCCTTAGAGTCCGCCTCCTCGTATGGATATACGAGAAGATGTAGCTACAGTGAGTCCCGCGCACGCTCTCCAAGCTGTGCGTGTCACATAGTCACATGAATGTGCTGGTTTGGGTCTCATGCCTCGGAGTATGAGCTCTGTACATTGAGTTTGCCCTTCTTTAACTTGACACCGTCCACCAGTTCAAAGTTATAATTTTCCAGGGCTGATAAGTTCCTTTCTGACATGCCTCCATGTGAGCAGGCGCAATAAAGGACGACACCGCAAATGGCGCCCAGGAAAACGCCCAGGGCGGACATAGCGATGATGGTGATGAGGATCGGGTCAAGTGTCTTTAACATGTTGCCGGCTCCACTGATCTGGTTGGTCTCCACAAAGTCAGGATATTCTGTGATCTCCTCAACTGGAGAGAGGGGTTAAAAAGAAGAGATATGATCTTAAATGGAAAGAAACTGTAAGACTAATAAGCAAGCGATTCCAGAAATATGCATGACTCAGCAGAAATGACGTCATCAAGCTAATTGCTATGACCACAAGCATATCTAAGGTAAGTCTTCTTTTCTATTTTTCACATTTTTTTCCACACTTTCAGCTATAATGTAAGTCAAAACAGCACAGCCCTGTTACTCATATAATGAGAAAAAGAGTGATTCATATCAAAGTTGTTTTTTTATGATCTAACTCAGTTTGTTCTTGACCAGTTAGCATTAGCAAAACCCAACTTTATTAATTTAACCCAAAAAGTTGGGTCAAATGAATAACGCACAACACAACCCAAGAAACTGGGTTGCTTTGTGGGTTATTCATTTAATTTGAGTTGGTTTCTTGGATTCAATAACTCAAAAAGTTGGGTCAGTTTATTTTTGACCCAATTAAATTGGATTTTTCAATTAACTCAAAAAGTTGAGTCAAATGAATGACCCAATTGAATTAGGTTGTTCAATTGACCCAAAAAGTTGTGTCAAATAAAATTACTATAAAATAAAATGGGTTGCTTTGTGGCTTTTTAATTTAGTTTGATCCAACTTTTTGGGTTAAATAACTCTTGGCACTTCATTTTTGACCCAATTGAGTTGGGCTATTCAATTAACCCAAACAGTCAGGTCAAATAAACGACCCAATCCGATTGGGTAATTCAATTAACCCAAACAGTCGGGTCAAATGACTAACCCACAAAACAACCCAAGTTCTTGGGTCGTTTTGTGTGTTATGAATTTAATTTTACCCAATTTATTGGGTTGAATAACTTGAAAAGTTGTGTCAGTTCATTTTTGATCCAATTGAATTGGATTATTCAATTAACTCCAAAGGTTGAGTCAAATGAATAACCTCATTGAATTAGGTTGTTCAATTAACCCAAAAAGTTGTGTGAAATCAAATTAATAAACCACAAAGCCACCCGATTTCTTGGGTTGTTCTGTTGGTTATTCATTTGACCCAACTTAAAAGTTGTGTCAGTTCATTTTTTATCCAATTGAATTGGATTATTCAACGAACCCAGAAATCTGGGTCAAATGAGCAACGCACAACACAACCCAAGAAATTGGGTTTCTTTGTGGGTTATTAACTAAATTTGAGTTGGTTTCTTGGGTTCAATAACTCAAAAAGTTGGTTCGGTTCATTTTTGACCGAAAACCAATTGAGTATTAAATTAACCCAAAAAGTTAGGTCAAATGAAAATCTCACAAAAAAAAAATAAAAAAAATTGGTTAACTGTTGCATTGTTGGTTGTTAACTTAATTTGACCCAACTGTTTGGGTTATATAACTCAAAAAGTTGGGTCGGTCCATTTTTGACCCAATTACCCAAATTTTTACCCAAATGTTTTTAGAGTGAACACAACTTTAAATCTCCTCAACTCAAATCTCCTTATGTTCAAAAACAACAGCGAATAAATAACTTACTGATTTCATTAAAGTGATCTTCTGGGAGCATTGGTTCCGTGGGTACATCTGGATCTGTCCAAGCACAGAATTGACTTCAAAACTTTGGCCAAAAACCATATACAGTCTCGTATACTATACACACGTTCTGCATTGCGAACCTCACCTTTACAGTCAGTTGCAATGAGGCCACTGAGAACCTTAATGTCATCCACGGCAATATCTCCCCAGCTCTTTCTCTCTACCAATCCTTCAATCACCACCTACGACACAGAAGAAATTTGCGTTACACATGACAGATCTATTTGGAAAAACAAACAAGCGAAACTTCCATTGTGTTTGTTGAAAATGCAAAGCGGTTGAATTCACCTGATAGGGCCGGTTTGTGCGCGGCAGGAGGACACGGCCTTCCCTCCAGCGGTTACCCTGGTGACCGCTGACGGTCCACAGCAAGATGTCAGCAGGTCCGTCAACAGTCTGTTTGCGCTGTTTGATATGCAGCGTACCAATGTGCGACCCGAACATGTGGTACCAGAATGACACGCAAAGGTCCGAGTCTGGGGAGACCACCTCCGGGCTGACTAGTCGAGCCACCTCTGTCTCTTGCAAACCCGTCGCTAAGGTGTAGATGAAGTTTCCTGAGCCACCTTTTGGATATAAGAACATGTCACAAAATCTCAACATTGTAGCTCATTTTTATGTCTTTAATTTGAAAGGGTAGAGCCCACACCTGTGTGGTCCATGTTGGGTCCTGTGTTGAGGGTCGGGGTTCCGCTAGACTGGATTTGCCACCGAGAGCCAGTGTCCTCAGAAGTCCACCTGCAGAAGGACGGGTCATTGGCCCAGCCGAAGTCGCAGGCAAACCAAAGAAAATCTGAAAACGTATTAAATATGATTAGCTACATCACAGTGTTTTTAATCCAGGTCCAGGAAGTAAAAAGCCTGCCATAGTTTGGCTTTAGCCCCAGCTGCTAGCTAGCTAGCTCCCTAGCTAGCTCCCGTGGTGGTTGTTTAGCTTTTAGGGAGCTAGCTAGCTTTAGCAGGGGCTAAAGCCAAACTGTGGCAGGCTTTTTACTTTCTGAACCTGGATTTGCCACCTCTGGTTTTTAACCTGCAATGACTAACTAACATACTGCTATAGAAAATGCAGCTTCAGCCACTTGTTACATATAACTGTGAACAGTAGAGGGCAGCAAAGGACTATGGAAAGTGTGATGAGAAACACCCAGCAGCTCAAAATGAAGGAAAATAGCCATTATTTCGGTTCAAGAATGGAAAAGGGAAACCTAAGGCACATATTATACATAGGAATGAAATGAAAAAAGAAAAGAAAAAGTTACTGGCTTTAAAAAGAAAACTACATAGTGGAACGAATGGCTCAGAATGTGGATAAAGATGGAGGGACAGTGGCACAAATGAGTTGCTGGCATGCTGTCTATTTGAAAGCTACAATGGATGCTACCCACAGAGACTTGTGGATTTTAATGAGAGCGGGGACTTGAGGTTTGAAGACAACTATGGTAACAGTGCAGGGGCCTCTTTCTAACAATGGCATTCTTCATGAACACATGCCACGCATTGAGAAGGGTTCCATAGAGGGCAGAAAATATGTGGCTGCTCATGCTTTGGTGTTTCGTTAAAATTGGATGAAGAAAAATGCCTGGAAATGTTTGAGATGTTATCTAAGGTCTTCATTGTGGCATGAATTACAAACCCAAATGAAGTTGGACTGTTTTTGTAAAATGTAAATATAAACAGAATATAATGATTTGCAATGTTCAACTGTATTTGATATGATGTAAATGTACATTTATAATGCGTTGCAAATTTTCAATGGGTGACAGGTCTGGACTGCTGGCAGGCCAGTCTCGTACTGACTTTTACTATGAAGCCACGCTGTTATACCACGTGCGAAATGCGACTTGGCATTTTCTTTTTGACACAATAAACAGGGATGTCCCTAAAAAATAGGCAGTTTGGATGGTAGTACATGTTGCTTCAAAGCCTGAAAGTAGTTTTAAGCATTCATGTTGTTGTTTTTAAATATGCAAGTTGAACACAGTGGCTGGCTTTTGAACTTTGCGCTGATAATCCGGATATTCATTTTCTCTATATCCATGATTAAAAAAACTATTTGAAGTGTGGACTCGTCAGACCGCAGCACACTTTTCTACATTGCATTTCTGCAGTGTTTCTGAGTGTTTTAACATTGAGCAATGTTAGCTAGCAATGCTTTTTATTAAATTTTTCTCATTTTTTTTTTTAAACCGCTTACGGTTAGGTTACGGACATTCACCATTGATTTTCAGCCTTGCTGCTGACAAACAGAGATTTGCATTATACTGTATTATGTATTCCATTTTTATTTACATTTGACAAATTGTCCCAACTGATTGGAATTATAGTTTGTAATGCTCTAGAATTCCTATATTTACCAACACTTAATCCCAAATAAAATTACGTTTGCAATTTTATTCCATACTGAGATCGTACCCAAGCACAATCTTATACTTTAAGTAGCACCTTAGTCTACTGAACTCAGAGCCAACTGATAGAGCAATGGCTGAGTAGAGCCTGAATGGCCCATTAGTCAAGGTCAGAGCAGGGCACAGCCTCTCAGCTGGCTACCACCTCATCAACCTTCTCTATCGGCAAAGTGTATTGGTATGAGTTTGCATGAAGCTACAAAGGCCTCCTCAGTTGACCGCAATTGCATTGTGTTACCCTGTTTGAGGGTGTGTGTGTGTGTGTGTGTGTGTGTGTTTGTGTGTGTGTGGTATATGAGCATGTTTGTGCCAGCCAAGTGATTAGTGATTATGCTGAGGCAGCGGCAGAGCACCCGTGCTAATCATCTTTGCATCACACATCCTGCCTCAGCACGGGCCTCTGAGGGGCTTATCATCAACTTTAATAACACACATACATCAGTGGAGGGAGGGAGGACTTTATGAGGCACGATAAAACAGAATGGAAATTAATGCAAAACAAACCGTGAGTAGGTAAATATTTACCCATGTGGGCACAACACAATGAGTGTAAAAAATAATCAGTGCTAAATCATGGAATTCATAGTAGTATAGAAACTAACCTGGGACGATATCCACTGGAGCCGTTGGGGTCTCTGGCATTGTTGTACCACCTGGAACAACATAAAAGTCATCCAAATTAAGTCGTTAGTCAACCTTTATTCCATTCCCATGCACTACATGCATCCATGCTGGATTCAACGCCGCTGCTCTTGTGGCAGAGGTGGCAAATCCAGGTCCAGAAAGTAAAATCCCTGCCACAGTTTGGCATTAGCACAGGTACTAGCTAGCGAGCTCCTTAGCTAGCTCCCCGGGTGCTTGTTTACCTGCTAGGGAGCTAGCACCTGGGGCTAAAGCCTGCCACAGTTTGGTTTTAGCCCCAGGTGCTAGCTAGCGAGCTCCCTAGCTAACTCCCCTGGCACTAGGAGCTCCCTAGCAGATAAACAAGGACATGGGGAGCTAGCTAGGGAGCTTGCTAACTAGCACCTGGTGCTCTCTAGTAAGTAAACAAGCACCCGGGAAGCTAGCTAGGCAGCACGCTAGCAAGCACCTGGGGCTAAAACCAAACTGTGGCAGGCTTTAGCCCCTTGTGCTAGCTAGCGAGCTCCCTAGCTAGCTCCCCGAGTGCTTGTTTACCTGCTAGGAGCTCCCTCGCTTTTACTTTTACTGGACCCAGATTTGCCACCTCTGTTGTGGTGCAGGTGTAACGATGTTCTTGAGGTAAGTGGGTGCTATTCGAGAGCGCGCACATGCGTATGGTACTCAGGTCAACTAATGTGGTTGAGAGTAGGGAAAGGGGCCTGAAATTAATGAGGTATGAGCATACTCTGTTGAAGAAGGGGAGGGGCTTAGGGGTTAGTTGCAGTCTCATGTGGGCGAAGTTAGCACCTGTGATATCGTAGTCATCACCTGTGCCACTGTGGCAGTTGGCTTGGTCATCGTCACACTCGTCTGACGGGGAAGTGGTCGGTAGAATGGTAGAAGGGGGGACCGTGGGAGCTGCGACAAACAAAATGAAGACAACGGGTTTGATTTCACGTTCAACTTTTTTTTGGACACCCTACTATTATAGCGCTTCTGTTCGGTCATCCCTATTACCATTGCACCTGTGGAAATGCAAGTCTGCAAGCCTATAACCATTACAAACGGTTATAGGAATGTTCGATGATACTTTATTTCAGATCAATATGAGTGTGAATACTGAACTCTTGAGTAAGTCACCGATACCAGTGCAAATACCACTTGTAGTCTTGATACATACAATTTACCAAAATACTACCACTGATAATGTTAAAGACCTATATACAGTGTTTCTGCAGGTATCATCAAATCTAATATAATGCTTATTAATAATATTAATTAATTTAAAAAATTCTACCTAAAATTAATTTCATGCCCATGCCGTACTACATACGTATGCACACATTCATACACAGTACGTACATACATTTTGAGGTACATATTCAGAATAGTATACAGCATAATTGAGATAATTATCTGCCACTAGGTGGCACTAGTGCTTCATGTTGGACATTGGTGACAGGAACACCACATTTTTCTTTTCAAATTCAGAGCAATTGGTATTTGGAACATGAAGCAACTTGTCAACTCCAGGCCATTTTGTTCATTGTAAATGGTAACTAGTCACGTGTCTCAACAAATGTATATATATATATTTTTTTTATTGCATGAAATTAATGGCAATTTCCTATTCCTCTCATTTCTAGTTCCTGATCGTAAAATGGCCACAACACCATGAGTACTGATACTTTGAAATAAAGCCTGGTATCGGTACTCGCCCATCCCTACATGGTTGAAAACAAGTTGAATTTAACCATGCCCCTTAGTGTTACTAAATTTGGATTTTTCAGTTTCCATCTGCACGACAAATAAAAATCCATAGCACTTATACATCTTGATTCTGAATTACAGTAACTACATGGCCTGAGCTATTAACGACCCCCTTTTTTAGCAATTCATTTTGTGCACATGTACCTTTGTGGAGGTGTCTTTTATAAATAGAGTTTAGAATCAAAGTCATACTCGGAACTCCAAGACATAGAACAGGGTTTCAGTTGGCTATTGGCAGCGCCCCTAACGGCCACAGCAGCCTGTCATTATGATCCTGTGACACTTGGATGTGGGTAAGACTCCAGATCCACTCTTCCTTCTCCGCTACACGACCATCCAATATGTATGTGTGTGTGTGTGTGTGTACACTGGCTACAATGTAGACACACACGCCATGTAATGAATGGCTCTCACTATCGCAGAGGGAGGAAAGAGGAATAGGAGAGAAGATGGGAAGTGTAGATAAAGACAGACATAGATAAATTGAAGCAAAGTCCCTGCACGTGTATCGTGTGTGCGTGTGTTTGTGTGTGTGTCCTCTTCCTCAGTGAGATGAAATATGAGGCAGATCAGCCCCTGTCAGATTCAGGGTGGAGAAGGTCAGAAATGGGGTCAGTGCTGCATCAGGGGAGCCTCTCACTGAAATGAGGATTTAGCCCGTCTGCTTAAGAGTTGCACACACACACACGCACACACTCCGCACCTGTGTATTTGTGTTATAGTGTGTACATGGCCGGTACAACATGTTTGGCCAACACTGTGTGTGTGTGCGTGCGTGCGTGTGCGCCCGTGTTTGTGTGTGTTTGGCATTAACACTGAAAACAAGCATTATCATCTGACTAAAGCTGCTGTTGGGAGTCAATGAGGCTTACAACGGAATGGGCTGCCCTGAAATTCAATATGTAAATCCATTTAGGCCTAGCCTGCTGCACATTCTTATATTGCTAAGCTGTTTCTGTGCTATTGGATTGAAGAGTAGCAAAAAAAGAAAAAAAAAGGAAATTTTTAGGGGTGTCAGGCGATTCAATTTGTTCATTGTAATTAATCGCATGACTTCCATAGTTAACTCAAATAATCACAAATTTCATATCTGTTCTAAATAAAATATACAATAAGTTTTCATACTCTTGCTAGCATAAAAGTAAAACATTTATATTATTTGATACAGTAATTAGTGATAGACCAATATGTTTTTTTCAAGGCCGATTCCAATGCGATTATTAGTAGTCAAGCAGTCCGATAACCGACATTTTAAGCCGATATTCATTTGCAGTTAAAGAGAAAATATTAGCGTCAAATGAAAAAAACCCCACCTTTTAATTTTAAACAAATAAAGAATGGACAGCTTTGTTTAAAAAAGATTTTAAAAAATTGCAAATAAATAAATAAATCAACAAAAAACGTGTTCTACTGCAAGTAGTTTACCAAAGTTACAACATACAAGTAATTATTATTATTATTTTTTAACATTTAAAAATATAAAAAGTGTAGAGAGTTCCCAGTATCAGCATCATGTTTATAAAGTGGAAATTTCAATAAATCCATACATGAAAATTTCCCTGTAACTCACTGAGCGACAAATGCATGCGAATGTAGCTAATTTGCTGTTTTCGTCAGGGTTTGTAAAAGATTTCAAAAGATCTTTGCAGACGGTGAACAATTGTCTGAATATGTTTGAAATGCCTTTGCGACAAGTAAAAACTGTCTGTGAGCATCTTACAAATCCTGATGAAAACCCTAAATTCGCTACGTTCAGATACCAGCTTTATCGGTCTTCAGATTCGTAAAAGTACCGATGCCGATATTTGTCAAAAAGCCGATAATCGGTCTATCCCTAACCGTAATTTCATAATAATTAATAAAATTGAGTTAAAACTAAAAAGATGTACTGTACTGTAAAATTTTTTGTGTGGTATTGATTTGTAGTGAGGTCATTTTTCTGCCACTAGATGGCATAATTGCATTTGTAAGACATTGGTGACAGCTTGGTGCATTTTCTTTTCATATTAAGAGCTATCTAATATTTAACATGGAGTAACTTGTGAAATTCTGCACATTTTTTAAATTGCAAAATACAACTTGACCTCAGTCTCCACAAATAGAAGCATTATTCTTAAATTTATTACTGCTAAATTTTGACGTGGCCGTATATGCTGCGTTGCGACTAAAATTTCCCCACTACAGGGTTTCCACGTAAGGGTCATTAATCAAAAATTTGTGGCGTTAAAGGTAATTTAACTAATTTGCTCCCAAAAACGAATAAATGTTCTATTTTAAATAATACCACTATCCCAAAGACGTATTCATACATTACAGCATACAGAAGGCTTTTGATGCAGCCTCTGAACTGAAGAGAATGCTTAAAGCAATGGTAGTTATTACAAAAACGTCCAGCAGGAAGCAGCAGAGTATACAAGATCAACAAGGGCCATGTTGCAAAAATGATATTTTCCCCACTGTTTTAAACAGATCTGTGAACAATGATGCAACTTAGCTATATTCTAATGTTAAATGTTGCAAAACGTAAACAGACAGAAATATAGAGAGATACTCTAATCAATCTTTTGGTAGGTTAGAACACAATATTCTGTGGGCCTTGCAAAATCAGTCAAAATCCAGTAAAACAGCCGGGAGCGAAGGGGGTTGATTCAGTGAAAATGGCTGGGCGTGAATAAGTTAAATTCAATTAACTCATTAATTTTAACACTCCTATTAATTTTACAGATAACGTGTGCTTTCCCTCGGGAAGAACAAAGAACACACAGAGGCTAGGAAGAGTTTGATGGACGCCATGTTGCGATAATCCAGCTGGGCCAGGTGGGCATCTATTCGATCCCTCCCCGAGAAGTGACGAGCAACGGGGGCAGCTTTGATGAAACTGGGAGACAAGACAAGTGTCCCTTGTGGGAATACGGAACAGAAGCCGCACAGCTGCGGGATCAACACAAGGAGCCTTCATGCAACGCCTTTAAATAACTCCGATTGTCCCAAAGACGTCAAGCAACTTATAGTCATGCTATTAAGTTAGAATGACAGATGGCTCACCTGTGTGTATTTTAACCCAGAAATGAAAACATGTACTTGAAATATGCGAAATAATACACAGGTCACAAGTGCACCTATGGTAGTCATGGAGTGCGGATGGGAGAGATAAGGTCATGATGAGTGAAAGCATCATTACGGCCAAACCTTAGCACAGCTGGAAATGTCATTAGCATGAGTGGGAAAAGGTTCCGCTGTCAGCGGCACTTTACCGCTATTGGTGGCGATGTCATTACTGCTTGGAGAGAAGTCATCATCATAGCTGAAAATATTTTTCTCGCTTTGAGGAATGTAATATTCCTACTTGCCCTCTTTGCACGTCATGCTGAAAATTCGCAGTTTTGATGTAATGTCATTCAATGGATTGTTTACCTTCGATATCACAGCCCAGGAGTTCCAGTCGTAGGCCCATACCAGTTGCGGTAGCCCTGTCCGGGTAGATTCGGACAAACCGGGTCAGGAGGGGTTCCACTGTCCTCAACTCGGGGGTGTCATAGTTGCTATTCCCTTCAAAAATCTGACAGAGAAAATGAGAAATAATGGAAGAAATAAAGAGAGCGGCTTTAAAATCAGGACGTTTCTAATGAATAATACTGGAGAATAGATTTTACACAATCAGGATCAATTAATTATTTCATTGATCAGCTCCCCGAAATAAGACATTATTTTTCTTTTAATGTTAATCAACATTTTTTGAAGAATTTTGATTTATTCAATTTCCAATTTTTCCCATGCATTTCAATTGATATCAATAATATGTGGCTTTTCACTATTTGTGGGCTGGGCCAGTCCCTGGTGGCGGTCCACTGTAGAGTAAATAGAAAAGCTTCTTTTTTTTTAAACTAATTTGCTCGCAAAAATGTATAAAAACATTATATTTTAAATGTTTTAATTGTCCCAAAGACGCAAGTTTTTTTATGGCTTTGATGCAGTCTCGAAACAGCAGAGAATGGGTGAAGCAATGTAGCAATTACAAAAACGGCCAGCAGGTGGCAGCAGAGCAAAAGAGATTAACCAGGGCCATGTTACAAACAAGCTGATTTCCGCACAGTTTGAAACTGATTTGTGCATAATGATGAAACTTAGTTATATTCTAATGCTAATTGCTGCAAAACAGAAACAGATAGAAATATACTTTTTTTTCCTGATGAAAGAAAAGACTAATCTTTTTTTTGGTAGGTTCCATGTTTTTATAGCAATAGAACACAATATTCTGTGGGCCTTGCAGAATTAGTCAAAATCCAGTAAAACAGCCGGGAGCGAAGGGAATTGCTTCGGTGAAAATGGCTAGGAGTGAATGCGTTAAATCGATATATTGCTCCATCTTCTAATCAAATCGATGATCATTTTTCTTCTAACTTTATCACTGATCAGTGACCGGTCAAAAAATCCTGATGTGTAAAGCCTACTTGGGAACACAATTTTTATTGTCTAACCGCTGTTTTTAACATCTTACATTCTAAAAACAGTTGGGTCAAAAGTAACCCAATTATGGATCAAAAATGGACCAATCAACTTTCTTGACTCAAAGTTGGGTCAAATTGACCCAAGTAGAGGATCAGTCTATTTTTGACCCATACTTGGGTTATTTTTTTACCCAACTTTATTATTATTATTATATTTTTAAATAAGGATTTGTACAGCTATTGCCCAGAAGAATAAATATTGGACATGACAGAAGCAAATAATATACCACATAATCCGGGTCATGGCACCAATTGAAAAAAACCCTCACCCGATCCTTTCATCTTTAATGCTTGCAATATTACACTCTAAAAACAGTTGGGTCAAAAGTAACCCATTTATGGATAAAAAAAAATGCACCGATACACTTTATGGGTCAATTTGACCCAACTTTCTGGGTTGTTTTATACAAAATAAGCCAATTTTATGACCCAAGTAAAGGATCTGACCAATATTTATGAGTTGTTTTACATTAAAAGACCCATTTCTTGACTCAAAATTGGGTCAAATTGACCCAAGTAGAGGATGGGCCCATTTTTGTTTTACCCATAGTTGGGTTATTTTTGAACCAACTGTTTTTAGAGCATATGTCTTTCAAAAAAGGATTTGTACAGCTATAGCCCAGAAGAATAAATATTGGACATGACAGAAGCAAATCATATAACACATAATCCGGGTCATGGCACCAATTGAAAAATCCTGAGGGAACCCCTCATCCGATCCTTTCATCTTTAATGCTTGCAATTTTACACTCTAAAAACAGTTGGGTCAAAAGTAACCCAATTAGGGATAAAAAATGCACCGATCCACTTTATGTGTAGAGGTTCGGTCCATTTTTGACCCATAATTGGGTTATTTTTGACCCATTTGTTTTTAGAGCAATACAGTAACTACTAGAGCACTGTATATTATCAGCTCAGCTCTTAACTGAACGCCAAAAAGATACACAGCTAACCTTTTTCTACTGGATACGGAAGAAGGTCTAATCTGTCCAAATGGTTTCTACTCTTATAATGTCCTGGCAGCTCTGCCTAGTCAATGTGACAATGTGTGACCGGAAGCATAAAGGTCACAGCGACACGACAGCTCAAATCACCTACCAGTGCCAAAGAGAACTAAGCTAACATGTACCTTTGGCTTGTTTCCGCTGGTGTCCAAAACCATCCTCCAGTCAGACCCGTTATTGCTGTGGCCAAGGCGGAACTTCTTCATGAAGACCTTGTTTTCGCGGTGCTTCCCTCCCTGAATGATCAATCCCTTCACCACCTTCTCCTCCCCCAGGTCCACCTGCAGCCATTCCCTGGTGAAAGGCTGTGGCTGAGGCAGCAGGGTCCAACCCGTCCGGCTCGTCAGCAGACGAGCGTTGTCGGGTACCCAGCTCCGGTCGGTGTGAGAGGACGCGGTGATTTGGTTGTCGGTGATCAAGCCTGATACCATGCCGAGCATGCCCGAGCAAGGGTACTCTAAGAGAGGAAAACAAAACGAAAGTGTGGATTTTTCTTTTATTGGAACTGTTTTAAAAAAGAAAAAGAAAAAGAAAATGGCCACATATTTCAAGGTTTGCTCTGTGTGGTTGAAGTTTGTGCAGGGGCAATATAGTCCGAGTCACTTCTTTGCGATGTTACAATGATCTCTCCCCCTATTCTCTTCCTGTCCACAGATCTCATGCATACTAATTTTTTTTCGCCCTGAGGCGCTTGTCTCCAGGCAGCCAATTAAAAGCCTCAACTCAATTGGCGCTTCCACTTCTTGCATTCTGGGGGCACTATTTCTTTTCATTTCTCATCTCCCGCCTTCCTTAACAGAACTCGCGTGTAATCTCACACAAAAAAACACATTGTCTTTTGCGTTTCATCTGCGGCTGCACTCGTCTACCTTCTGCTCCACAGCTGTTGGACTGCCTTTTATCAAACTCATCCTTTCTTGTACACACATTTATACTGCATACTGTATATCCGAATATGCATCTGTGGATCTTTTGTTTATCGTTCCCATTTACATGACACAGAGGAGCTCACTTAGTAACTCGTTGTACACAGTAATAAAAAACTCCTCCGGCCCATATGCTCCTGACCTCCAGCCTTTTCCCCAGATTCTGATTCAAGGGCCAGTTGTAACACTTCTGACTCCCACGGAGGAATACACATCCATACATTATTATATATCTTGTGTGTCTGCAGCAGACAAAGCGTACACTGTGTTCCAGCACAACTAAGCAGCATAGCAGCGTCTGGGAAAGGCGAGCGAAGACTTTGCGAACAAGGCTTCATTCAGACTCTTTCTATGGTCATCTAAAAGCAACTCCTATGCAGTCATGAGCAGAATCTCTGGTTCTGAAATCCGTTGGCAGAAATATCCAAAATGGGAGCCCAAGAAGGTTTGAGAGACCATCTGCATTTGTAAGTAAAGTTGAAAGGTTTGTCATAGGCGACATGGCATGACTCCTTCTTGTGATTGTCTAAAAGAGCCCTTGGTTTAGTGGTTCTAAACTTGGTATCGAACGAACCAGAGGTCAATAGATGTACCTGACTCAAATGATTCGTGATGATACGACCTGCTTGGATGTCATTGGCTGCAGGTGATCACAATAAATTGCTATTGGGAACTTGATAAGCTCAGTAGTCAGTTGTTGTGATGGTACGTCATATGATTTTTTTTAAATTAATGTAATCTCTATGTCGACCAAAAAGAAAGAAAGTGGTCAGACAAATATGTGCAATATGTATTTACAAGTATAACAGAATGTATGGTGTTCCGCAGTGTTCAATTCTGGGGCCACTGGTGTTTTCATTGTTTCTGCTGGCCTGGGTTCAATCTAAAAAAAATCCCAACATTTTATTTTTCAACTAAACAAAGTGCAATTTCTGCAGAAATTGCGTGGGAATGCTGAAAAGCTGAATGCATGTGCTTATGAAATAAATTGAAAGATAAATTATGTGAACATTACAAATTAATAACTGAAGTTAAATGACAAATGAATAAAAAGAAAAGCTGCAATTTGTCTAAATTGGGATTTAATAATTTCAGAGAAATTATAATCCATTTCCTAATATGACAGTCAATTGGTATCAAACCATTGAATTAACTAAAATGTGGTCCAAGCGGGGTTTGAACCCACACCCTACTTGACTTCTTTGAAATCATGGTTGATAGTGTGTTTTTTTTTTTTTTTTAAGTGTCACCTGATGCTGAAAGCTAGTATGCATTTAATCATTTCAGTGAAATTATAATGCACTTTTTGATATGGTAGTCAGTTGGTATACATGTATATCACTTAGCATAATGGCTATGGATATATTTGTAATGTACAGTCAAAGGTGGGATTCGAACCCGTGACTTCCTGGTTACAGGACAATGCACCTAACCAACTGCGCCACTGAGCAGTATCAGACAGGTGGTAATGGGAAATGAATGAGGAAAAGTTGTTATTTAACGTTAAATTGTGCGAATACTGTAAGTCATGTGAAATCTGACGATATATACACGGCAGGTGTGAATTTTTGAAGCAAGTTGAAATTTGAACGGTGTAAATCGGAAGTATTATGTGGGAGTTGTTTCACGGCAAAAAAGTGTGGAGAATGCTTCAGCATTCTCCACAGAAAAGAAGGGTTCGGCGATCGCGCATAGGAAATTGGTTGGGTTCGGTACCTCTGACAAGGTTACCAACCAGTTCTAGTGGCATACTATGTGCAACGGGCACACCCAGAGGAACAAACAGCTTCCCGAGATGGAGATCCACAGCTTCATGGGCAGTATTTTGGGTTTGGGAGGCGCCTCAGTGGTTCATCACAGAAGCTATATTTATAAACTGATATATTTACTAACAGCAGGGCGGAGACAGTTGATATTAATGACAAGCTGAAACTTTAAGATAAGGCCCAACCACTTGTCTCTCAAATAAATACCATACACCTGTTTCATGTGTATCTTGGGTAAGAATGCACTAAAAAGCTACGCTTATCACAATACTCCATATTTTTAGATCTTTTAGCAAATTCCTCCTATCAGAAATTGTTAACCTCAAATAGAAGAAAGTGAGTCATTGAGTTTTATGCAAGCCGCAAGAGCCTCGCAGCTCCTTTTTCCCGCCACATGTGCTGCACTAATGCCGTCGAGCTGGCAGTGTCTTCTGAGCCCCCCCGGGGGTGCTCACGTCATCTCAGAGGCCATGCGGTGACTTCAGTCTTGTGATGTGTTTACTCGCTCTGTGCCGTGGTTTGGTTACGTTCCCGAAAAACACACAACGCAGCTGCAACACTGATATACCCATAATGCACACTGCAATCATACAAACAGCCACTCATGTTCTTCAGATCAATATGCAGTCGATCCTAAACCTTCCTTTAACCAAAGATATCTGTAGCTAAAAACAGAAAAAAAAGCTTTCATTTTGCGTCAATTGTGTATAATACATAAAAAAAAAAAAGATTATATCCAGCAGATGTGCACACTGCAAGTCACATTAAAATAACAGCAAGAAAAAAGGCCAACAACACAAGAGGGTTTTTTGCCAAAATCAAAGCTCTGCAAAAGAAAAAACAGACTGTAACGAAAGAGGAAGCCGAGACCAGATCAGCAGGAGGGATCGGACCATATAAAGCCCACCCCTCCGTCTGCCAGCTGTTAGCGCCATTTATATTTTATGAGATACATCGAAACACAAGAGAACATGAATAGCTAATCTCCAAACAAGTACTGCTTCAC
This sequence comes from Leptonotus elevatus, assembly GCF_054856555.1. Classification (NCBI taxonomy): domain Eukaryota; kingdom Metazoa; phylum Chordata; class Actinopteri; order Syngnathiformes; family Syngnathidae; genus Leptonotus; species Leptonotus elevatus. Next base: position 7,247,533 of record NC_141259.1, read on the forward strand.
TGTTATGGACTCTCTCACCAACCTATTTTAACGCTCCAGATCGCAGATAAGCACGAATGCTGGACCTCATATTAAATGTAGCTATTGCGATTTTTATGAAAATGTAATAAAACACTAATAACATTGTAATAAGGCATTCTATTATTGGTAAAACCGCTTTTACAACATAAGCCAGTTTTTTGGGGGGGTCATTACATTATCTGTCAAACTTTTACTTGACTGATCAGAGCTGAGAACCACGCCCTCACCCCCCACCCCCTCCTCCAACTGAACATGTAATAAACCCTCTAATAACATTGTAATAAGGCATTCCATTGGGTAAAACCGTTATTACAACATAAGTTTATTTTTTGGGAGGGCCTCAGTACAGTTTTGATCTAATTAAGTGCAATTTTTACTACATTATCAGGAAATTATTACATTATAGGGTGCAACAGCCAATTAAAAATTGAAATAGATATTTGAAGGTGATAAAAGAATGTTAATATGCTGTAAGCTGTATGTGTACGAAAAGCATATTTTACAGATCTATCATTATTACTAGAGATCGGCCGGGAAAAAAAAGTGGTATCAAACTTTCCTAATTATTATGACATATTTATTACATTATTTTGTAAAAAGCATAATATTTCTGGAGATAAAATGACAAATATAAATTAATAGGGACATCCTGTATCAAAAAATATAGGTTGATATGCTGAATATATGTTTACCTGACAGGGGCAACGAAACCAACAGCAAGGTATTTTGAATTTCACATTCAAAAATGTAATCTGAGGAGTGTTTGCATGTTTGTATGCATGTCGGTCACGGATGGTTCCCCACTGTACTAACCTGATATCTTACATCCGTACACTTCAAAGCGCAGCGCGATGCCCGTTTCCCAGGTAACAGGACGGATGCGGATGAAGCGTGTCAGAGTGGGTTTGGGCATCGTCGTCTTGGCAATGTCTGTTGGGTTGATGTTACCTTGGAAGACCTGAGAGTCAGAAAGCGTGACCTGAAAATTACTTATTGCTTATTATATTGTCATATAAAAAAATAGTGACCAGGAAACAAATTTAGGTAATGTCATCTTCATTACAAATAGTTTTATTAAAAAATATTGCACAATGACTTACATGAGGATTCAGTTAGTATGTTTAAAGTGAAAATCCACATGACACCAGTGTTACGTTTGCTTGTGTGAAAAAACCTGAACTTCGGCGGCCCGTAAATAATTCGCCTGCCTCCTGCGCACCACATGTGGGCGACGGCCTGTGAAACCCGAGGAAGTCTTCGCAACACTAACTGGAAAAAAACTGACGAAAGCTGTCCCTTTTCTGCCCTCTCACTTGAGATCTGTGGATGTTTTACTGCAGTGCCTTGTTTAAAGGTCAGGCATGTCACAGCTGATGTCACCGTTTTGCCCTGGGGAATTCAGTGAGTTTACTAGCGCCATTTATGGAGGCTGACCACCCAGCCAAACAACTCTGAAACGTCCATCAGAGTTCATTCTGGGTAATTGAATATTACCGGTGACCATACATTCCCCTAAACTCCTGAACTCACGGCTTGTGATACCCTATAATGTTCTATCTTCCTGAAACGTAATAGCGCCTGAAAATGTAAGACCATTTGCACTTTACTCCGTCAAAAATGTTACAAAAACCCAATAATGTAAAAAATTCACCAATAATATAATAAAATGCTGACTGATATTGTAATAACATATTCACGATAATGTAATATTTTATGACATTATTATATCATATCCTAAAAGTCTTTGCGGCAGAGCAGTTCTAATCAAGTGGGCGCATCTTACTTTGATTTGAAAATGTAGAAGTTTGGACTGAAAATTAGCACATTAGATTACCTGTCAAGTTTTTACTTGACTGATCAGTTTTGAGAAAAACAAAACATGTAATAGTGTAATAAAGTGTACAGTGTAACAGTGTAATAAATCACTAATAACATTTTAATAAGCCATTCCATTATTGGTATAAAATAAAACGTTATTACAACGTAAGTCAATTTATTTTTGGGGGGTTATTTCAATTTTTATCTAGTTAAGTGCTATTTTTTACTACATTTTCAGGTGTTATTATATTTTCAGGAAATGATTACATTATAGCGGGGAGCAGGGTGGACAGCCAGCTCAGCTAAGCTACACTGAATACATTAAAACTCGGTTTTTAGTTGATTGATCAGTTTTGAGTAAAAAGAAAACATGATCATTTAATAACATTGTAATAAGGCATTCTATTATTGGTAAAAACGTTATTACAACTTCAGTCCAATTTTTTTGGGGGGGTTTACAAAAATTTTGATCAAGATAAGTGCAATTTTTACTACATTCTCAGCAGGCGTGATTACATTTTCAGGAAATGATTCCATTATAAGGTGCGACAGGGCTACAGAATGTAGCATAGAAGAGCAGGGTGGACAACTAGATAGAAAAATACACTGAAGCTCGGCTAAGCTACATTGAATACACTGAAGCTCGGTTTTTACTTGACTGACCGTTTTTTAGAAAAACAAAACAAAACATGAACATGTAATAAATCACTAATAACGATGTAATAAGGCATTCCATTATTGGTAAAACGTTATTACAACATAAGTCAATTATTATTTAATTTTTTATTTTGTGTGTGTGTGTGTGTGTGGGGGGGGGGGGGGGTATAACCACATTTTCAGGTGTTATTACATTTTCGTGAAACAGGGCTACAGAATGTAGCATATTAGAGCAGGGTGGACAGCTAGATAGATAAATACACTGAAGCTGGGCTAATTTTACATGACCTAAAACATGATGCAAGGGTTGCGTTAGTAGCCCATGATGCAGTCTCCTACCGAACGTTGTCAAACATGCCACTAAAGGACTCACAACAAAAGGACTCAGTTACGGTCATACATGTCATCAGTCTTCCCCTCAGTTTACTAAGTGTAAAGTCGCTTTTTCTGGAACGCAAAACTGCAACCTCGGCAAGTAGTAAATGTTGCTCGTTCTGTCCAGAAGCACTTTAGAGTACTTAAAGAGAGGACAAAAAGGAAGCCAACCCAGTGGTCTGTGTGCACAAACATGATGGTTTGGATGCGCTGTCGCTGTTGAGAAAGTGTCACTTCCACAAAAGTATTTACACGTCAAACATGCCTCAGTGACCCTGTTGCATCCAGATGGGCAAAACGGGCTCTGTTTGACTGGCTGATCAGCAATCAATGAATACCAAGCTCCGGTCAAGCATACCATTCCCTCCTTCCTCTCCTGGATCCGCCTCTAGCAGCTGCTCAAACATGACATCCTCAACAACCATTCCATAAAAGTGTTGTTTGTCAAGTCTTTTGTCACTGTTGTACCTTTTACAAGCTAACAAGAGCCCAACACAAACAGAAGCAACATTCCTTGGAAAATCTCCCCCGTGGCTACAGTTACGACGAGCACGCTCAGTAAAAAAAAGTCGACCGCTTACACACACGCAGTGGCTACATGACCACACTGAGAAGAGTGCATAATTGCATGTTAGAGCACATGTGACAGGGTATTTCCCATTTTGTGGCAATCGGAGGCAACGTGCAGCGAACCGTTAATTCAAATCAGCTGGTCTGTTTGAGTCGGGATCTTCCAAACGTTGTGCTGGTATCTGTCACAAAAATACTACTTTCATTTTTCAATGCTATTATTGTACTGTCCACATCTGGAGGAGGTCCTGTAGCGAAGTGGAAAATGCACAGGACACAAATAACATTATTTGAGCACATGTAAAAAACATGTATTTATTTTTGTTACCTTTTGTTTCGAGCCCTCCTTTAGCGTGATCCAGTCTTCTCCATTTGAACTGACGTCCACTTTGTAGGACTTGACAAAATAAGTCCTGCGCGTCTCCTGGGAAACTGCACCCTGTGTACCGATGGCCGAGACGAACCGTAAGAAGCCGAGGTCCACCTGAGAAGTGATCAGAGCAAACACAGACAATCATTTAATTGTGGGAATGCTGAACAGCAACTTGTGTTGTTTCTAACCTTTATTATAATTTCAGACAGAAATTGCTCTTTGTTGAGTAAATGGTACTTCATTGTATATAGCGCTTTTCCATCTTACAAGGTCCTCACAGCACTTTACATTTGACTTCTCATTAACCTATGACGACGCAGCATCAGGAACAACTGACGGTTAAGTATCTTGCTCAAGAATACTTCGGCATGGGATCGAACCCTCAACGTCTGGGTTGCAGGACTACCACTCTACCACTGAGCCACGCCTCCCTATAATAAGCTAAGAATCTATTTGGACTTTTTCAATTATTGCTAGGGTGACCAGACAATACGGGACAGTCTCATTTAACCCTTTGTGTCCCCAATTCCGTTTCACCAGCTTCAATGATTTTCTCAATTTTACACATGGTTGTCCAGTTTTTTATTTTTTTATTTTTTTATTCCAGTCAGTAAGCCAATTGTTTGGGGCATATCCATGTCAATCATATGGTTGTCATAGCGATTCATATGATAAACCAATGAATCTAACTGAAGGCTACTGAATATTTTTTTCTGTCATAAAAACAAATCCGAAAAATGCGGTTGGAAGGAATAAAATATTCAGGAAAAAAAGGATGAAAAAGTACACAGAAAAACAGAAACAAATATTCTGAAAAATGGGAATAATTTATTTGCAAAAAAAAACCCCAGTAAAAAATGACTAAAATGACTGTTTTTTGGAATATTTATTCTTCTATTTAAAAAAAAGAAATTCTGAATATTTTTTAGTTTTAGTTTAGTTTTTAGTTTTTCTGAGTAATTTTTCCTCCTGTTGATCTGAATATTTTCCCCGCGTTTTTTGAATACTGTATACTTGTATACTTGTTTTTTACAACAGAATAAAATATATTAAAATATATATATATATATATATATATATATATATATATATATATATATAAATGTATGTATTTTAGAAAAACAGAAAATAAAAAAAAACACAAAGAACAAAGCTCCCCCCAAAAATTATATAAAAAATTAAAAATAAAATAAACAAAGTTGTGAGGTGAGTGCATTGACTCGTTTGGCACTGTGGAACTGGCGAGATAGCATTTAGCATGAGCTAAATTAACAACACAACCACCCGTCACCAGCTTTACTAGCAATTAAATTTGTTATTAATAGTTCCTAGTGGGAATTTATTGTATATTTGATTTTCAGCAAAATTGTAGTTGTTAATTATGAAAATCTAGTTACCATAACTATTGCAACAGGAAAGATACAAAACACAGATTCACATGTACATGTTCTATATCTAGGGGGAAAAAAACATCTCTAGCCATCTGTGCTACCTGGAATTTAATAACATGTAATGACAATATCTGTGAATTAATGAAAAAGACTCAGGATGACAACTTAATTTCCTGACGTGTATGACAGAAGCTTATTGGATAAAAACGTAATCTTTACAGGAAGAGAGTTATACAATCAGATCAAATCCAAATTCAACAATAAGAAAGCGAGGAAAAGAGATTGAATATCAAATATAGTGCCTTTTAGGGCACTTTATGAAGTAATCATAAACTGTAACCCATATTTGATATTTTTAAGGTGGGACTACTTGCCGGAGAAAGTGCGGGTGGATGTCTGTTCTTTATATATTTGTCACATGTATACATTTGAGATGTGATGCTCAGCAAAGTTAGTCATCGGCTTGCTTCAGACCTTAAAAAGAATTACAGTGTGTGCCTGCCAACCATCAGGCATGATCACAACCATGACCATGACTTTCAGGAAAGGAAGACCACACAAAACCTTATGGAAGTCAGTCGGCGTCTGTTTATGCGGCAAGGACATCCGTGGATTTTTTTTAATTTTTTTTAATTTTAGCTTCTTGCCGATGCTTACATTGCTTGCAATGAGCGATACTTGAGGCTTATGGTAAAACTCTACAATTGTGCCTTTTTGGATACACAATCATTAAGTAATCAGTAAGAGCTAATCCACTACCCCATGAATGCATTGGAGACTAATCTCAGGGCACAAGCCCTTAACCCACAACTAAGTGGAAACTGAAAGGTTTTTAAATAGATGCTGTATAAAGAAACTTGTTTAAAAGGCTCCAACTCTACTCTGATAGGCTGAGCAGACATTAATGAGGAGTAATTGCATTCAGATGCTACTAAAACAGTGCGTTTGGGCATGGTGCAACCGGTTTCCACATCGTGATGAGAGAGTCTCCTTTGAGTCTTAAATACAACTATGAATGTACATTTCGGTGTTTGCATGTGTGTGTGTCGGAACGCATGACCAAAATGGAACCCTTCATTTGGGATTGGTTTGAAAGTTGCTGTTGTACGTATTAAAAACAGGCTGCACTAAAATGAAAGCAAAGTCCAATAACAAGCACAATGGCACTTAAACATGGTGTAGTCATATATCTAATATATCTAATATGAATATGACATCTGTCACACACTTGTTGCTTGTTGGTAGGCAACATTTTCTCACCAACATGCGAGCAGATCAAACATTTGTGCTGAAGACCAGTGACGGAGTGCCACAGGGATCATGTCTCTGGCCCATGTTCTTTAGCATCAAACAGTGATATACCTAAAACCTTAACTCTATTAATATATTTATTTTTTTGTGTTTATTTCCACATTTATTTATTTGTTGTTTTTATTTCCTTTTTTTTTGTAAATTTTGAATTAGCCATCTAATAGCCATCTCCACCACCTCAGGAACCACCAACATGCGAGCAGATCAAACATTTGTGGTGAAGACCACTGACAGAGTGCCACAGGGATCATGTCTCTCGCCCATGTTCTTTAGCATCAATAGGTGATATACCTAAAACCTTTTTTTCTATATATATATATATATATTGTTTTTTTGTTTAGTTTTTCATTTATTAATTAATTAATTTATTTATTCATTTATTTATTTTATTATTTTTCCATTTATAGAATTTTTTTTGTATTTAATTTTTGAATTATATATTTTTTATATCCGTTTTATTTCACTTTAGTTTTTTTTATTTTGGCTTTCTCAGAAGATGTGAAAAGTAAACACAGTGACTGAGGTCTACAGTGGATCACTCACTTTCTTATGGACTGGCAGACAGAAGGGGCCAGGATAATGGGCAATGTATGATTTATTAATGGCTGCTTAGCGGAAGAACAACAAGGTAGCGGTTGCGCTAACAGACCAAGGTTACATGGGTCAGGAGAAGACTGCCTGCGTGGGTGCTTGCATTCCACAGCCCAGAGGCAACAGTAACAACAAACAGGCCAAAATAACAATGAGTGAAAGTTCTGTCAGCAGTTACCTGTGGACAGCATGAACTGATTTTGATACATAAACTAATAATGAACATTCAGAAATGTGTTGCAGCTTCTGGCCTTGAAAGGCTGAATCATGCTTGTGAGTTTCAAAAGCGACTCTAATCAAGCACTTATGGGGAATTTTTGGAATTCACTGCAGCTTCAACAATTTAACTTGTGTTCTTTCTGTGTGGCCTCAACACTCCTTAGTAATAATTAAGATTGGAAGCAAACTTTTCCTTTGGTCTCTTGAGGTCTCCCTAATTTGTTGGAATTTAGATGGTTGGTGAAAGACTCTGGTTGGTAACCCGGTGGGTAGTAGGTGATATCTGGTCGGTGCTGGATTTCACTTTCCTTTCTTTTCTTTGATCTTTCCTCGGGTCTCCTGACAACCTCACGACTCTAGCTGGATTCTGAAGTATTGGGTTTAGGTGAACGGTATGGGATTTTTAATAGGTTTTAGGTGAACTAATGAGTACACACTCACACGCACGCACACATAAACACACATACTCACGCACATGCAAAATGAAAAATAAAAAATAAAATAAAAAAGGAGAGCAATGATGATGACATGTCGAATCTGTAAAATTGACGAATGAACAATACTGAGCTCTCTCAAGAAAAAAAGAAAGAAAAAAAAGGAATCCAACTTTTAAGTCAGGTTGCATTGTAAAAAAAGTAATATTTACTTGAAAAAAAACTAATAAAGTTTTAAAGTAAATTTTACAAGGAGAATTTTTAGTATATTTTACTAGATTATTAAAAAAGAAAAAAAGAAAAGCTATGTAAGCATAGAGGAACGAAGTCATGACCTTCAGACATACTACCACCTGAGCCATGCCACGTTTGCTGTTTGCCGCTATAAAGCATAGCTTGTGTGTCCAAAATGAGACTAAAACTGGGCTCTTGGAGGTTCGAGGATTCCACCTGACTCCAGCAATATACTAACATACAGAAGATAGCTCAGGTGGTAGAGTGGCTGTTTTTTTTGTGTGTTTTTTTTTTTATAAACTTGCACTCAAAACTCTAGTTTTTTTTCAAGTAAATATATATATATATATATATTTTTACAGTGTATTGTAAATAGAGAGGGAGGAAGAAAACTGTGCTGTGTTTAGGCTTGCAATGACATGCAAGTAGATCAAGGTACTTAAATCCAGATCACGTATTTGGATGATGTTTTTTTGGGTGTGTTTCAAGCAATAATTATAAAATTATATTTCAACAGTCCTGGCAGCTGCAGGGGCGAAGAGTCTAGCCATTACTCAAGCTACATGATATGCATTTTGCGCTAAGTCACTGTTGCGTGAATGCAGTATGAAAACCTGGTAAAATGGGTGTTCTCAAAAAAAGTCAACACAATTCTCTGACAATATATCTCTCTATGCTTGATTGGCTTATAATTGAGCTGCCAAGAAGGCAGCAGTGTGAGCTCTGAAAAAAAAGTTGTCAAATACTTTCTTTTTTTTTAAAGTCTCCTCTTCGATGTTGGGGAACATGTTCGTGATAGGAATGCTGGGTGAGTAAGTGAGATTTAGTCCTCACCGAAAAACCACAACATGAGAAATCGGAAAGCGAGCTTCAAAGTCAGCGAAGACCAGCTGGTGGACATAAACAGAACATAACTTCTGGAAATGTTTTATGGAACCTGAGGGATCAAATATACTCATCAAAGGTCCGACCTTCCACTGGATGCAAAGCGTTATAATGGCTTTATCAAAATAATAAGAATCATTTTTGTGATAATAAGAAAAATATGTTTTGGGGGCAAACTAACATGCAAGCAGCACGTGTTTTGCCTCATGTATCCTCAAGCTCCATTACCAGACGTTGTAATTAAATCCTCTTAAATATTACTCAAGGACTGCAGGACCCACGAGCCACCTTCACACCATTCCATCTATTACAATATTCACCTGATGCTCTTATGGTTTATTTTTAGACATGGCACCTCTTTGGGACCATTTAATTATGTATGTCTTCTATTCATTGCACTGATACTCTTTCCTCACAGGGGGACGCATTAGTCTCATAACAAGTAATATTAAACACAAATTTGTCACATTTTTCACTTAATTAATTAGGGATGTCTGTAAAATTTAATTTTAATAGCTGCTTCAATACTTTTCCCATTATAAGGACATTTTTGGGAATATTTTACACTTATGTTGCGCAATACGGGAAAAACAACAATAATAAAAATGGTTAAATGAGCATTCTTTACTTTGTAAATGTATTAATATTTTATGACTCCACTCCAGATCTCATTACATTGTACAGGTTGACCCAATGGACCTAATAACCCCTGTCATGTTGAATCATTGTTAGGGCTCCATTGTTTTTGCCATCCATGACACAGCTGTGAATGACTACAGCTCTGAGTCATGATTATGAAACAATGACATGGTCTTTGGACAGGAAAGGAAAGAAACCTGGAGGTATATGTCACGTCTGGCAGCTGCTTGATGAGTCTGTCTCATACAATTCAACTGACCATTTAGAGATCATGACACTAATTCCTGCATGGGCCAAATGCATACTCTTTCTTTTAATTATATCATATCTCTAATGGTTACATTTAGAATCCAAGTTTTCAGCATCTCCACTAAAGTGGGATTTTCTACGCTTTCGCTATTTGTGTGTTAGCCCTACATGAGGGGGCTCAACTGTAATTATATTGTTCCAAAAAATAACACGAATGCAAATGGAACACAGCAACACTTTGCCTGTATGAGATCCGGCTGTGTTGTGGCTACCCGTTTTGCATATATATTGTTCCCAGAATGCATTGTGTGGCACAGTTAATGAAGTTATAAATTTATGTTGCCAATAATGTAATTTGTGTTGTATTTAACACGCTTATGTCAGTCTATGATTTTATTTTATTTTTTTAACAAACCGTAACTTTAGGTGGTGTGTAAAATAATGACATCCAGGGCAATTCCATGTACAAGTTGTATTGTTCATCTGAGGATTGCTTGTGAAATTATGAATTTATATGTTGTGATTGTGGCCATCTGATTAATTGGTTTGTCTACTTTTTTTTTTTTTTTTTTTACTTTACAAAATCATCTCGCGGGCCGGATTAAACCCCTTTGCGGACCTGATCTGGCCCGCGGGCCGGATTAAACCCCTTTGCGGACCTGATCCGGCCCGCGGGCCGTACGTTTGACACCACTGAGCTAAAGCATACTAGAATAAACATTGCAGTCAATAGCTGGAACTGTTATGAATTATAGATGTGACTCATAAAGCATAAAAAGCTAACTTAATGTATGGCACACATGCCGGCGTATATAATGTTGCCATTGTGAGTTGTTCAATAAAAAGGCTTTTAAGTATCGACAGTTGGGCTTTCTCCAAGACAGTGTTAATTATTCATATTGTGTGCGCGTGCAATCAATGGCAGCTGCCTGACAGTGACCTGGTCCGGCTTTCATTGAATCATTCAGACACTCCAGTGACTCTTTGAGGCCATCAGATCCTTTCTCTCTAATATGCTTCCAGCTCCTTAGTAATTCCCCCCATTATGGTCCCCCGAGGAACTCTTAGTTCCCGTGCCACCGTGCGCTGATCCACAATGTGCAAATGCAGGTGTTTTCTTGACAATGCTAAGTGTTAATCAAGTTTTCCTTCTGGCGCTAGCCTGACTTCATAAAGCCGATGATCAGGCCCTAAGCCGGGGAGTCTGGGGTGCGGGCTAATTCATTTTCATTTCAACCTGCTGCAGAGACTCCTGCTGTTCATCCTCTTAGGCTTCAAAGAACACAGTGGCTCATACAGGAGGATGATATGCACAAATCTCCCACCTTCATGCTCCTCTGCAGACTTGAATTTTCATGAGGAATAAAAAGTGGGTTGACAAGTGAAGTGAGTTCAAACAAATGAAAAAAAATTAAATAAAAACCAAAAAAAGCTTATTTCAAGGATTATCTCCTCCATCTTTACTCACAACCAAACTCGAAGGACATCTGCCTGTCTGTGTACACCAAAAGCAGAGCATAGGAAAATGGCCAGAAACCAAAAGGTCACCTGTCATGAATTATAAAACTGTTTTCCACAAACCGCAGCCAGTGAATGATAATGAAATAAATAATGAATGAATGTGATGCATCGCATGGTGCACGGAGATGATTTGTACGTGCCGCGAGGGGACCGGAGCTTGTTGCGCCGCCGCAGACCGACTTAATGAAAGCGCAATGACAAATTCAACTCTTTTAATACCACTTGTGATAATTGGGCTCGTGCTCAAAGTGCTCGACACGAGTGCTACACACTCCTCAGATGGCATAAATTACATGGCAACCACAGACTTGGCTCTTTAGTTCGCTTTGACATTAGAAGGGTTCTGATCTGATTAGTATCGGTCAACCGAGCAAGCCCGTTAGAGTGGATCCATTTTAAAATCCACATTTTCCTGCCAAATCAAATTTTCGATACGATCAATACTGGATAAGAAGGGGAGTCTAGAGTGACAACAAATCATTGTGGGGGTCTTTCCGCTGGGAAAGAGACGCGTTGGGATAGAGTGCTCAAGAAGCTGCTGTCATCCTTAGTGACCAGAGCCAAAAATTCTGTCTCGAGTCTGCATTCAACACATTTTGTTGTTGTTTGAGACTCGGCCATTGGATAGCAAAATATTTTTTATTGACTCGACCAAGTCCAACCATTACGGAAGAGGATTAGGGCTAGTGAAGAGGGAGAAAAAAAGGGTTGGCAGGGTTCACTTTATTCTCAGAATTCTGACTTTAATCTCAGAATTCTGACAATTCTGACATTAATCTCAGAATTCTGACAATTCTGACATTAATCTCAGAATTCTCACTTTATTACTTTAATATCAAAATTCTGACTTGAAAGTGAGAATTCTGACTTTAATCTCAGAATTCTGACTTTAAAGTGAGAATTCTGACTCTGGCGTAGAGCTATGAATTGTGGAATAAAGTCAGAAGTCAGAATTCTGAGATTACAGTCAGAATTCTCACTTTCAAGTCAGAATTCTAAGAATAAAGTGAGAATTCTCACTGAATGCTGAGAATAGTCAGAATCCTGCCAACCTTTTTTCCCCCTCTTCACTGGCCCTAATCCTCTTCTGTAAACTATGTCTTTATTCCTGAAATTGAACATCTTCCTTCAAAAGAAACTTGAAATAAAGTTTTTCAGATAGTCCAACATTGACATGGCCACCCAGTAAGCATTTTCACAAATTTTGTGGTTGTGAAAATCTTATGTAAATTTTAGTCTTGATCTCATCTGGATTTGAACTTGGACTCTGACCTTTGTAGACTCAGACTTGACTTAAACTCGGACCTTTGTGACTCAAACTTGACTTAAATTCGATATAAATGGACTTGACTATCAACCCTGGGTTTGATCTGTTCTTGCCATTAGAACTGTCTTAATACTTCATGTGCATTAATACTAATAACATAGTAAGTACATTAGTTTATGGTGTTTTAATTGGGAATAAGAGGCCTAAAGAAAATGACATTACACCACTACTACACTACACTTTGATATTTTTTAATTTCTGTGGACTTTCTGTAAAACCAGAGATTATATTTCCAAATTAGTATACTGTAATCAATTTTTTTTGTTGGCCTTTTAACATTGGAAACTCAATTTTCTTGTCCTTAGGTGGCTAGATTGGCATTTTAAATCAACCTTGATAGTCTCTCTTTTACAAATAATTCTGTGCAGACCCTAAATGTGGAAATCCCACTAGGTGAACAACAGAGTCTTAGTCATTTCCTTGACTATGTCTACTATAGCTAAATGCTTAAATGGCGTCCTGCCGTCTAATTGACTGATTAGTTATTGAGCCTTTCAGAAAGTATACCCGATAAGGGGACTGATGACTATAAATCTGAGGAAAAAATAACATGTCTTTTTCAAAGATATCATGTGTGGGAAAAATGCAACAAGTTATGTTTGCTTCCTGATCCACTCAGATTCACGCTGTGTTCGTCCACAAGAGAACGTGGGCCCCTTCCAGACTTGCTCAGTCACCCACAAATCCGAAATCACAAAAGAAAAAGAAAAAAGCGAGGTATGTATGGGAGAACACACACCAACCGGCACACATACACACTCTCTCACTGATTAAATTAGAGCACCATGGGATCCCAAGACAATATTTTCACTGCAATAATAAAGGAAAAGCTTGCTTATGACTTTCCGCAAGTAAATATTTGGCTTGCGGTTGGCTCTATTATTCATCCCCTCAGGAATACTCTGGGGCCAAACTTTTCGGCAATGAAGCAGAGAGAGTTGAAAAAAAAACGAAAGAAAAAGAAAAACAGTCTGGGAAATTACCAGGCCTGAAGGGACATCTGATAATAAATCAAACACGCCCCATTTGCATCTAGGTAGTTCACTGGCTCAATCACTGAAGGTGCTTGAGCTGTGGCTTGAGTTACGTGATTTACTTCCATGATCATCTTTTTCTTTATATATTGCTCCTATGTGAATAATGATTGTTGAGTAATGTCGATAAGCCGCCGGACAACAATCCATATAATAAAATAAAATAAAATAAAGGGAGAAGAAGCTGTGTGACTGGGAAGGCTGCCAAAATGTGTGTACAGGAGTGCTGCTCTCTCCAATTCCAAACAACCTCTTACATGCTACTGGAATGGCAGAATTAATAGGCAGGGCAGAGAGACATGATAAGACTTTCTTTTTCTTTTTCAAACTCATCTTGTTGCACATAAAACAAGCATTAAAGCTGTATGCAAAGTATGAAAATCTATAGCCTATAACCTGTATACTACACCTTAAGTGTTATGATTGTGTTTTGGATTGGGTCATGGTGCCATTGTGTGATGAAGTTGGTGTATTACGCTTTCACAGTTATTATGCTTTTGCAGTTACTATGTCCCTTATGATGATAATGTGATGACGACGATGATGTTTTAACCGCATTAGCCACTCTTTGTTTGTCTAGTCTTATGCAGTTACTATGTTCCTTAGGACGATAACGCGATAATGAGGGTCAGTTTCTATGTGCATATAGTAACCACTCTAAATGTGTCCAGTCTTATGCAGTTGCTATGTTCTTTGTGATTATAATGTGGTCAGTTGCTATGTGCCTATTTTAGTCGCTCTTTTGTTTGCCACTTTTATTTTGTACTTGCTATGCAGTTGCTATGTCCCCAATGCTAACATACTAATGGTTGTCTAAGAGATAACCTTTATGTTTTGAAATGTAAGATGATCCTAATGGTCATGGATTTGAATGCTAATGCTAGCCTAATATTAGCATGTTACATCATGACTGTGATGGGGTTGTTTGAAACCAGGCGCTGTGTGTTCAGGTACTGGCGGGTGTGTGGGAAAAAAACACTATCGAGGCAAAAAGTGTTTCTAGCTCTGGTTACATAAGTCTACTTATAAGTTCATAGTTTGCTTACAGAGCTAAAAAGTATTATTTTGGACTCAAGTCTGGTCCAGCAGGACTCTTATGTCAACGTCTGGTCTTAACAAAGGGAAACAACGACATTTAATGCGACTGGCAGGTCAGCATTGCTGTGTTTGGCAAAGCCATTAAAATATGATATTTAGATGTCCTTTAATCTATTTGTTTCTCTAGGTTTGCAAAGAAAATGGATGGATGAGTGTTGATCGTATCTGGTAATGACACATTTGGTTACCTGTATCCACTCCTTGTTTGAGTCCTGTGCTGGGGTCCACGCATTCTCATAGTAGTTGAGTCTGGAACGCTCCGGGGACCAGCTTGGGTTGTACTGGGATGAAGACACGATTTGGTCAGATGTTATCTCACCCGATTCCATTCCCAAGGGGTCACTGCAGTCAAAGTCTGTGAAAGAAAGGTTGACAACATGATGAAAAGAGGAGAAACTGGGAGATATTTGAGTACTAAGCACTGCGTTGCCACACAATAGATCGAGCAATATGTTTTCAGTGTCTCCGAGTTCCAGAACTCATCTCTGGGGAGGAGGATGGCACATAACAGGCACTCAGTGCTGAGGTCCAAAAAATAACTCCGCATCAGAGATGCTTCAGTAAATCCTTTCTGTTTTCATTCTCCCTTGGTTTTAATGGATTCAGGTTGGAAGTGTTCTGCATTAAGAAGTAAAAATGTCCCCATAAAATATTCAGAGTAGGCTAAGTTTAAGTCTTTTTAATGCTTTAAAATGCCACTTCAGAGTGGATCTGCTTCCCTCATCTGTGGGATCTTTTTTTAAACATGTCATTATCGTTTTCAATTTAGTCTCTTGGGAGAGTTTAAGCGGATTTACAATCTGTATCTCGGGGTTGTAAATCACAATCAAAATGACCCGCCACCCAGGTTAAGCGATGGGTTATGTTGTTTTTGTGTTGACATGGGGCCTCCGTTTCCAGACATGCTAGGCTCCGTGGTTACAAATTCCGCTGGGTCAGGTTGCGGTCGACTCAGCTAACCCCGGGGAGGTCAGACATGCTGACACCTCTACAGGCGGCGCCATTGCAATGGCCAGCCAAAACAGAGGATCTCTCCTTGTGTCACTGTGGCTATATACCTGTACAGTTACTAGGCTCTGCATGTTTGTGTTTCAATAGTTTCACATTTTCCTTCAGATTGATATGTGGTCATACGTGTTGGCGAGAGAAAAACACGCTCCACTATAATCTTGGAGTTCTCTGTCTGGTCTTGTCAAACCGACATCTCATCCGTTCAGTCATGTAGCCGACTGACTGGCAGAAACACAAAGAGCTGCTTGTTTGTAACCACTGGCACAACCTGATCAGGTGAGCTGTCAGGCATCACGTAGTGCAGGATTACAGCCTAGAATGTGATAAACGTGATCTGAGGAGTTAAGAGTATAAAAAAGGCCTTGCCTTTCAGCCCCTTATCACCTTCATCAATGACTTTCAGCTATTTTCATTCAACCGTTGCTTTTACCAAGCAGGGACAGAAAGGCAGGATTGTTTTCGTCCATCGCATCAGCTAATAAAGTCTGATGCTCTACCATGTTGTCAATATGAAAAACTCAATCTGATCTTAGATTTGTGATTAAAGAAACTCAAGTAGCTTGGGGCTAATCAGCCAAGAATGACATCATCACAATGCCTTACTCGTTCTAATGTTTTTAGTTTGCGTGTCTCCCCTCAGGGTAAGACTTTGGAGATGATTAGTAGATTTGGTGAATGTCAGACATCTCCTGTGCTAGTCAAAGGCACACTTTGTGTGTGTTTTAAGGGTGGTCTTCGCCTCTGGACAGATTTATGACTCCTAGCTGCCCTGTCTTTCTTAATGAAATGTATAGTTGGAGCGTTTTTGCACAATGGGGTCACGAGGGCAATCCTAGTGACTGCGATGCCGCATGTTAAAACACCAGACTTGTGTGTGTGTGTGTCTACCAAGTGGAGAATCCACATTTTGTGTCACGTCTAGGCCTGTTGTGTGGTAATTTAGGACTTGTAAAACACATTCCAGGACTAAAGAAAACAAATCTGTTAATTTGGTGTTTATCATATAAGAACTGTTGATTTTTCTGGAACTGCATCGATGAGAATCCTAATTTATGCTTAGCTCTGTGTGTTTCTTCTTTGCTGACATCCTTTCATAGTGTGTTTATGCCAACTCACCCTCTGGAACGGTCCTTTCGATGACTGTGAAGTTGGCAGAAAAACCCTCCTTGGCGATGGCACTGTCAGTGTTGATTGTAAGTGCCAGGATGCCGGTGTAAGAGATGATTCTTCCTGGTGTGTTCTGCCCACAGTACCGCCCAATGTACGGTCCAACTAAAGGGGAAAATAAATGGGGAAATTCAGGCAAAGATTGGACTGGAGCTCGACTGTCTTATTTGTCATGTAACAAAATCGTTTCAGTGAGCCCAGTGACAAAAACCTAGTGTGGTTTGCCAAGAAGACATTCTCAGGCCAGTACGCCTGCCAAACGTATTGTATTGCCAAAATGTTTCAATGTAAATTAACCTGTCCTGGATTTTTTTCCTTTTCTCTGCAGTTGACTGAGGCCAGTCCACGGTATTTCCTGCTACCAACAGGTGGTAGAGACTTTAAAACCAGAAGTTTAAATTTTGATAGTTCTTTTCCTGTTCTGTCATGACAACAGGCTTGGTTTCCATCAGCTAAAGCTATTATCTATGAAGAAGGTTTATTCTCACATAAGGTTGGTGACATCACAGAGATCTACAACACCTAGCACTAAACCCAATTCACCAGTAGCCTACCCGGAGAAAAGACTTCCAACATTCTGTGGCCCACTATGATTAAGTATAGTAAGGTTAGGTTCCTGTTATCACTGTTTGCCGGCTGTAAATACCTTTGACCTTTCCTATCACCCAACCCGGTGACCGGATGTCACAGATTAACCGGGACAGTCTCGTTTTGAGCCTTGTGTCCAGAGTCCAGGCGAATTTCACCAGCTCCATTGTTTTGTCCCGTATTACGCAGATCCCGTTCCGGCGTCGCAGTTTTTTAGTCCAGTCAGCAAACCAATTGCTTGGGCCGTGTGTATGTCCATCACATAGTTGTCATAGTGAATCATACCATTAACCTAACTAAATCTAATCGCTAAACAGGCGTGTTTTCATGATACTGGAACCAGAAATACTTCCTGCTTATGTGTCTAAAAACCATGGGAAATGTAGTTCTACTAGCCTAATGCTGCAGTTGCCGGTCAAGCCCAATGCAAGCTGAGATTTTCTGGCGTCATATTTCCAATGTTGCAACATGGGACCGGCACAAGGTGAACGGCACAATAGCTGCCAGAACTGCGTAAAAAAGGTTGGACAATGGTAAGTGCATTGTCTTGTTTAGCGCTGGTGAGCTGTCAACCAAGATAGCATTTAGCATTATCTAAAGCAATAACACAACTACCAGTCACCACATTGACTAGCGATTACATTTGTTATAAATAGTTCCTGGTGAGAACTTATTGTATATTTGATTTTCAACAAAATTGGGTTTTTAATTTAGAAAATCTGGTCACCCAACCCTTTTATTAATGTTGTTAGCACCAGAGCCAAAAAACAGCAACGTCTGAGCAACAAGTTGAGACACAAAAGAGGAACTGTAAAAGACAAAGCAATAAAGCCTCATGTGGGGCCCGTTCCACTAAGCGAAGTGAGAAGAATAGAATAGAGGTGGGAATGTAAGCAGCAGAGGGAGGTGATGGCAAACGCAATGACCTTGCTCTGTGCGCTATGATCCATGCTCCTTTGTAAGAATGCACCCACGTTGGTGTGCACAGACCTGTGGCTTATCTGTGATTACTAATGCTGTGATCAGTGGTGAGTGTCAGTACAGCCTCCCTGCAGCCGGCTGTCATCCCAACACGCCGCTCCCTGTCTATCTGATGGATAAAAAGGCAAAGGCCAGGCCCCGGGGATTTTTAGGGGCACACAGTGGCGGCCCAGATTAATCTTCAATCTTCTGCATACACATGGTTTGTGTACGTGTGCTTTAAAAAATGCTAAGGTACTGGCTGAAGACAAAAAAAAAAAAAAAAAACACCCGCAAGATTATCTGCATGACTCACCGAGCATGAGGAGATTTTAATTAAACCTAAATTAGCATGTGCTTTCTTCGTTAATTCACACATCATCGAATCAGAAGACGGAATCAGAGGTTTTTCCACTGTTTTCTGACACACTCCAGTTTGTGGCAGTAAGTTAGCAAGGTTCCTTCTCCTGCACTACTGATCCTGCAGGCACCTCAGGATGCACAGCAAAAGCAGAGAAAAGAAAAACCTCCTGCTGAGTATTGTTACACTTCAGTGATGTGACAACATGACAGTCTGAGGTGGTGGCGTCCAGTCTTCACCCTGACAAGAGCCAAGTGTTTTACTGTCATACCGAGGTGAGACTTTTCAATATCACAAAACATGTGTTTATTTGTTTGTTCTTTGTCTTAATGCTTTTCAATGTGCAATGACGGTACTAAAATGAGTAGGCAGGGCGAGCTTCATGTACGTAGTGCTTTCCAAGCCAGAGTTAGCTAGCGGGTGCTGTTTCAGGCAGCCAACTGCCTGGAAATGCCATTTGAAGGAATATCTCTCGCGAAGTTGATGCTAGTTTTTCATTAGCATGTCAATGGAATGCTCCATTGACTTTAGCATTAGCGCTAGCGATGTTTTAAAAATGAAGCATGTTTTGTTTTGTTTTAAATACAGTATACAATGTATGTAATTATTGTTGTGTGTTTAGTTTTTCGAGTAAATTTCAACTGTTTGTCATTAAACAGTTTAAAAGATGCTTAGGGATGACAGAATCACATACGATACACGCTTGCTAGCAAGCAACATGGTGCATTCAGGGTACTTACACAACATTGGGAAATTTCGATTAATCATCCAGCCAGCCCCACAATACAATATAACTGAATTGACTCTTGAGGGCTGCAAAGAGAAAATCTCACCTCCAGGAAAGCCATCCCAGATTTCCAGACGGTCATAACGGCAGAACACCCCAGCTGGGGGTGTTGTGTCAGCCTCTAGCTCAAAGCTCTCGAACTCCAAGATAATTTCTGACATCCTTGGGGCAAATATCATAAAAGTACAGTCCAGGTTGTTGGGGTACTTTTCTGGAAAGCCTGGCGATTTTATGACACCATTGTTGGAGGTGAAGTTCCTGGAGCATTCAGGACCTGCAAGAAAGACAGACAGAAAGGACTCTTTAATTGTAAATTACAACCAAAAGCAAGGACATTTTTTATTTTTGATGTTCTACAAAAATAAATGTTGGTTGTTTCTTTTTCTATACAGCATCGGTTCACACTGCAAATAAACTTGCTAACATTATTTCAAACCTCATCAATATTCACAGTCAAACACACCATTTGACAAAGCTTCATGTCCCAGTTTAAAGTGCTTACTGTCAATGGCTGAGCATTAATACATTTCCTGCATTATCCCAGTCTTAGCAAGAGATTAGAATTCACAAATCAGTGACATTCGATAAAAAAAGGCGCTGACAGCCACAGGAAACTTTTGAAGGAGTGACAGAATAAGTTTGAGGCGATGATGTTCTCTACGGAGGCGCAAATGCAGATTTTCAATGACCCTGCTTCGCACAAGCACACAGTCATGTGTCATCCAGGGCAATTATTTGGAGCTATTACTGGCAGAAATGTGCCCAGGATAACATCATTTCCCCACTAGTCTGACAGCCTGCGTGATGGGTGCAGAAGGGGTTGACCAAAAACATAATTGCAAGGATTTCCCCCCCCTGCTAAAAACCAGCAGGCTACAGTTGTCGTAGCTGAAGTAAATGCGGTAAACTGCTTTTTCCCCACTCAGGCATCTTGCTGGGCCACAAATTCAGGCCATCATACCCGCTTCAGCCTGTCCACTTGCGGGGAAATTAAAGTGAGAAGCATGTCGATTTGCTCTTAATTCAAGTTGAAAGCCCCGATGAGGGGCATTTTAGAGAGTTGACATTTAGAGCAGCAGGGAAAGTGTGCCATTTGAAAACAGTAGGTGACAATCATTTCAAAGCTTTAACACATAATTGGGCCTTGGAAATTGGAATACTTTGAGGAGAATGATTGGGTCACAAGTTACTGCTATGATTTGCTTTACCTCGATAAATTTGACACATTTTTGTGGAGAAGATGCAAAACTCTGGTTGACCATGTTCCATGTGTGCTCTCAACAGAGTACTTCCATTTGTAACCCTCTCACCGTGCTCTATCATGAATTTGGGCGCGTTCGGAAATACGCTCTAAATTCAGAGCGCTGCAAAAATTGAGTGCCGGTGCGCGCACGAGGCACTCAAACTGGGGACGTTGTGTGTTGGGCAGTAGGAGATGGAAAAATGAAGTTTCATGAAGCACGTAATATTTTTTTACTCCTGTAGATGGTGCAATTGGTTTAAATACAAACCAATTTTACATTTCTACTTCATCTTTAAACCAAAAGTGCCACCGAGAGGAGTCAAAAACTCACAAGTGCTTCATGAAGCTTTCATGAAGCTTCATTTGTCCGTCACTAGAAGAGCGCATTCCAAACATGCACACTTTCTGTGTCGTGCATGGACTTCAGACCATATTTCCAAACACACCCGTTATCTCTGCCTGTATATTTAGTAGAATCCACTACAATAGATAATGTCTCAACTCGCACAACCTGCCCATATCCCACTGAGGGGGAGAACGTTTGCAAATATTTGCAAAGTTAACGAATGTTGATTTATTCGTTCGAAATTGCAACGTTCGCTAAACGATTGCCATACGTTCGCCAAATATTTGAATGGATTTTGCTGTTGCAAGGAAATTTTGAATATGTTTAAAATTTAGGGCACGTTTGACCTGGAGAACACTCTTATTTATTTATTTATCTATTTATTGAGTTTTTTTTATTGCCTAACAATAATATAGTGTAATTTCACATCCACTTCAGTAGGGGGCAGTGGTACTGTCATTTATGAATTTATTTTTAATTACTGTATTAGTATTTAAGTATTTTAGTTTTAATTTAATTTCAAGCAAATTGATGAACTTCAAATCTTTTTGGTGGCAAACTAAAAAAAAACTTGTGGCACGATTGACCTCTGGGAAGATTTTTTTTTTCCTTCTTCTTTTCACGATGTACTGGAATAAAGTGTGATGGCACATCCGCATCAGTAGGCAGTTGCACTTATTTATTTATTTATTACAAGCAAATTGATGTACCTCTACTTCAAATCCTTTCTGTGGCAGACTAAAAAGATAAGTTAATACATTTATTTTATTTGTTGTAAGTTGTTCTATATTTTTTTCTTTAATGTTAACAAGGTTACAGTGTTAAGCAGAGTATTTAAAATTTATTTTTATTTTTATTGCAAACAGACAACACAACTTTCTCAAAAATCTACATAAAAAGATAATCAATACAATATCAATAGCATTGATAGTGTTCAGCAGAGGTGCACTTATAACAATTTTATATACCGTATAGTATACTATTTAGTCATTGCAGAGAGTTAGGGGAGTGCAAAATATTCGCTTCTTCCTAAGGGGGCATAACAGAAAATAATTGAGAAGCCCTGCATTATTAACCTTATGATCACACAATGTTCATTTTAAGACATGTTGTAAAAGAGATAATAGTTGAGCTGTTAGTATTTATCACATTGGTTGGCCGCTTCTTCTGTAGCTTATTAAAAGCCCATTTACAGCCATCGTTTTATATTAATCACAGTAGTAAAATGACACAAGAGGGCGAACCCTAGAGCAGCATTGAAAAAAAAAAAAAAAGACTCCTTATGACTATTTTAATGGTTGTGGCTCAATTTTTTGTGAGCTATTCAGTTAATCTCCCCTAAGAGGAGGAAAGCACAAGAATCCAACCCAGGATGTTTGCTGTTGTCTGCTTGATAGCACAGCCCCTCTTTCCTGCGACACCATCAGTCCACAGAGCATGTTCTCACGAAGCCGTGATGACAAGCAGCATCACAGGAAATGTATATCCTGTTGTCAGCCAAATACACGCTCCCAACTGACTCAGCGTCTGCCTGTTTTATCGCCCAAGACGTTTGGATCTATCCTGGCGGAATTTACCCACAGGGTCAAAATAAGTAACAGAAAGGGAATTTGTGAGGAGTGACTCCGACAAGAGCTCATCACAGAGTAACACGCACACTCACATGTGTCATCACATCGGAGACAAAACAGTCAGTTTAGCCACAGTAGTCCATATACTGCTTTGAAACAAACGACATTTTATGACAGGAGATACGAATAGACGTAATGCTGAGTGACGACCTCCAACTGGGGGGGCTACAACATTTATTGCCAGCAGTAATGGCTTCTTTTAGCTCCCCCGCTGAATTAAGCCGTCTGTGCTAGTGAGTGGAGTAAACAAATGTCAAACGTGGCTCATTTGCTGAGTGATTGGCTAAAATATGCTTGTCAAATGCTATGTGGTTGATTTCAGACCTTGTTGGACTTTACAAATATTCATTAGATTATTTCTCAACTGCCCCACAAGCAGCAAAAAAACTAAATAACATGCATCAAGCTCAGTGCTACACCACAACCAGCTAGCTAGCAACACGGTTCGCTGGCTACTAGCGTGGCTAAACATGTTGCGGATTCGCTCTTGAGTCAATAATCATCACCTCCATGGCGGTAAGCTACATGTGACAAGTATCGGTCTCACAAAGGGATGACGAGGAAAGATGGAGAAGCCATGCTAATTGCTAAGCTAACCTGACGAAGACTGACACGGCTAGCGCGTTTAATATCGAAAGTCCTAATGTTGATGTTAGCTAGCTGTGGGGGCTAGCGAGTTGATTACTAGTCCTATTGAGCAAAACAGCTACTGCACCATAACAAGGTAGTAGTCCCGCTAACAAAACTGTACATTTAGAATCCACTACAATAAAAAATGATGACTAAAACCTGCCCATATCCCACTGTGGGGGCGAACTTTTGCGAGTCTTTGCAAAATTAGCGAATGTTGATTTCTTGTCAGGGTTCGCTCAACGTAGTAACATGCGCTAAACATTTGCTAAACGTTTGCCAGACGTTTGCCAAGTGTTTTTGTCGTCGCAAGGAAAAGCGGAGAACATCCAACTTTGAACAATAAAATAAGGCAAATTAATAAGAGTTTGGATTCCGGAGACAAAGTTTACCTGCGAAACAGAACTGCAGATTATGCTATGTTATGTTATGCTATGCTATACGCCGGCCAGGAGTAACCTATAAGTCTAAAAATATATAAACGATTTGGTCAACAAATGAATGAATGAGTGAATGTATGAACTTGCTTCTTAAATGAAGTCATTGATTTGCAAAACTGCTCCGCAAGGGAAAAAAAATACATTTTGAGCAGACAATGAGCACACTGCTATTACCATGAAAAAGAGTGTAACATTCCTCAGCACATTCTTACGTCTGTGTTTAGTTTACACAGAGCGGCAAGGCGTATCATCGGACAGTGGAAACCATGTCAAAGGGGCTTTTTTCTTTCTCTTCTACTTTGTTTTCATTAGTTCCTCACTCGCTCTCCTTGGTTGCTAGTTTTTAGCATCTGCAGTGATAGGAGAGGGTATTTTTTTTCTGAGCTGCTATGTAAATGAAAACTGTTTATAGTCTATGCTGTACTCTGGATGATCATTAGCCTATTCCCAGACCGCCTGGAACCCTTCAGCCTACCACCAACCAAGACAAAATCACAGTTGGGAGAATGAACTCACACGAGCATTAACATATTTCGGCTCTGACGCAGTATTTACAATGCCTTTGTGCCTTTACTGTGTCTGCGATGTCATCCCCCCTCCTTCCGCCTGGTCCAATAAAATAAGGGATGACACAGCGCTTAAAGGGGAAGAGGCTAGAGGTAAGGGGCATTTATCCTCCTAGCTGCCCTCAAACAGTCTTTTATATATTTATATATTTCCATGAGGCAAGCGTCTCTGTATGTGTATATGATGACAGCATGTCTCGGTGCCAGATGTGACCTGTGGCACTTGGTCCGTGAAAGCTACATTTGCTTTATTTGCCCCTTCTGAGCCCCACCCGACACACACATGCGCACACCTTGAGTGTGTTTTTACAGGTGTGTGGAAACTAAGCACCTTGACTGCCAATGGGTAATAAAGCGGGCATTTGCAATCAGGGCTATTTTTCTGTTCAAAGATAGCAGTCATGTCAGACGGTCCTCCAGCAGACGTAGTCATGCTTCTGAGTAATAGAAATGATGAGCTCGAGATTCAATGCGGTTGGTGAAAAGGGGGGGGGGGTGTGGAGTGGTCTACAATGGCGGTATCGAAGCCACCTCGCCCACTTGAATGGGCCCGCAGCCAGCCTTGATGTGGCTCTAAGCAAACTGCCAAGCTGTTAAAGGAAAACACATGTCGGGCCAGCATGCTAAGATTTAAGAAACATTTGCAGATTTAAGGAAATTTGACCTAAAAGATTTTGCATTCTATAGAAGGAATGTGATTTTGTTACACATAAATCATTTAAATGGTGAAAACTTTGTTTTGGTTTGGGTTTTTGGTAGGGCTTTTCAATACCACTTTTTTTTTTTCAAACCGATACCAGTATGAGTTCTCAACTCTTGAGTAGTTGCCACTTATAATTAGGACTGCTCGGTTTTATATATATATATATATATATATATATATATATATATAGTAGAGTATAAAAAGTATATTAATCACAATTATTTTAGGGAATAATTAAAATGACAATTATTCAATCATTTATTTCATGGTACAAAACAAGAAAATGTTTAAATGTAAAAAATATTTAAGAAACACAATTTTTTTTGAAACACTACAATATAATTATGCAAGTTTCTTTTGGTTGGAGCAAACTAAATTTACAAAATTAGTTATTATAAAATTAAAAAAGTGCAAGTTTCCTTGTATAAACAAACATTGTATTGAAGTTTACTTGCTAATTGACACAACAAAATTTGTATTAATGATTTTCTTGCAATTATGCCAATTTTTGTAATCATGGAGTGCAGAGGTGGCAAATCCAGGTCCAGAAGGTAAAAACCCTGCCACAGTTTGGCTTTAGCCCCTGATGCTAGCTAGCTAGCTAGCTCCCTAAAAGGTAAACAACCACCATAGGAGCTAGCTAGGGAGTTAAATAGTTAGCTAGCTAACACCTGGGGCTAAAGCCAAACTGTGGCAGGAATTTTACATTCTGGACCTGGATTTGCAACCTCTGATGGAGTGTAATAATCAAAACCACACTTGCGTTTTTTTACTTATTGCACAGGCCTATATAGAATTCCCAAAAAGAAAACAATGACAGATAATTGGCCTATATTCTCTCTCTCTCTCTCTCTCTCTCTCTCTCTCTCTCTATATATATATATATATATATATATATATATATATATATATATATATATATATATATATATATATGTATATATATATAACCATTAGTGGAAATAATAATATGGTATATATCAACATACTAAAGATTTGTAAGCAGCTTTTATCCATCCTCTTAATTTATTGCAAGTCTATTACCTACTACCTACTGCTGATTCCATCAGGAAATACAATCCAATCTCCTCACTTTAATTTTTGTTTGCAAGTCTAAGATTATTTAACTTCCTCCACCATGTGGCACTTCCTCTCTGTTTCCAGTGGAGTGTGGCTGCCAATTTGCAGGCTATAAACTAAATAGCCCATGCTAATTAAGATGGTTGGATGGAATCGGAGTGGCTGAGAGACAGATGAGGAACCGACCACAGAGCAACCTGCTTTCGTCCAATTAGACCCTTGCCAGCCTCCCAGTGATGAAGGCCAGGGCTACCAATGTTTGTATTTTTGAGGTATTTGTGAACATTTATTTACATAGTCTTTAGTTTAAGGGGGTAGACTCGCTCAGTTCTGTAAAGCTTGGCACGTAATCTTCAAGGAAGTGTGTTTACATAGTTTTGCTTTGAGGGTATGTGACCTTTGGCTGTGTTTAAACTGCGACAAAAGGCGCTGCCATTTCCCGGAGCGCGACATCTAGTGATCAGCGAGCCTTTAATCATAGTAATAAACGGCCCGCGTCCTTTGTATGTGACTTTATTGGCACGCACAAGTTGGCAATTCCTTCATTATCAGATCATCTGCGCATCATCATTAACGTTACATGTGTTTGCCAACACAATGTTTTCCCGGCTAATACTCTGCTTGTTGATAAGATGCGCTAATCAGCTAGCTTTGTATCCCTCGCTCTGCTTGGCTCGCTGTCTCCGTCAAAGAAACCACACACTTAATTGATCTCAGGGCCCCATTCTTGGCTCCTTCCACTGCAGTAGTCAAAACATGGAGTCTATTCATAGCATAATGAGGGTTTTGGTCTACTGAGAAATAACAGATCCTTCATGGAACTCTGGATACGGGGGCAGTGACCCAACAGATCCAGCAGTTGGTGCTATTTTTCCTTCTTTTTTTTTTTTAAACTAATATAAATATGGCTGCATTTTTTAGTCGCTTTCATAATAATTCTTATAATTGAGTTCATATTAAATATATGTACTGTAAAAAAAGAAAAGAAAAGGAGTGTGATATTGATTTGTGTTGGTCATTTTTCTGCCACTAGATGGCATAATTGCATTTATAAGACGTTGGGGACATCTCAATGCATTCATCTTTTCTTATTAAGAAAAACAATTTAGGACAATCCCTATAATAATTGGGGTCACACACGAGACAGATGTGTGTGATTCCACTGTCATGATTTTTTGGGGGGAGGGGCGCTAAAACTTGCGTATCATTCTGTTATGATTAATTTCTTCTTTTTTTAACTTTATTTATCGATTTCAAATATTTAAAGACAACTTATGCACCGAACATCAACAGACATATTAACATACAATCCTCATAAACACACCCCTAGAACCAAGAGAGAGAGAGAGAGAGAGAGAGAGAGAGAGAGAGAGAGAGAGAGAGAGAGAGAACCCCACTTTCCTTATTTAAATGACAATGAGGGAGCCGCTTCGATTGGCCGGGAGTTGGCTGTGTTCTATCCCACAATGGCACCCAACAGCCCAAAAGTCTATGAAAATACCGAAAGAAAAAGAACTCTGGCCCATAGTAGTAACATGATATACATATTATTTGCCCAATATTTTTAGATATTTGGAAGGTCTTACTTTATCATTAAAAAGTATTATAAGCACAATTCCAACTGAAATTCTTTATCTGGCTCACCGTGTAGACTCATTAATGGACTAGTCCTTGTATGTCCTCGGCTCTCTAAGTATGTGTTATGTAGTTACATTACTACATCACCACCAGGCCCCTTACACATTTCAAATTCAAATCTATGATAATAGATGGGACTGGAAAATACCACGCTAATCAAAGGAAGAATGTTGTGGATTTAACTGGTCTATCAACGGGGATCAGGCGGCGAAGGCGCGGATGAGCTTCCATGTGGCGGGGTGGAGCGTCACTTTGATGTTGTAAATGGACCCACACTCCGCCAGCTGCGTTGCTGTGGTGGCGACGCAGTTACACACACACACACACACACACGAACGTCAAGATTGAAATGACGAAGGGGACCTTGCGGACCGTTCATCATGTCTTGGAGGTCAACGGGGGCTGTCCCATAGACTTCTGCTAAGGTTAATTAATGAAAGTGGAGGCTGGCTGGTAGTCACTTGCAGATGTGTTTCAAGCCCTCCTCCCTCTTGAAAACAGAGGAGCAGGAGGACATTCTCCCAATGTTGTATCTGGGTATGTCATGTTTATAATTCACCGTATTTTTCTTCCTAAAATAGGGGACAATCACCTAATAGTGACATCTGACTTTGAAGCAGCTGGCATGGGATCGATTCCCACTTATAACCACCCTGCAATTGAATGGAAACCACTGCAGGGTGGAGGCCGCCTTTTTGCAATTGAGATAGACTCCAGCCCCTGTCGTGACCATGAAAATGAAGTGCTATTGAAGATGAATGGATAGCTATATCCTGAAATCTGTTTAAATAAGTAACAAGAAATAACACTTTCTTGCCGATATCAAGTTCAGACAAATCAAATAATGCCTTTCGCCATCTGCGATATTTCACATCAGATAAATAGCACAGCAATCGTGGAACATATGGGTCTGTGAAACACTGGTTGAAAAGCAGCATATTGCTTGCCATATTGCAAACATGTCATTTTGATGCTTTGCTGCCTCACAAACTAGGCATGAAATTAGAAAGAGATCCTATAAATAAATATTTTTAAGTAGGGGTGTAAAAATGTGTGTGTTAATTTAAAGTTCTTTTAACACTACTTATTTTTTATTTATTTTTATTCTTTTAAATTGCAATTAATGAAAGCCTGTCCTGGGAATTCCAGTATATAGTATGCAATATATATATATACATATATATATGTCTAATAATCACTAATTATATTACATGGCTGTAGTCTCACCTTACAAAAGGCTGCCATGTTTCGCCGCCATCTTCCTGCTGCGGCTGCCCAAAGGACAACTTTTCGAATGTAGCTAGCCCAGGTGGGGCTTGCATCGATTGTTTGACCCATTGGGTCGACCGCAGCTTCCTCTCGCAAGCTTTATTATTATTTTTTTACTAGCTCCTTACTAGCTAGCCGCTCTTGTTAGCCACTCCAGCCTATGGCTCCGACTAACTACCGCTAGCCGCTCTTGTTAGCTGCTCTGGCTAATTCCGGCTAACTCGGTCGGTTCCGGCTTCACAATGGCTGCCAAGTCGCTGTTGCTCACCGAGATGCTCGTTTGCTCACGCAAAATAAGAATTGGTGGTAGGCTTGCATGTGTGCTCCTGTGTGCTATTCTTTGACCACTAGATGGTGCTAAGGGCTACACACTGGGTCTTTAAAATTTTAGGTCAAATAATCAAAATGCGCAATAGGGACGCTATGCTATGCTATGCTACGCTATGCTACGCTAGCTGCTTCTGCCAACCTGTCTTGAAGATCTCATATCGTATGGAGAATCCAGCTCCGTGGGTCTCGTAGTCGGAGACAAACTTGATGAAGAGCTGGTTTCCGGAGGAGACGACGGGAGAGGGGGCGATTTTGCCGCAGTACTTGCCGACCAACTGGCCGCTTTCATCCACGCCGTCTCGCACTTCCACGTAGTCATACCTGCGGGATAGACAAGAGGATCGCCGTCATTATGAGCTACATACAGAACAGCCTGTTTTTCCCGTCACACAATTGAGGTTGAGAAGGTGTCTATATTATCATAATATCATTTCGACACACCCACACAAACACTGCTGATGTGCTGCCTTCCACGTGCGCTCAACCTGAAGAGCAGGTGCAAAATCTATTAAACACGCACCCGCGCTAAAAATTACATGCCGATGGAATTTAGATCTCCAGCACCAGAGGGGAAACAGCGAACTAATTGAGTCAGAACTGGATTTAGAAGCAGATAAGCTTTGAAATAGGACTCTGGGAAAAGAAGACATGATGCAAACACCCCCCCCCCCCCCACACACACACACACACACACAGTTTAAGGTATGCAGAAGTAGAGATCATCGAAGGTTGCTTGGTATGCTTGTTATTATTCTTGGCTGAGAAATATTAATTTAATAGTCATCTGGGATAGGCTGAAGTATACCCGAGACCCTAGTGAAGATAAGCGATGATGGATCGATAGGCATTTTTTAGTGGCGCACTACTTTGCAGTCATGAAGATTTGCACTGCATCATACACTTACAGAAATATTGAAGCCTAACTTTTAAGATGTATGTAATTTTTTTTACATACATTCCCATTTACTTTTTTTTTGTTTTGATAATTTTAACACAAACCTACCAAATAAACCTTATATGATACATGTTCATTATTCTAATAAATGCATACTCCTCAGGTTTATGTATTTAGTATTAATAAAGTATAATTCCTTAAAAAAAAATTGTTTTTATGTTTTTAGGATGTCTGCATTCAGTTGCATTCCGAAAACATAAAAATGTAAAAAATGAAAAAAAATGGACATAAGTGTTTTTCACTTAGCAGCAATGATATGCTATTTATTGTGTATAGGCAACCTGATTATTATGCAATTCAAACAAAATATTTATGTATTTTCAATAAATACTCTCATTATTATTCATTTAGAGTAATTATATTTTATTGATACTGAATACATAAACCTGAGGATTATGCAGTTCAAATAAATAGGCTTTATTAGAATAATGAATATGTATCATATAAGGTTTATTTGGTAGGTTTGTGTTGAAATTGTCAAAAAAAGTAAATGGGGATGTCATGTAAAAAAATTACTTAAGTTAGGCTTAAATATCTCTGTGAGTGTACTGAGATGATATACAATGTGACCACAACATTTTTAAACCCAAAATATCTCTGTATTAAGCACTAGTAGCAAATTTTTCCACAAAACAATTCATTATTGTCAGTCAGATTGAAGTCTGTTGACAGAAAATGTAGATAACTAAAAAGGATCCACTGTAAAGTTTTCAACATAACATTCCACTCCTTTTATTGTTACTCTCCTGAGGTGATTTACAACTGACATGACAGAAGATCTATTTCTTTTTTTTAAAGCGCCAAGGCATTTGCGTATTTTTATTCTTTCTTCCTGCTTCCTGCCTTAAAACGTCTGCATGCTCTTTGTTTCCCACCAGCTGTGGGAACTTTTTTTTCGCTCGTGCAACTTTAACAAGAACTACTTTGTTTCAGCTTCTTTATCAAGTGCAACGCAATAAAAAGATTACTAGGCTCACATGGTGTTTACAATGTTATTCTCCCAGTAATGCGGTTTAATGGATTGGGAGTTTCCTTTTAAAGGATCTCCTGAAATAAAGGAATCGTTTTGGGGTAATGATGCTTGTTACTTTCTCGGATGCAGGTGCTACAAGTTTGCTGGTTTAATTAGTTTAAATTATATTTCCTAATCAAAGCACCAAATCTTGACTGATAATAGTGGGGAACATAATTTTTCTTGAGTTAGATCTGACGGCTGTCTTAAACTCATTTTTGGGCACGGGATCCATAACTGATCTTTGATGATTTTTCTCTAGCATGACAAGTTTTTGAGATTTTCTAAAAAAAGAAAAAGAAAAAAGAAGGAAATAAATGTGTATGTATGTAAAAAAAACACAAAACAATTAAGCTTTGAGAACTAAAATAAACTGAATAAAATAGAACTTACAACAGTATTCTAATCATTACAAGGTTAAGAGAAAAGCCAGCACTAATCCTTATAATTGCTATGCTAGTTTTGTATTTGTCAGATATTGATAGTATGGACCTATTGGGATCTGCACGCACCTCTCAATTTTGACTGCACAAACAAGTTGCCACGTAGATTTAGATAAGTCCAATCTTAATCAGCTCTTCTTACTACAGTCTTTCTACAGCTAATCAATGGAAATTTGCTCATCTGTGGAGAAAAAACTTGATAGGCCAGAAAAAAAAACTGACTGCAATTTTGGAATCAGCATGCCTATTTTAGTTTTAATCAGCACAAATGTAACTGAACTGTTTTTTTTTTTCGTCAAAATTGTTTCCCAGTGTAATTCTTAAGCGTCCCTTTTTTTCCACAGATATTTGCCATAAATCAGAGTCAGAAACATAAAAAAATGACCAACAAATGGAGAAAAGAACGGGAAGCCTGGCGGTTCGCTAAGTAGCGCCCCAAGTTTCTTAGCTTGGAAAAAAAAAGAGATACAAGGATTTTATGCCACATGCTTGAATGAGTTATTATTTTAAATGTTAAATTTCTTATTTATTTATTTATTTAAAATGTTTTTATTTACCCTGTTTGCGAAGTCTCTCTTTTCTCTCCAGGAAAAGATTGCATTTTTAATCAGCCATATCATGTTTTTATGATCAATTCAGATGGTGCTGGGAAAAGTGACACAATGTGAATAACGCAAAGAGAGATTTTTTTTTTGTAGTGCTTGCTGCACTATGTGTATGCAATGCCAAAAAGCATGAAAAAAAAAAAGAGTCTTTATTAGGCCTTGATGAGTGGAGCGTCAGCCAGACCTCGAGTAGTTCCGCATCAGTGACTCCACACTCCCTGTGCTAATGCAAATCCATTTAGACTCTTATCATCTGGAAGGCATTATGGTAAAATTGCTTGGTGGGGCAGTTTAACACCTCTGAAAAGCCTCTCCTGTCTATTCTAGTGCCGATTACACCTGTGAGGATTTATTTCAAAACTTGAGAGTCTTTAGAAATGACAGAGGTCATGTATCAGTCTCTTATCTATAATCGTAAAGGAAACACAGGCTGGTTTTAAATCCCAAAAGGCCCCTCAGTTTTAGGGTTAGCTTGTCATGAATGCCCTCACCTGTCAAGTTAAAGTTGGATTCTGCCTCTCGGGGCCTTTGTGGTGTCATTTCGCGTCATATCATTGCGGTGGATGTTGTTCTTATGCCTCGCGACAATATAATTAAGGTGTGAACATTGCACCTATTTATTTGTCTTGTCTGCTCTGGAGCTACACACACACGTGCGTGCACACACAGCGCTAATAGTGAAAATGGTTTGTCAATCCAACGGGGAAATTAAAATGAAAAAGGAGGGTGTGTTCGGAGGGGAAAGGGGGTGAAAGTAATTCTGTACAACCTTCGCTTCACCGGCTCAAATGTATTAGCCTGCCGTCTTTCTCCAGGCACAGAGAGAAAGCAATTGGCTAGCATTGGACAAGAACATTAGTAGCTCTTCACAAAGCTAAAAAAGAAGGCAACAAACCCTTAGCTTGACACTCCAACATTTATATTGCGTGCACTTTTCCCGTGGAAATATACTGTAGTCTGTCGACAGGCTGGCTATAAATGTAGGGAGACTCACAGGCAAGTTGTCACATTGCCATTTTCTTCTCCACCAGAGGGCGCAACGAAAAATTGTAATACTAGTTTTCTTCGTATAAATGGTTAGGGGCTGTGTACTGTCTGACAAGAGAATAGCACATTATGAGCTGACTTGAGTGCCAGTTATCGGTTTTGCACAACACAAAGTAAAAATAAAAATAAATAATTTCATATATTTTGAAACAGGCGTTGTTCATAGACAAATTCTAGCATCAAATCATGTGGATCCTTTATAGGAGAGATACAGACATCTTGTCATGCCCCAGTCACTGTTCTGTTTTAAGATAACTTTAAGGTAACCAGAGAAAGTATTAGCCAACATGGTAGTTTGGGACAACTTGCCTCAGTCATTTTGAGGTTTGTTGTCACATATGCAAAGAATGGGTCAATGAAAAATGCACCTTTGGCAACTCTGTTTATGTATGCCAGAATTGTTCTTCAGAGGATGAGTCTGAAGAGTGAGGAAATTAGTTTGCCAGGTTTTGTTTCATTGTTTAAAATTGGATTTTGCAGTTGTCGGAATTAAAGTATGCCCGAATGTCAGGACAGGTTTAGGTTTCATG
The DNA here is from genome assembly GCF_054856555.1 of Leptonotus elevatus. NCBI lineage: Eukaryota > Metazoa > Chordata > Actinopteri > Syngnathiformes > Syngnathidae > Leptonotus > Leptonotus elevatus. The sequence goes on from NC_141259.1 coordinate 7,281,622, forward strand.
ATGAACCGTCCATCCATTAATTGAAATGCTGTTATCAATTTATTTATTTATTCAATTTAATCTCAAATTTCCAGTTTAAGGGGAGCAAAACTATCAGCGCTATGACCTATATGCCAGCAGTCCCAAAATACTTTAATCCACTTCATAATATTTTATGTTAAAGTTTGCTGAATGACTGGTACATTTTCAAGATCAATGATAAATAATTTATCTGGCTGTAAAAACAAACAAAGAAAAAGAGGAGAACAAGGAAAATGTTGTCCTTGTTTTATTAGTTGAAAAATCCAATGAGACATTTTACCCATATAGTGTGACAACTTACCCATTGGTGGGGCAACATGTCACATGGCTTATAACTCTGCACTGATACAAAGTATGAAAATGACATGAATACAAAAAATATACCTAAGAGTTTGGTATTTAATCTGGTATACATGTTTATATATGATGTATTTATTCCAAGAAATATATAAAGGTATAAAAAGTGATATAACTAGCCCCAGTCTCCCTACTTGAAGTGCTTTTTTGTGACAACATTTGGAAGCTACATTTCTTAATCAGCCTCGAAAAGCTCAAACATGTTATGGAAACCCCCAAATTAGATCCACGCTGCGTTCTCTGACATTTCTCTTTCTGCAGCTGTCCTCCTCTAAAGGTTGTTGTATGAAAACATGTCACCTACAACATGTTCAAACATCTCAGGGCAAGATAGGGGGAACGCGCCTCAGCAACTGATTTGCAGGTCTGGGAGGCCCCAGAGGACTTAAAAAGGGAAAATGAGCTTTTGTCAGCTGTCAGGAAAGTTGGGCCCACATGCTTACAAACTGTCACTGGGGGCACAGTCACAACATCATTAACGGTTGTACAAGATGATCGCTGAGGTGCTTTTTCCATGTTTTGATCCCGGCTTAAATAAAATGGTCTTTCTTCTCAACTTTCCCTTCCATGTAAATCTGTTTCGCATATGACAGTCATTACCCTTCACTCGAAAACCGACCTCAGCTCTGTTTCTTTGAGCTGGAATATAATGTCCCCTGGGACAAAATACACTCCTCAGCAGGCAACATCAGGTAGACTTAATGAGGTCCAAATATCGAAATGCAGCTAAGGAGCATTTACATAATGCACAATATGTTTACTTTGACTTTATACACATTTAGCTAAAATACGACTCATATTTTGTGTTTCATTATTTTCAATGACTCACAATGCTTCTATTGTATATTGTCGTCAATATAAATATTGACTTTTTGCACATATCGGATATAACAAAGGTAGCGTAGAACTTGTTTATTGATGGTTTTCAGTAGGGATGAGTGAGTTTTGATACCAGGTATTGGCAGGGCTGGACTGGCCATCTGGCGCAAAGGGCAGATGCCCGGTGGGCCGGCGTCTTTTGGGGCAGATGTGGTACTATTCAATTATTATCGTCCTCCATTTCACCTGAAAATACCGGCCCACAATTTAGAAGGAGCAGCCCATAATCCATTTACAATATCAATAGCAAACTGAATCAATAAACATTAGTGGTAGAGCTACGTGGTAGCCAAGGGTGGTCAGGAATCGGGCTGGGCCGGCGGGCCAAAGTCAAAATGCCAAGGCTGATTATTTGTGCCAGTCCAGCCCTGGGTATTGGAATTGGGCCAATAACCATCCTTATTGAAAGGGATCAATACTTACGATCAGGAACTAGAAAAAAAAGAAAGAAAAAGAGAATAGTCATTTTTTAAGAAAAAGTGCTATATTGGAGTCTTTCTTTAAAATTATCTGCCATTTTTTTAGGGGGGGGGTTATTATGTATCAAAAGTACTAGTGGTATCAGTACTTGGTATTGGTATCGGTATTGGTTCTGTTGTTTTCACGCATATGTTGTACATATGTGATTCCTTGCCCAGTAAAGGGAAAACACTTCTATGTGGCCACACCATAATCTGCCCCCAAATCAAAGTTGAAGTATTCGGTTGTGGCAAAGCAACACAGCAGGATAAAACACCCGCCAATCAGAGCTGATGTGTTTTCAGTCGTGGTTCCTCGTCAGTGAGGGGAAAAAGGGCGTGATTACTTCTCTCGCCACTCCATTGCCACAGGGATGGTTGGAAAGATAAGAAAGGGGAAAATTCTCTGGCCTCAAAAGCCCAGCTGTACCCATCAAGCGGTTCCTCTTTGGCTTTGACACCCCCAATATGGCCACACTCGCTTGGGACACATTTTTAGCTGCCGATGTTTCTGGTTTTGTGGCCTAAGCGTATTCCTAAACTGCAATCATCATTACCACTGATGGAAGTTGCCAGCCTCCATCTATTAGTTTTCTAAATGACACTGTCGTGTGATCCGTAGACAACAACAATCACATGAATGAATCTGGCTATTTAGACTCTATTATTACATTTACCCCCTCCGTATACAATATACAGAATAATCCTTCATTTAGATACATGAGAAGTTTGTTGTTTGCTTCGAGGCGGCTTTTTTTCTTTTTCTTGACTCAGTGCCTGTTCACACTACGCATGTGGGTTGAGATCGCTTGCTATTGCAGCAGATGGTCTAAAGCACAATTATGCATTGCTATGTAAGGTCTAAAACAAGTATTAAAAAAAACAAAAACTTAATAATATGGTATAGGAAAGGAGCTTATTTTTTAACCTGGATTTAAAAGCACTTTATTGGTATGTTTACAATCATTAGTCACTCTAATAATAAAGGATACCAGCAAATTGGAGGACCGAATTATACACAAGTACAGAGGAAAAAAAAGTCGCGTGCGTTATTCATAATTATTCATAATTACAAATGACGGTATCCCTCAAGTTTTGTTGTCTATTGTCACAAATTTAATAGCATAATAAAAGTTTATGCAAAAAGGCTAAAGTGGAATATGCACATTTAATATACTTTGCCGTTTAAAGCGTGCTTTGGGAAATAAATTGCTTCACTCTGTGGATGGTTAAATTGAACCTTGAAAGCATACTTTTGCAAACGAAGAGTCTCTTTTGTATATACGGGAAAGAAAAAGCCTATTAATGTGCATTTGGGAGAGACAGACAGAGACAGAGAGAGAGAGACAGAGAGAGAGAGACAGAGAGAGAGAGAGAGAGAGAGAGAGAGAGAGAGAACCCCTTCATCTCTGTGGGCCATTACGGGCGGGAATCGTTCCCATTTGTCCCACCTTGACATTTGAAAGGATCTCTGATTGCAAAGGAGAGAGGAGCCGGCAGAGGTGAGCAAAGAGAGAGTTCACCTCAGGGGTCGGTGACGTGACCCAGAAGATCCGCCATTGCGGCAGCGATGAGAGGTCAAGGGTAAAGCAAACCAGGGCAAAAGATGGGCGCCAAACGGCACATCGAGGTTATTACTGTATGTCCTGTATTGAACAGGTTTTGTTCCTTCTGCCTTTGTTCTGTCATGGATTCATGTCCTTCACTGAGCATCACAAAAGTCTACATGATTTGAAAGCAGTGATATTATTTACACGAGTATGACGATCACATTTTAATGGGATGATTTGCATGAGGAACGGCACAAGATTATCATAGAAATCAAACAAGTGTGGAGGTGTCGCTCGCTTGAAAAAGGATACAGTCCTCAACTTAAATGAACCCAGTAATCTACACTGTAAAAGAAATCGCATAAGACGACACAAACCAAAAGACACGCGCATCAGATCATCCATGTGAGACTTTCTGCTTGTACAAGCGAGCGACGCTGGGCGGTTAATGAGCTGCGAGGAGCGCACGACATTCAAAGTGGGCCGGAGATGCGAGAGAGGAGGCGAGGATGGGGAGGAGGCGAGTTGAAACTGAGGTCAACCCGAAGTAAAAGCTGTTGGGTGCTGTTCAAATCGCTCTCGACTGTCACAATGGGCAGGAAGGAGAAAAGAGTTGTGATGTGGGTGGGTTTGGGTCCCTTAAAAGGAAAACCGAATTTTTGAGTGAGCTGGTGAGCGATAGTGAAGGCGTAGCTTGAGAAGGAAGAAAAGATCAAACAAAAACGGCCGTCTTTTCACTGCCCTGTTTCTACTGAGCAGTAGAGAATGCATTGTATCATTATCTTGTCAGACAATATTGACACAGCATCAAATATTCATATTTTTATGGAGTAGTTGGCCAATCGAAGGAAGTTAAACTGCTTCACAGGAGGTAGACACTTCCGTCGTTACGTCGGCCCGTCATTGACAGATAGATGCCCACCTTTCGACAAGTGCTTCCGCATTTTCAGCAAGTGCTTTATGATACAAAGCTTTGAAAAAATATTTGGACTGAGAAGCACCGTCTGTAAAGACGCGGATGTCAGGTTCAGGCAGCATAGAACATTTAACATTAAACAACCAAACAGAAAGGAAGACAAGAGGTTTAAATTATTTTTGCTTGCTAGGAGAACGGAAAGAGATGTCCCCAGTACAGTCTCTTATCGCGCTGTGGACACACTTTGCCATTCCCTCTATTTTTATTGAATATTTGCTAGTTACATAGCGATTGCTGTTCTAAAGGGGAGGGGTATACACAACAGCAACGTCAAAGCAGTCATGGATACAAATCATCATGCAGATAATAATGTAGACATGTTTGACTTCAGCACTGAAAGTTGTAATCGTCAAAGCTTAAAAAGTTCAATAGCAAAATATTCCAGTCATCATCTTGCGATAAGGCCACAGTTCTTGTTTTTGAAGATGATCTCTAATCTCTTAAAAAAGAAGATGCAATACATACGATCGATTCGGTTCGGTTTAATGCACTCGCAATTTTGAAATAAAAAAGATTTTCCAGTTCAAGACCCCTCGCACCTACTTTAGGTGTTACAATTTATAATGGAATTGCAATGATTCACAAGTTTCCAAGAGTTGTTTTTCTTTGGTTACAAACATTGGCAAAGAGATACATTGAGATACCAGTATATCATGGATGGGTTTTATTTTCATATATTGATAAAAATATAAGTGCTCTATCATAGTTATTTTATTATAAGTGGCAGCATTTAGAGATCTAGTCCTTTTTTTTCTTTTTTGCATTTTCATTACCAAAAGGGCAAACGGCCCAAACAAAGCTTGTCTTCTTCTTAAAATAAGCAGCTAAATGCCCAAAAGAAAGATGGAGGTGATGACGGCGAGGGTGTCAGAGATCAGTCTGGGCATGTTGCTGTGTGACCGGGTCATGTCGTCGGACACACAGCCTTGGCTGAGAGTGAGGTAGATTGTGTTCAGACCCTGAGAAAAAGCCTTGTTTTGGGATTGATTGTGGGTATAAACAGTACAATAACCTTGATGCAGGAACAGGATATTGCTGGTTCATATGGTGCATAGATTTGTACCGTTATTGTGTCGTGTCCCTTTGAACTGAAAATATTTAGGTTAGCAATTTAAACTACCGGTACATGAATTGCCTATTTTTCTTAATGTTTGCATAGATGGGTGGGACAATAGAGACAATGCAGTGAAATGTTTCTCAAATGCATTTACACTCCTTTTCCCCCCAACAATTACTGCTGTCCAACAAAAGACATAAAGCTGTGACACAAAACAGTGAATGAAAAAAAAAGGAAAAAAAAGAGCCACTTAAGTGAGGCGAGATCAAGCAAAGAGCAAACAAAGCGAGAGATTGTGAGTGGCTCCAACTCAATCAGAGCGCAGCAAGCAAGCGCCCCATCAATCACTGTCTGCTTGTCCTGTGGCCGAATCACGCCACGTTGAGTGGTGGACAACCACCAGCAATTTGAAGCCCGCTGTGGGAAAACACAGTTACCTAAAATGACCCTGAGGGTCTCGGGCTTAACTTCCTACCTAGCAACTCTCTTACCCACTGCAAACAAACTATATTTCATTCAAATGCCCTCATGGGATCGAGTTAATTCTTTGAATAAAGCGTCCTGTAGTTGTTGAGACCCCTTTTGTAGATCTGTTTAAGCACAGTGCAACAAAAAGGAGACTTAGCACAAGCCCTGCATCAATCAAAATCACAAGATGCAAATACGCTTAGATTACTGGGCAAAACAAGTCAGGCAAGCCTTGACAGTGACACATTACACTACGCTACATTTACATGAAGTCAATACATGGGTAAGGTCAAAATTCCGTTTTCTGAAATATTCGTGATAACCCGTTTATTTACATGTGTGAGTGGACTACGAGCTTACATATTAATATTTATTATGTTTGTAAAAATATAAGGAATATATACAGTAGTTACATATGAGACTGTGGAGTGGCCATAGTTTCTGCTGTACACGTGTCCGGATCTAAGCCGCGACAAGCGGGCAACATTGCACAAATAGATGTCATTTCTGTTTTTAACTCATTTGCTTCCAAAAAACGTTCTATTTGAAATATTGCCATGGTCCCAAAAACATATTCATACATTTTCTATGCTTTTGTTACGCTAGCGCATACAGAAGGCTTTGATGCAGCTTCTGACCTGATGAGGACGCTTAAAGTAATGGTAGTTGTTCCAAAAAAAGCAGGTGACAGCAGAGTATAAGAGATCAACCAGGGCCATGTTGCAAAAAAAGTTTTTCCCCTGGGCTTTAAACAGATTTGTGAATAATGATGAAATTTATCTATATTCTAATGCTAAATACTAATTGAAATATACTTTTCTTTCCTGATGAAAGAAGAAGAAGAGACTCTAATCTTATTTTGGTAGGTTCCATGTTTTTTTTTATAGCAATAGAACACAATATTCAGTGGACCTTGCAAAATCCCGTAAAACAGCCGGGAGTGAAGTGGGTTGCTTCAGTGAAAATGGTTGGGAGTGAATGACTTAACTTTCCACAATAAAAAGCCATTATATTCATGTAGTCAGTTTCCTCTTTATCCCACATATATATGTGTGTATATATTTCACCATGGATACAGAAAATAATGTGAAAACATCGCGGAGAAATCAATGTATTCAAGTTAGGCCTGCTTGGCGAGTGGCATCGCAAGATGGCCGCCGTAGTAGCAGTAGTTCCTGTTCTGTAGACTATAATTCCTTGGAAATAGCGTTCCGTTCTCTGATACGCATTTATATGAAGAAGTATTCAGGTTAGAAAGGATTAAGAGCAAATTCGGGATTTTGCGCGTTTACATAAACTTTCAAAACCTGAATATCAGCAATATTCGGCTTGTGAAAGTGTTATTGACTGCATGTGAACATAAGTCGGTTTTCCAGCCGCTAAACGGACATGCCCGTTTCCATCTGTTCTTCTTTTGCGAATATTGAGGGGACTCCACCGCTGTAGGTGGCGGTATACACCATAGAGATGTGATCCACCAGTAATTTAAAAGAAGAAGAAGACCAGGAAGCGACTGCGCCGTGCGATGACATCGTATGAGTTTGCTTTTGTAATTCTAGATAAACCGTAGCGTTTCTTTGCTGTTTTCCATCTAAAATAGCATTAATATTCGCTTCTTTAATTAATTCCAAAAAGATTTCGGATTCGTCGTCCCCGCAAACATACCCGTGTGACGTAATATCTGGTCAAAACGTGCGACGTTGGCGGTCTTGCCAGCGGTTATTAGCAAAACCTGTTTCCATAGCCAAAATTGGCATTTTCCTTTTTTCGATACGCTTCAAAATCCATCCCCACTAAGCGTAAAATTGTTTTTGCACATTTTTGGCCCTTTTTCGAATTTGTAGCGTTTCCATTCTGTTTTATTTTCACATTTCTTAAAATTTCGAATATAAATCGGTGGATGGGAACCGAACTATCGTCACTGTCTGTAAATGAACTTGAAACTCTCTTGATCCTGAACTTGATCCTCCTTTTCTTCACTGCTTATCCTGTTCAGGATTGTGGGGAAGCGGAGCCTATCCCAGCTGACTTGTCAAGAAAAATGTATTCATTTCAATAAAAAAATGCATTCAAACATGATTTTCTAGCTATGGTTCTTTTTGTAGAAACGTCGAAGCAATTGAGAGAGCAGTTTTTGTTTTCCAGAAAGAGACTTCCAAGTAAGGTGGCCTGGATCGGTTAGGAGTTGGAAAGAAGTCTCGAAAGATGAAAGAAGAAGAAAAAATAAATCAACAGCGTCCTGACATCTGAGCAACATTCCATCCCGAGCAAACATGTGCCGCGACACCCGACATCGCGAGGAACAACCAAAGAGGCGGACTTAAAATCCAGCAGGTTATTTATGAACACTGCCCCCTTGTCCCGTTCCTTTTCACTCCCCTCCTTTTCCTATATTCTTCCGCTGTGAAGTGCATCTCCCTCCCGCTGCGAGGTAGAGTGGCTCACCTCCCGCTTGTGGTCCGGTTGTGCATGAATCAAAGTGGCGACAGGGCAGCGGGGAGGATGGCAGATGCCACAGCCGGAAAAAGCTTTTCAATCAGGTTGCCCTTCCAAGTCAAAGCCAAGGTGAAACACTTCACCAGCAGATTACAAAAAAAAAAAAACACCCGCGGTCATTCGCACTGCTTTCTATCGCACATGTGCAGGAGCCTGCTTTAATCCTGCTTATTAGCCAGGGAGTAACCTTTTAATGTTTAAAAGTGATGAAGAAAGAGAGTAATGAGACTGAAGGTCAATCGTCTTTCTGTATGCCGGACTCTTCTCTCGCCTCTGGTTAATTGATAAGGTGAACACTTAACATTTGTAAGCAGAGTGGCTTTCATTTGCCTTCAAATGGCTCACCTAGCCTTGTTAACGGCTTGATTTTGGCATGAAGTCGTGGGAATCAAGATGAAGTTTTGCCATGTTGACAAAACATGTTTGCAATAATTGTTGGGAGGCGCAAAACAACAAGTGTTCAAAGTAGATTGCTCGCTCTTGCTGACGCTTCAGTGCAATTTTAGATGCAATTTGATTTCCATTGTGATCAACTGCAGTGGTCTATTGGTGTGCAAAATACCAGGTGCATAATTTGGGACACTTTTGTGGTAGGCGGTCATTAGGAGAAGTGTTGCCACCCAACGCATTTTATTTTGTCAATTGCAGCTCCATTTTGGACTCCCCGCTGCATGGATGCCTTTCTCTCTGAAGAGAAGTAAAGGATGACAACTGAATTCAGAGAAGGCAGTTACAGCAAGGTTGCTCAGAATTGCCCATTGTTTCATTTATTGTTCCCTCTTATTTCTTCCTTGGCTGAAATAAAAAAAAAATTATATAAAAAATGATTATCGGGTTCCAAACATTGATGTGAGTTTTGGTGAATTCAGAACTGAAACTGAATAATTTATTGTAAAATGCATAACAGTATAGAAAAAGTTATGTTGTATAGGGGTGTATGATATAGTCCTTGAGGGCCACTATTCTGCATGTTTTACATTTCTTGAGGAAGGACACATCTTAAAAATGTAGGATAATAGCCCTTGAGAACTGGATTTGGACAACCCTGTTTTAGATGTTTTCCTCCTCCAACACACCTGATTCAAATGATCAGGCTCTTTATCAGACTTCTGGTAAAGCTTGCAGATGAGCTGATCATTTGAATCAGGTGTGTTGGATGCGGGAGAGATCTAAAAGAGGATAGAGGACCTCAAGAACTGGATTTGGATACCCTGTTTTAGAAGTTTCCCTCTTCCAACGCACTTGATTCAAATGATCAGGCTCCTTATCAGACTTCTGGTAAAGCTTGCAGGTGAGCTGATCATTTGAATCAGGTGTGTTGGATGCGGGAGAGATCTAAAACAGGATAGAGGACCTCAAGAACTGGATTTGGACACCCTGTTTAAGAAGTTTCCCTCTTCCAATGCACCTGATTCAAATGGTCAAGACTTGATCACTTGAGTCAAGTACAGTAACTGTTTTAGATGTTTCCCTCCTCCAACACACTTGATTCAAATGATACTAAAACATGTAGGATCGCAACCCTTGTGAACTAGTTTTGGACACCCCTGTTTTAGATGTTTCCCTTCTCCGACACACCTGATTCAAATGATCAGGATCATTATCAGAGCTTTCCGACAATCTGATCTACTTGCTTTTGCTAATAGAAATATACTAAGTAGGAAAAGTACCGTAGCAATATTGCAGCGTACTCTTTAGCTTCAGGAGTAACCAAACATGTTTTTTTTTAAGTCACCACCACCATCACAAAAGTTGATAAATGACCGCACAGTCCACTGCCCCGCTCTGGTGGGATTGCAGGGGGGCGGGGGCGGGGGGTAAGAGAGTTTGGAGGAGGGGAGAGGGAGGAGCTTTCGGACTATCACGGGAAGTTACAGCTGTGCAGGTCCACCGCTCTTTATCATGGACTTTCTGTGGTATTCAGGTGGAGGGGTAAATAGTTCCGTCCTTTCCTCTCACTTCTCAGTAACAGGTGGCACTCTTTGTCAGTCGGATTTCAAATGTCAAAGGAAGATCTAACAATAGATCCCGGGTACAGTCATAGCCTGCCCTCTCCTCTTTCCTGAGCTTTGGAGTCCAAACCTGGTCCGGAATACCAGGAAGGGGCAGGTTGACTGCTGGAGAAGGGCGCACAGCAGAGAATGTTTGCCTTCCCAGCAGGCCGAGCAGCTCCACAGGAGCAACCCGGCGGGAGAGGTGAGTCGGTAGGGAGGCGGGGTGGGGGGGGAGCCAGAGTAAAAGGAAGACTACAATTCATTAAAGGAAAGAAGTGCCTTCCAAGCTTTGAGTTACGGTCACCTGAAGGCAGGGGGGCTGCGGCAGATTTTGAAGCGTGGTGAGGCGGGATGCTTTCGTTCTTTCACCTACACAAAAGGCTGCTTGAGAAGGCATTCTTGAAATAACTCGGCTTGCATAGTAGCACTCCACCATATATCTCGTCCATCCCCCCTCTCGACAGTTCTCTTGGAATTCTTCTCCATGGAATCCAGAAAACCCTCAAGTCCCTCAAACCTTTGATAAAACACGTGCTGCAACATAGACTGACTGACTGACTGTCTGTCTTGGATTGATTTTACAAGACACGTTTTTCGGAACGGTCAGCAAATGTGATGTTATCAATGATTCATAAGGACTGCCAGGATCATATGTATTGAAAGCTCCTTCTCCTCCATGAGTCAGCGGGGGGGGGGGGGGGGGGGGTAGTGAGATGGCGAGAACAGCCTGCAGCTACAGATGGACGATTGAAGGTTTTGCCTCGGTTACACATTAAAACAGAAAAGAATGCTTAAAAAACAACTGTTCTGTTTTTTTTTGTTTTTTTTTTTTTTAGTTAAATCACTCTTTAGAGTCTCCTTGAACAATAAACATTTATTCTCAGATGTACAGTTGAAAAAGCCAATGTTTATATCGCCAAGTACAGACAAGTATTACAGAGACCCTAAAGTGACATGGGGGGAGAGAAAGTGAAATGTTTAGGACAAGAAAATCCTTTCTTTCTAACGAGAAACTTTTGGGAAACTTTCTCAGTAGGATGAGAAAAACTTCTCTTAAGTTTCTCGTTTCTCTTTCTGAAGTGTGAAATAAATTTGCTCGCAGGACACGGCGTTACTCATTCTAAAGAAGAATTTTCTCATTCAAATGAGAAAACTTGCTTGTTACAGCAAGAACGTTTCTAATTAGTATGAGAAAGTTTCTCGTTAGCATGAAAGAGTTTCTCGTTAAGATCAAAAAGTTTCTCATTATGATAAGTAAACTTTCTCGTTCTGATGAGAAACTTGTGAGAAACTTTCTAAGGATGAGAAAAGTTTCTTGAAAGTTTCTTGTTTCTCTTTCTGAAGTCTTGTAGTCTGCTAAATAAGCTTCTAGGTAAAGGCATTTCTCATTCTAACGAGAAATGTTCTCATTCAAATGAGCCAACTTGCTTGTTACAACAAGAACGTTTCTAATTAGTATGAGAAAGTTTCTCATTAGGATGAGAAAAGTTTCTCAAAATACGAGAACGTTTCTTGTTTGGATGAAGTTTCTCATTAGGATGAGAATATGTTTTCATTCTAACGAGAAACTTTCAAGAAACGTTCTCATTGACATGAGAAAGGTTTCTCAAAATACGAGAATGTTTCTTGTTTGGATGAAGTTTCTCATTAGGATGAGAAAACTTTTTCGTTCTAACGAGAAACTTTCAAGAAACTTTCTCATTAGGATGAGAAAAGTTTCTCAAAATACGAGAACGTTTCTTGTTTGGATGAAGTTTCTCACTAGGATGAGAAAGCTTCTTGTTTTAATGAGAAACTTTCTCATTGACATGAGAAAAGTTTCTCAAAATATGAGAACGTTTCTTGTTTGGATGAAGTTTCTCAAAATATGAGAACGTTTCTTGTTTGGATGAAGTTTCTCATTAGGATGAGAAAGCTTCTTGTTTTAATGAGAAACTTTCTCATTAGGATGAGAAAACTTTTTCGTTCTAACGAGAAACTTTCAAGAAACTTTCTCATTAGGATGAGAAAAGTTGATCAAAATACGAGAAAGTTTCTTGTTTGGATGAAGTTTCTCATTAGGATGAGAAAGCTTCTTGTTTTAATGAGAAACTTTCTCATTAACATGAGAAAAGTTTCTCAAAATATCAGAACGTTTCTCAAAATATCAGAACGTTTCTCAAAATATGAGAACGTTTATTTGGATGAAATAGTTTCTCGTTATGATGAGAAAACTTGTCCTAATGAGAAACTTTCTCAATAGGATGAGAAAGGTTTCTCGAATGTGTCTGGTTTCTCGTCCTAACGAGTACGTTTCTCATGAGGATAACAGTTTGTCATCGGGACGAGAAAGTTTCTCGCTAGGATGGGAAAGCTTCTTGTTTTAATGAGAAACACATTTCACTTGTTATTCTATTTTTCTTTCTCTTTTTTTGTTAGATGAATCATACTTATGCTACTGATTCTAAGAGCAAATCGACTTCCAATATTTGTCCCGTCACAGGCCGTGCCTCCGGCTCAAACTTGAGTACCCGCCAGGGTCGGCCCTCTTCAACTCCGCTCTGTGAAAGTCTACAACAGTGCGTGAAAGGTAAACACGTTCCGCATTCAGAATCGCAAGGCTCACTTAGTCACCTTATCTTTGTGATGAAGTGCTTTCCTCCTCCTCTCAGGATACAGGCCCGTGCACTTCCCCAAACAAACCCGACGAGGGTATCTCGCACATACAACACCACCAATGCGTCCGGCCTTTTTTTTTTTTCTTTTCTTTTTTCCACCAGCAACCACTTTGAGTGCTTCTTGTTTGGTTTGCTGATAACGGCCATGTTGGGGAACATGTGGTGCATGTGTGTTCCATTTGCTCACTAATTAGATTGCAAAGCATGTGCACTGAACCTTGCACTGTGTCCCCCCACCCACCCACCCACCACCCTCCATGTCTCCTCTGCCTCCACCCACTCTGACAGTCAATCAGATAAGAACACCATTCTGTCTCTCATCAGTGTCCATTTTGTAAAGGCTGATTTTGGTAAATGGAGTTGCAACACGGAGATTGAAAAAGCACAACCAACTATACAGTATTGCGCAAAACAACCCACCCACGTGTGACAAATTGGCATATTGTGAAAGGAACAAAATATATGAGCTTCAGGCTAAACTTAAAAACCACCAACGGGTGCCTGATACTAAAGTGAGATCACCACACAAGTTAGAAAGTAATGTGTAGTAGAACTCAAGGCCCATGGAAACAGCTCCATTATAAAACCATTAAAAATGAAACATCAGAGCATCTGGTTAAAAATAGAACCATTTTGAGGTCAGGGCATCCCAGCTTTCCAGTGCAATCTCTGCATGGTATCAAATTTGATATTTGTTTGCATTTACGGTGGAACCTCGGAAATGATCCGACATGCTGTCCGACTTCTGATTTATTCGGATATGGAATCGCTTCCAGGGTGAAACGGGAAAGAAGCAATTTCAAAATAAAAAGAATTTCGATTATTCAATTTTTTTTAACAATCTCACGTAGCTTACTCACAATACACATAATGTGGTAACATTACGTCAATGTAATCTAAAATATTGTGAGTTTCACTATTATATACAATATTCAGATTAGGATTACAGTATTTATATCCATTTGCACATAAATGTTGGTGACCAGCCACAATTTTTGTATATACAGGCGACATAATGTTCTTTCTCTATGGGGATAAAATGAATTATATATTGCGAGTTTCATTTTAGTATTTTCAGACTGCACATGCCCACATACATTTTGGTGAGAATCCGCCACTTTTTTTTTTTACCTATGCCAATGTGAAATAAGTATTTTGGGGGGAGGGGGGCAACAATGTTGAATATGGTAGCGTACACTCTAAAAAAAAAAATTGTTGAACGAATTCAAGATTACAAATTGAATTGTTGACTAACTTAATAAAATTGCTTCAAATGGTAAAACACGATTGTATTAAATTAATCCAAAGTGAATATACTAAGTTTAATTAGTTATGAATTTATTAAACTTCCAATTGAAGCAATTTTATTAGTTGGTTCAACAATTCTCTTTTTAGAGTGTACAGGGTATGTCATTATTTTGATACTTAATTGGCCTTCAACTTTTTTTTCCCAGGAAACAAATGCCATTGATATGTGCACTTTTCATCTTCATGCACACTGCCTATAATAGAATAACGGAAAAGGAATTTTGAGTTGTGCATTCTTTTAACATCTTATGAAAGCAAATCCTACATTTTTGTTCCCAAATGTCAGCAAATGCCCAATAGTGAGACCGTTGGATTTCTGAGGTATCACTGGCAATATTTTTAAGGCGCAGCTCCAAAGGGACATTAATACAAAGAGGTCACTAGCGCTCAACGTGTCTGTACAATAAGTGGATGAAGGAAAAAAAAGACCAGCAAAATCCTGAATGATTCAACAACGACCAACTTTAAAATCCCACCCTCTTGTCATCCTGCAGCTTCCTTGAGCCTTTACAGACTACATCCTTTTTTCCCCCCGTCTGTGTTGAGACACAGGAAATTCATTCCTGGCTAATTTGATTAGCATGATCATTGTTGCAGGCATCCCCCCACTCCTCCTGTCGCTTCTTCGCCCTCTCCTTTCATAGTCCCTCTGATACAGAAACCTGACCCAAAAGAAGAACCGGGGAGCATCCAGTCTTTAAATACACCCAACCATTCATCAAAGGTAGGTTAAATTGGGACTAAAATCTTAGGGTTAAAAAAAAAAAAAAAAAAACTGCAAACAGATACAGGAGCCATTCAGGGAGGGACAAAGGGAGAGTGGGTCCAGGTTTTTGGGTGGAGTGGGGATACAGTAACAGGATCCAGCAAAGCCCTGTACTCTCTTGAGCCCTGCAGCGTAAACAAACAGCTGAGGCAGAGGCTCGCACACACATGCACCTAGACAGGCAATCAGAAAAAAAAAAGGCAGTCTGCCTGGCTAAGGCTCACCTCCAGGCACCCACAATGACACCGACTCATCACATTAGTGTCTGTCTCTGGTTTCATCTGCTCAAACTATCAATCTGACAACAGACTGGCAAGCGGGACTCCCCGCGACTACACTTGTTTTTTTCATACATTTGATTGACCGATTGATTATCATGACGCCAAGAATGCGCTAAAGGATGATTTTTTTTTTTGCAAACATATCACATGGAGCTTCCAACTTCACAAGAAAAAAATATGTATTTAATACTTAATACTTAAAATTCCCTCTAGTTATGATTTGTCTGCCCCGACTCTGACAACAATACGCGACTTTTATTAGCCCAAAACCACGTGACTCCTCCGTGCCACAAAGACAGGAAGTGAGCACATTGCACAACCGCAGAGCTGGGTGAGACATTTGTGACCTGACGCATCGAACGCCAGATGGCGCAGTTTCACGTGCAATATAAAAGGTTAGAGGGGAGGAATGAGGCCACTTAAACAAAAGAGACTCAAATCAATACGCCACTTTTATCCAAAAAAAGTACAATTTACACCACACATTTTCGTTTTCTCAGTTCGCTTAGTACATACTTGCACTCCCGATCCTCCAGGTCAAAATGTGGATTGAAGTTGATGAGGATCCGCTGGTGGGTGCCAGGGGCCGAGATCACCCACGTACAGCGCTGAGAGGACGTGTAAGACAGCGGGTACCCGGGTGAGGTGAGGTAGTTGGCGTTTGAGATTCGGATGTTGCCTCCGCATTTGTCTGCGAAATGTCAAATGGACAACTGCAGGTCAACTTGTGTGGAAAGAGAGAACAAACAGCTGGACTGTATCAGTACATCGCGATATTATTGCTGAATGATTGAATTGAGTCTACATCTTCAAGTATGCAGACTATAAGAAAAGTAAACCCTAACCCATAAAAAAAAGTAATGCAGAATGGATCAGGGGCTGAAACTTGTGTGCGTGTGTTTATGTTAATCAACCAATTTATTAATCCATGTTAATTTGGTGTTCCGTTACTGAGTAATTTATTTATTTAGCGTGTTTTGGTTTTAATGTAAGCAAACAAGTTTTTTTTGTTTAAGTGTAATGAACAAAAGTGTTGCAAACAATTTGTAAAGTTAAAGAAACTGTTTAACTAAGTGTCCTAAAAAGAATGTTGTAATTATGTGACTCATAAAAAAAAATACATTTTTATTATTATTATTATTTTTAATCCGACTTTGAATGAAGGTGTAACTGTGGACGGACGTTTTAACATTTAAATACATTTGAATAAAATGTGTTACATTTCGATGTTTAAAATCTAATATTTATAATTCCAAATAATATCAAGAAGTCACTTTTGGTTCTTGTGAGAGTTTGCCAGCGACTGGGGCTAAACTAAATATTATTATTTTTTAAATATTGTGGTTAGTAGTTGCTATGCAGAGTACACATAAAGGGATTATTTATATAAATATCAGATGTCACTTACCGTTTTTGAAAGCCTTGGCCACCAAGAGGAATCCCATCAACAGGACAAAGACTAATCCACAATGCATCCTCGTTTCGTCAAACCCAAAATAAAATCAGCGAAAAAATCCCAGATAAACTCATCCAAAAGCCTCTTGGCTGGAAAAAAAAAATGATAAAAATGATTTAAAAAAATAACTTGTAGTGAGGCTGCTGCGTTTGTGCTTCAGGTCGCTGGCATCCTGTCATTCAGCTTCTGTTTCCTCTCGCACCAACTGCCTGCACTCTTCTCTCTCGCCCGGAGTTGGCCATATCCTCGCCACCGGAGCCAATAAGGTGCGCAGTGTGTCAAGAAACGATCCAGTCCTCCTTTTTGCGTCTTTTTTTTTTTTTAGTCAAATGAGTTGTCTCGGAGCGATCATCGGCTGTGGAGGGGAAACACGTTTAAGCAGGTGAGCATGCGTTGCAAACTCAAAAGTTGTGCGCTTTTCACAAATCAAAAAAAAGCAGTTAAACTACCAGTTGAGGACACTATTAGACAGAAGAACTCCTTCAATAAAGACCACCTCTGCAGGTTGAGGCTGACCCGCTTACGTGTTGCACCTTTTTTGTGCGTAAAAGCGCAGCTGCCGCTCTGTTCGTCCATTAACTCATTCTTTCGCTTGCCTTTCTCTCCTCCCCATCTCTTTCTCTCCTTTCCCACCTTCTCCTCACCCCCTCTTCTCTTTCCCAGAAGAAATATGCACTACACTTCCTGCAGGAATATTCCAAGTATAGAAAGAATTCGTCTATATCTATAAGATTCTAACTTCTATAAATTAAGTTAATTCCCCAATAAGCGCTTGTTGCAACTTGAATAATGCCGTTTTTTTTTTAATTCTCTGTGCTTGACAATTTGCACGCACACTTGTTATCGAGATGAGGCGATGCGAGCTTGCCCCACAGCACTGACACCAAAAAAAAAAGCACTCAGAAATTCAAGGGGGAATCAATTGAAGCATAAATGATACAGTAGCGGAATTGAACCCAAGGCTGTTTTTAGGGTCACGCTGCACAAATAAGAACAAAGGCGGCTTGTGCTTATCATTTATTTGACTAAAAGGCTTCAATAATGTGCGCAATCGTCACATTAATTGTGTAATATGCTTTTAGGATTGTTTTTTGAGTATTAAGATAAAAGGGAAAGTTAGCAGTTAGTTATTATTCAAGAGCCCGCAAAGCCACCAAATCTCCGCATTCTTTTAATTCAAAAATAAAAATAAAATGTTATATTCACCTGTCTGCAGGAGAGTTCAGTCACTTCCAAGCTGAGCCTGCCTCAGAATGTCTCTATAAATAAAGTGGTTCTTTAAAACAATTTAAAATAAGTTAATTTAGAAATAAGCCAGTTTGGCCGATTTTCCTTCTCCGCGTAAAGACGCGCAGCGGATGCCCGAAGACTCCTCGCTCTCTTCCGCGCATTCGCCTGCGCTTCCCGGGCTGCTGTTCTCTGCTCGCTCGCTCGCTCCCTCGTCTCAACAACTGAGCACGGCGAACCCAAAAGTGTTCCACTATTTCGAGGCAAATATTATAAAAGCGACAGATAAATCCACAGCAAGTTTTTCTTCCCGTCCGCGTCTCGTATGTGCGTGCGCCGCCGCTGCAGCCGCCGCTCTGATGGAAAACGCCGAGGGTTTGAGAGGCTGCCAGCCCCACACGCCCCTTTTTTACGAGAGATGAGTACGCGGGTGCATGCGCGTGGTCGTCGGCGCGCACGCGCGCGGGGGGCGTGAGTTCACACAGCTGTCTTTTCTCTTTGAGCCAATATGCGTTTATCGAACCCCGCGCGCTGACCCGAAGGAGTTTGAAGGGCACATTCGAAGCCAATTTCTTGCAGTTGTCTTACTACAAGTACTTACTCTACTTAATTCTGATATTTATTCTTCACTGGAGTCGGATTGTTTACTAAACTCCTTTTTACTTCGTCGTAGTAGGCATGCTATTTACTTTTTCCACAGCTGAAAAAGACAAATGAAGAGATATGGTCAACCAAGAGGCAGAAAGAAAAACTTTTATTTTTTAATTTATTTTTTAGCCTACTTCTGTTATTAAGTACATTTGAGTCTATAGACTATAACACGTATACTTTCTTGTTGAATCGGTGTAAGCCTACTCTTTTTTTATTTTATTTTAATTTTATTTTTTTTATTGGGATGGCACCTAAAAAAATAAAATAAAAAAAATTGGGTTAAAAATTGGACTGACCCGCTATTTGAGTCCATTTGACCCAACTTTGTTTTTAAAAATTAATTTTTGAGGGTATTTTGTACAGTTTTAATTTAAAACAAACAACAAACAAACAACAAAACAACATTGGTTGGTCCAATCTTTGACCAAAATTGGGTTATTTTTTACCCAGCAGTGACCCAGTCTACACCACTTTTTTTTTCTTTCCCAGATCGACACCAGTATGAGCGCTCAACCCTTGAGTAGTCGATACCGATACTAAGTACTGACACCAGTGTACTTTTGATACATAAAAAAAAGACGGATAATATAAAATAAAGAACTATATATCTAAATATAGCATTTTCCTTTAAAATAGCATGAAATGAATCACAATTTCTATAATAGTTTTACCATTACCATTTGTTCATTAAGTACACAGACCACACTTTAAAATTAATTTAAATAAACATACATTCTTAATGGGCATCTGTCAGACATGTGTGCTCTATGTTCATGATCATAAAACAGCCGATACCGATACCAAGTGCCGAAACCACTACTACATTTCATACATAAAATTTCCCCTAAAGACAGGTATTTTACAGAAATACCTCTAAATCTCAATATAACATTTTTCCTTATAATTGCATTAAATTAATGACAATTTTCTATTCTTCTCATTTCTAGTTCCTGATCATAAAACAGCCAATAAGGCCGGGTATCGACCAGATACTGATATACTTGCCCATCTTTACTCTTTTTGTTGTTGCATAATTCACATACAGAGTGTATTTTTGACACCACATATCATATGTGCACTTCAAACACTATTATATTAAATTTAAAATTCCAAAGCTACTGTATTTGAACCGAAGCAGGACCTTAAGAAAGACAATACAGCCCTGTTTATATCTTGGTTGGTCCACAAGGAATGTGGCATATTAGAAATATTGTTCACAACTTGACATGGGGAGGAAAATCACTTTCATTATGTTGAAATTGAGAAAAAGGGAGAAATGACATAAACCGGTGACATTGAACCAATTAGGATTGGACATTTAAATATTAATCAGAAAGGGTTATAAAAGGAACATTTGGTGATGGAGTCCTCGAGACAAGATTGATGTACTGTCCTTCTGCCTGGAGGTCAAACCTAGTTTGAAAAATCTGGCTTCAAGTTCCACCGACTCCAAAGGAGCGTTTCCAGCTGCAGGTCTGAGCAGTGATGAGCCTTTTGTGCCCTCTAGGGGGCGTTAGGTGAGGGTGAGCAGAGCACCTCAGCACTGAAAGAGTGACGGCACAGCTGCTCTCCAGACAAGTGCATTTAAGTGGAATAAAGCTTGTTGTCAGACTTTAAGCGCAGTATCCTGTATGCATTCTAATCAGAGTCTACATGGCGCAACGTGATTCTGTAGCAATAATTCATGCATGTGTTTTCTTTGAAGTTGAAATGTTTGCGATATGAACTCACAGGCCTCCTGATTGAGTAAAGCCTTCCGATGTAATTCAAGCCAATGTCTCGGATTCAAGGCAGATAATAGTAGTCTTTTGTTGAATGCCAGGAAGTGTATCTATGGGGGACCAAAACTGCCAAAATTTAAATAAATAAATAAATGACTAAATCAATGAATAAATAAAGGACTAAAAGTGAAAATAAAAACGGATATAAAAATATAATTCAAACCTTAAATTAAAAAAAAACTATAAATGGAAATAAAAACGACAAAAATATAAAACAAAAAATATATATCCATTAATAAATACATGAAAAATGAATTTGTTGTCGAGCAACTCAAGTCGCAAGTCCATTGCTGGAGCACTCCAATGCAAGCCGGCGAGACTTTCTTGTTCGCCGAGTCGCTCACTCGACCAATGAAAGACAGTTTGCAACGGCAGAGTCCAACCCAAGACACGCTTAGGACCGCCCCCTCGTTTGAATAACATTTCGTCCTGGCAGAGCGTCTGCACCATGAAAAATAAATGTGAGAGCAGAGCGTTTTTATTTATGGTTCATATTTAATTATATTTATATATTTATTTTTGTATTTATTTCACCATTTATTTTCATATTTATTATTATTTCTTCTTGAATCTCGTTTTTTAATTTGTTTATTTATATTTACGATATATATATATATATATATATATATATATATATATATATATATATATATATATATATATCGTAAATATAAATCATATATATATATATATCTATATATATATATATATATATATTACATTTTTGATTTATATTTAATTATGTTTTTTATATCTGTTTTTATTTTTACTTTTATTTATTTATTTATGTAGTCATTTATTAATTTATTTTAATTTTGGCAGTTTTGGTCCTTCATAAATAGCTGCTAATCAAATCAAATCAAACTTGATTTATATAGTACATTTCAGACATATAAATACAACTCAAATTGACAACGTAAGATTTGTAAAAAATAAAAATAAAAAAAAGACATGGCGGGGCACAGAGAAACCATGTGAGGAAAAGCACTCACTACAATTAAAGTTTTTAAATTATTTCTCAAATATTGTCAACGTCTCACAATAGTGCGTTCAATATTAATGCAAAGTATAGCCAGCAGTCAAAGGGAACATTATTATCTTTGTTAAGGTGGAATAAATGCCGCTGGAAATCCGAAATAATGTGATGTAGCAGCTTGACAGCACACTTTATTAACATGTCGCCTTGTTGAAAAGTTTGTGTCGCACAATAGAGCAAGATAAGGCCATCCTTGAAGAGTATTACATTTTCCGAGAGAGCGAGAGCTTCAGTCCCATCCCAACTCTAGTAATTCTCTTTCTTACTGATAATGCAAATGTTAAATTGGCGTCGGGCATTTCTATCAAAGGCAAACTAGCCTTTGGTGTCCTCGGGATAACACAGGGACAAAAAGTGTAGTCATATCACAAGGGTGCCTGCCTGTGTCATCTGAAATGAGGGTTTGATTGTGAAGGAACAATAAAAGAACCATTTAAAGGATTTGCTCTTTCTTATATTGCCCCAATAATCTTTTGTAGAGCCGGGTGAATAATTACTTCTGGTAAAAAAGCAGACATTTTTATTGCCGCTGAAAGCGGTGGATTTGATTTCATTAGCATTTTTTTCCCCTACAAAGTAAGCTTTTCAGGTTCAAGCTATTTGGCTCATCGAGGGAACATTCCAACCTGGGTTTCTGATTGAAAGATCTGTTTTTTGAGTCTTATCCCAACAACCTGTTAGCAATTAAATACTTTTGGGCTATTTTGGATGAGAGGTTACAAAAAGGTTTTGAATGGAAGGAAAACATTAATGTACTGCTGGAGCACTCTTTAGAGCCCATGCCTCCTCCAAGGCCACTTATACAAATCGGTCCTAAAATTTAATTGGTTCTACCTTGGCCTGTGCTCCACCTCTCCAGCAAATTTTGTGAAAATTACAATGGTAGTTTTTGTGCAATTGTATTGAGCGACAAGCATTTGGGCCTCTGCCAGATCAACGGAAAATGTTTTTTTCTCCCTACGTTAACAACATCTGACATGAAAATTAGAGTTCTCTCCATCCCTACAGACCTCAATTCTCCACCATTTTCAGCATGGAAATACATTGAATGCTTTCAAAATAAAATTAAATAGGCTTAGGGTTAGGGCTACGCTACCCAGACCCAAAGCCAACGAATTCAGTACAAAAAGTTCTGTCTTCACTCTCTAAATGATTCTGTTCATTGTTGGCGACCGTTGTATTCAAAATAAGGAGAATATGGGAACACAAAATGACATTTGAGGTGATGGAATTCGAACTATTGTGGAAGACAAACAAACATACAGCATTTCTGGGTTACAGAAAAGAAATCTAACACCGAAAATTTTGGAGAGGTCAGCAACGCAACTGCAATTAAAACTTTGGTGACATGGCATGACTCCTTCTTGTGATTAGCTCATGAAAGCCCTTTGATAAGTGGTTCTTAAACCACCGGTGAGTCAGTCTCAGGAGGTCAAGACACACACCTGACTCAATTTAATTCACATGTATAATGGAACGCATGGTGTTCCACAAGGTTCAATTCTGGGGCCTCTTCTGTTTTCATCTGCCATTGATGTACGCTAGTAATGTAAACACCCATGTGACTTTTTGGATGTTACTAAAATGTAACAATAATATAAACATCTGTCTTCTCCTTTTCTTGTCCGAGATTAACCCCCCCCCCCCCCCCCCAAAAAAAACTCCAGGCCTCGGGGACCTCATGGTAGCATCTTTCCAAGGAATTACAGCATGTATTAGGGACGAAGCGCATGAACATTTTAAGACTTTTTCCACAATTACCGAATTCCGGTTTGCCCTTCATGGCAACCATGGTTAAAGAAATTGACACGGTCTTAAATGTTGTCACAGTTAAAAAGGCAGATGTTGGATATTGCAAGCCAAATAAATGCTACTCTTTGAAAAGGCTTGCTGAGACAAAAGCTACAAGCTAAGCTAAGCTCACAAATCTCTACGCTGCTGATTTTTTTAGCAGCTACAATCTCTCCGTGATATCAAGCTCCGGTGTAAATGCTACAAAGATAGCCGTTCTCTGCCGAGGCAAGGTGAACCCAAGTGTGAATGAAATTAGCAGAGGGCTGAATAAAGCGCATGTGAAGTTTAGACATTATGGTAATAGTTCAAGAACATGAAACATTTGCAGGGGTGGGTTGCTCATTCAAGAAGCATGAGAGGAGCGAATGAAACAAAAACAAAGAAATGGCCTCATTGGTAGTAGACGCATTTACAGTGACATTTAGCGAAGCAGGAAAGCTGTATGAATAAATATGCATAATGTTGCCGGGAAGCACTGAGAGCTTCTCAGGGGTAGAAGGAGGGTGCGAGAGACTGCTCCTGAATTAATGATGAGGCAGCCGACTGTCAGTCTCGGGCTGTGCGTGCGAGTTGAACATGCGACGCCATGATACCGTGTGTGCGTACGTGCGCGCGGCCTACATTCGCACACTCTCAGGCTCGCTCTTGCGGCACCCCAATTTCACATCGCTGATGGAAATTAACGAATCCTCGATACCTAATCAAGCGATCCTTTTTGAGACACCAATTTGCAATTGTTTCTGATGTTTAATTACATTTCTGGAAAGCAAGTAGGGCCCTTGCTTGGGAAATTTTATTTTTCATCCAATTATTGTCTTTTTTATTTTTAAGATGGTTAATTGGGTATGCTGCATTTTCTTCATTTTTTTAGTTAGACATAATCAATGTTGTGCTACTCATCACCACGTGCACACGCTGGGAGAAACCCCAGAGATGATTGTGATGAAGGGGAGGGAGGTGTGGTCCAGGAGGGAACTGTCAGCCAGAAACGCTATGTAGGTCAATGAAGAATTGCACCGGGATATTGCCTCCTCAGCTCGCAGTCTGGGAGGCTGATATGATTTCTGCTGAATCCATCTGACTTAAATGATGAGAGATTACGCCACTAAAATCTCCTTGGCGAATGACGTCAAAATTCCTGCTCCCGAGGGGGATCAATAATATCCTTTCTTCACGTGGACTGTTGGATATGACTCCACAGAGATCTACTTAACGTTGTCAAAGGGAAGCGTGCCTATTGGACGAATATCGTTTGTATCCGCTGTTTGTGTTTGTGTTTGTGATACATGTGCGAAAAGATTCAAGGATGGTTCGATTTCAAAGTGGAACGATTCGGTTCAACTGGTTGGGGTTTACGATCTGATTCGATATGTTGCGGTTCAGTTTCAGACGGGTATGATGCTACATGTGTTGCCATTTTACATACATTTGAATGAAATAGTACTGTTAATGAGGCAATTCCCTTCAAAAATATAAATCTCTAATAAAAGACGATTCAATATGTATGCCGATATATTTCAAAGTGGAACGATCCGATTCGATATGTTACGGTTCAGTTTTAGATGGTATGATGCTATGACTGTTATATAATAATAATAATAATAATAATAATAATAATAATAATAATAATAATAATAATAACAACAACAATAATAATAATAATAATAATAATAATAACAACAACAATAATAATAATAATAATAACAATAATAATAATAATAATAATAATAATAATAATAATAACAATAATAATAATAATAATAATAATAAACTTTATTTGTATAGCGCCTTTAAAAACGTGTTTACAAGGTGCTTTGACAATCCGCCGCAAAAAAATAAATAAATCCAGATCATAAAATGCAAACAACTATAAAAGAAAATAGGCAATCCTTACATACATATATACATAAGCACATAAACACATAATAAGTAAGAGAACCAAAAGGCAAGGGAAATCCGATACAGGAATACCACGATCCAACTAAGACCAGGAGGTGGTGTACTACAAGAGAAATAAAGCGAGTAATTCCAAAAATTATGTCCATAAAAATAAAATTAATTTAAAAGATAAAATAAAGTAAAATAAATAAAAGATAAATGCATTTTACATTTGACATATGTTTGAATGAACTAGTGCTGTCATGGAGGCAATTCCCTTCAAAAATATAAATTTCGAATAAAATACGATTCAATATGTATGTCGATATATATCAAATTGGAACAATTCGATTCAGTTCCACTCAGTGGGTTTACGGTTCGATACGATATGTTATGGCTCAGTCCAAGAGGGTATGATGTATTGATTTTGCTGTCATTTCACATACAGTGCTACAATTTGAATGAACTCATCAGTACTGTGAATTTTCCATTTCTAAGAAACATCTCTCTAATAAAAGGCAATTCGCTACATATCGTGATATATTTCAAAGTGGAATGATTCGGTTCGATTTGATGCACTCGCGGATTTTAAATCAGAACAAATAACCAGCTGTCCTCATTTGATCGTGTTAAAGGTTACCCAAAAACTGGTCAAAACGGAGTTCAGGTAACTTTGACAAAATCTGTCCCACTACGAAACAGTGAGGTCCTTATTTCATATCTTCTGTTAGAATCACACATCACATGAGACAAATGATACTTGAATAAATTGCACAAGAAACAAAATAAGGTAATTAGATAAAGGTAAAAACAAATGGTCTTAGAAAATAAAAAATTATAAATTGCCATTATGTACTGAAATGTGATTACGCCAAATGCTCTTCAATAAGGCTTCAATATTTCCTTTTGTTATACACAAGTGACAAAGGACAAAACTGGATTGTGCTATCATAACTTTATATAAACAAAAAAAATGAATTCATCCAAACACTCTTTCCTCAGAATTACAATTAACTTAATTATCAAGCCATCCCGTGGCACCCGTGCTTTGTTAAGTAACAGGAACTGCCCCAACAGGTGGTAAACCTAACTCCCCCTCTGGCCAATCCACCTTCATCGGCTGCTTGATAAAGAAGGTTTGAAATGGAGCCTGGAACAGCAGCGGAGAGAGCCCAAAGTCCCGGCAATTAAGAAGAGGAAATCCCAACAATGCCTGTGATGAACAAGATTAGTTGAAACAGTGAGACAGGCAACTGCGGAAGATGAGAAGCTGGGCATTGTGTCAAGAGTCTTGCTGGAGGGGTGGGAGGTACCTCAATCAGTCAGAGTGGGTTTGTGTAGGCGGATATACATTATGGGTGCTGCTCTGAGGCCTGAAGCAAATCCACAACGATTATTAAGGTAGCAATATTCAATCCCCCCCCCCCCACCCCCACCCCCCAAAAAAACAGTGGAGGTAGTGAACCCCTCCAGTTTCCTATGCACATTCACCAAATGTCTCTCTAGAAGATGGAACCCAGGGGCAGCAAATATTCAACTAATGAAAACAGCAGAGGCCCTAGGATTGAACCCTGTGGAACACCATACATGTGAATTTTTATTGCACATATTTGTCTGGTCACATTCTTTTTTTGCTCGACATAGTTAGTATGAAGGCATTCTAGTAATAAAGAATTTTTTTCTGCATGATAGAATATTATTTCCTGTAGATGAATTTCGTTGGTGTCCACAATGTACATTCAGTCCATATTACTGAATACGTGGAATTTTAATCCAGTTTCATTGACTAAATTGTAATTATGTCCATGCTTTCTATTTTGAGAAAGGCTGTCTCGTTTTGGTGTCACAAGGTCTAACAGTTGTCATGGGGCCGCTGTAGACAAAAGCACGGCTTCAAAACTCACTGGACATAATGGCTTGGTCTTACATTATTCACAGGCATGAGGCGGCTGACAACAGGATGTGACTTGCCAAGATGAAAAGAGGGATGTCTGATGAATTTTTAGAAGGAAACTGTGGTTGCGTTTTATGCCGCGTCACAAGATCTGTCAACATTTTCAAGGAATGGGATCAAGCAAAAAAGTTGTTGTCCTCCGAATTAGTCACTAGGTTACGTCAGTTTAGAAGTTTAAGCAACTCAAGGGACTTTTTTTTTTACACTCACATGACAGTGATAGTGTTTCAGCAAGGGAATCATTCTGAACGCGTCTTTGAAAAGGACTAGCTTCAACAAAGGGAGTAACGAGTAGAAGAAGTTGAGAAGAGAAGAGAATAAGAATACAGAAGTTAATTCAGTTCAAGTCAAGGTCACCATATATATTTGTTCAGGGTCAATATGACCCATTTTTAACATAAAGAGCAAATGTTAGCTTTTCGCTATTGAGATATTTGCAATGAAAATATTAAAGAGCTGTAACAATGTTTCTCTGGATGCTATCGGAACATTGTTCAAAAAGGTTTATTTAAAATATTTTCAATTAAAGCGGGGATGTGTTTTTAGTTCATTTACTCCCAGCCATTTTCACTGCCCTTGGATATTTTACTGGATTTCGCAAGGTCCATAGATTAGAGTCTCTTCTTTCGTCAGGAAAAAAAGTATATTTGTATCTGTTTCTGTTTCGCAATTAGCATTAGAAAGTAGCTAAGTTTCATCATTATTCACAAATCTGATGAAAACACTGGCGAAAAGAGCTTTTTTGCAACATGGTCCAGGTTGATCTCTTATACTCTACTGCCACCTGCTGGCCTTTTTTTTTGTAATAACTACAAATTGAACCAGGAACATCATCGCTGTTCTTGAGAAACTAACCGAACAGGAGAATTAACCGATGTCTGTGAAAATGATCATGCCCGATTATCCTCTGGTGTGGGATGTGATAAAAGTGATTTTTCTTTCCAGATCAGCAGTCAGGGCACTCAAACATTGAACATATTCATTTTTTTTTTTTTTTAATTTTTCTTCTTTTTTCTTTCTCTTTTTTTCCTTCTCTTAAAGAACATATTCAATATTTCTGTGGTCATCACCAAGGAGTGCTGATCCATTGTCTCCGTGACTGAAACTTGAAACGGAAATGGACTTTGGAGCGCCCCCTCTAAATTCAGCAGCCGAGCATTAAGAGCTGTGATTAATTATGCAATAAAATCAGATTGAGCAAGTTTATTCCTTGCTGGCTTGTAAATAGAAACAATTTGTTGCTATAAACTTCAGCTGCAACTGATGTTATGAACATGTTTATAAACAGTCTGTCTTCATTTGACCACAAGAGCAACTAACGCCAATTATGGAAAGGAATGATAAACCAAACAAAAATCCAACATTTCAAACAAATGTCCAT
The DNA here is from genome assembly GCF_054856555.1 of Leptonotus elevatus. Taxonomy (NCBI): domain Eukaryota; kingdom Metazoa; phylum Chordata; class Actinopteri; order Syngnathiformes; family Syngnathidae; genus Leptonotus; species Leptonotus elevatus. Next base: position 7,310,048 of record NC_141259.1, read on the forward strand.
AGTTAGGGATATTCAATACCACTTTTTTTTTTTTTATTGATACCAGTCTAAGTGCTCAACTTTTGAGAAATCACCAATACCACTAGTACTTTTAATACATAAAAAAATAATTACAAAAAAACAATGACAGATAAAAAAAAAAATTTTTAAATCAGCATAAATATCCCAACATAACATAAGTTAAGAATTCATGAAATTAATAGAAAATTACAATCTTTTAGTTTCTAGTTCTTGATTGTAAAACGGACATGGAAATATTTTTTTTCCCAGGGTCAAACTGTCTCTATCACCTTATTAAATGTACTGGAAAAAATTGCTTCGGGCATTTTAACATTCCTATCTTTTCCAAAAGTTAAAAAATTGATAACTTGACTTTTGATCATATTAAATGCTCATGAGAAAAGTCTTGGCTCTGGAAAGAAAATGCAATATATCACCCTAATTTTCGTGGTTATTAAATGTATTTCAGTTTAAAGCATTGGGTATAGTAGCATCAATTATAATAATGTGAATTGTTTTATTCATCTCTGCAGCACCACTTGAAGTAATGTGGACATTTTTCAAAGAGAGAAAAGAAGAATATTTGACCTTTATATTTGAGCACACTTTGCTCAAGGCCTTTTTTTTTTTCATTTACAGTATCTCCATTAAAATGCTGTTTGCATTCGCTGGTTATTTAACGCAAAATGATGTTTCTTGGTTTAGTGTGAAGTGAAGTCACTTTGTTCCTCTACTGTGGCAAATACAACATTGATATCTATATATATATATATATATTAGGGCCGGGACGATCCACTTCTGTCACGATCCAATCCCGATCCCGATACCTTAAAATGTGTATTTAAAAAAGGGATCATCCTGCCAGGATGGCCCATTTTTCACTTAAACTCATTGTGTTTTTTTTTTATTCAGGAAAGTAATATTAGCATGCATTTTCAATTTCATCCTCAGCCATGCTTTATACATTAATGTTATTTTTATTTATGTATGGAGCATCCCAGGTATCCCTCGCGTACCACCATATATACATATATAATGTATATTTAAATATCAATTCGATTTGATTTTTCAATAAAGAAGAGTTCCAACAAGATTAAGGCCACTGCTCTAGTTGAAAAATGGCACATGACAAAAGAAGGAGAATTGCCAATTTGGCAATGTTAGAAACTTCCCCCACTCTCCAAAGGTGGAAAGGTGAGGAGGACCGCAACATAAGCACTTCATTTGAAGCATTTTTATGCCATTATTGTAACCCGAGACAAACAAGCTTCACATCTCCTTGCTGCCAACTAACTGTGACCCTTTCCCTCAACTCTGTCAATAACCGGAGCCGTTATCCTGGCTGCAAAGTGCTGCTGTCACTGCAGGACCAAACTTATTTCTTTACACTGTGTCAGAGTGCAGCCCTTGGAGAAAGCAACGTGTCCACGGAGACAAATAGAGACAGACAGCATGACAAAAGAAATGTAGCAGGGTAGAGAGAGAGAGAGAGAGAGAGGAAATGGGCAGAGCAGGAATGGACAAAAATATTTGAAGGCAAAATCACTGACGGTGACGGGGGATATAAGAGAGAAATGCATGAGAATCAAAAGGGCCGCGTGGAAAATGAGAAACTGTACTGTACTGAGCAGAGTCAGGGAAAAAAAAGTTTTTAGAATCACTTGCTTCCATAGGAAATCATGTATGTAAGAATCAATTCTTGGGTAAAAATGTCAAAACTGTTAAGAACTCAACAGGCCATTGTAACCAGCCAATAACAAAAAACTCAAATCAAACGGGAGTAATGGACACCTAGCATTAGCGGAAGTGAATATGGTGAGTTGACTTAATGATTAATTATGCTTTCAACATTCTTAACTGTGACACAAGTGTCAAAGGAAGTTGACCGCTTTTCACTTGGGTGGCAGTTGCTCATCAACCAGACTGTCAAGTTTCACTATGGGCAGAAAGAATTACAATTAGCGCAAAATCCTGTGAATAACACGTGCCCATGTATAATACGCCCGTGTATACCCGTGTATAATACATTTAAAATATATATATATATATACTTGCTGTACTTGGGTATAATTTGGTCCCCCCATTTGCTGTTGCTGGTATCTTTTATTATCATAGATTATAAAATATATGAATGAATAAAGTACGCCGATTTGATCGGCTGGATCGGGATCGGACGATATTTAGCAAAATCGGAGATCGGCTGTAATGCCTTAATTTGACCAATTGGTCAATAACGTCATTGATTAACTCTACAAATATCTTTAATGTGTACCAGCATTTTTTGGAAGATCTTTTTTTTTCTCCATGCATTTGAGTTGACATCAATCAAACGTGGATTTTCACTATTCGTGGGCCGGGCCAGCCCTATTCCCTGTGAATGACGGGGGTTAATTTTATAAAAGTTTTTTAAAGATATATTCCTTCATCTTCTGATCAAATTAGCTATCACCACCCCCCCCCCCCCCCCGAAAAAAATCGTAATTGCGTAAAGCAAAACATACAAATAATATCGTTGACGTTAGGCTGAAACTAGGTCACAATTTGGCAAATTTCACACAAAAAAATCTATATTTAAGGTAAATCCTCACAAATCCTGGCTACTGTCAAGGTGCCAGTAAACAATGCACTGCTCTTATTCCCAGTTATGGTCATCATCACATGTTCCCCCAATTATCCCCCATCTGCGGTGAAATTACAATGAATACACACGTAAAAAGCCAAAGGAAAAGCAAAGCACTGAACAGGGACACAAAAAGAGAGTGAGAAAAAATACATGGTCAGAAATTTTGGGAATGCAGACATTCCCAGTTACCGTACAAAGGCAATGCTAAAATAATAATAATAATAAAATAAAATAACAATAATAATAATAATAATAATCTGCATCAAAGTAAACACAACTTGACTGTTTGCTAAAAAAAAAAAAAAAAAAAAAATAAGGCCACATTAGACAGTCACAGTTCATGGTCTTGTAATTTTCTATAAAGATTAATGACATCACCCAACAAGAAGCCAGAGACCATTTCTGGATGTCAGACAAAAAAAAAGAAAAAAAAAGAAAAGACGGCTTACCACAACTCCCCCAGTCATATTTTATGGTTAATTATAAAGCGTTTGAAGATAGTAGCTGTCCTTTCAAAAGGCTAAATGGATTGGAATGGCTGTGAAGCAACAGACGCGACATATGGCTGAGTGTAATCGCCACAAGGTTTGTGCAAATGTTTCAAAATGGGCGAGAACACAACAACTCAAACCACGCGTTGGTTCCAACACATTCAATTCTTGTGTTAACTGTTATGTTCATTTGCCATTGGACGCAGGATCTGATGAGTTGCGAAATACCCCCGGCCTACCCCGAGCCCAGCCTCACTGATGCGGATCGAGTGCCAGGTTTTGAGTTACTGGTTTGTGTCGACTCCCAGATATTTTGTTTGCACAGATGTTACTTTGTCAGATTTATAATTATGTTATATAGTAATTGAATTGTGTGCCGAATTCGGCCCCAATCTGTCAGTTCTCTACCCAACCCTTTTTTTTAATTTATTACAAATCCTCAAACTTCCCAGGATGACTTTTGAGTGTCAACGACAGATTTTGAGGATTATTTAATTCAAGGTGACCTGTTTACCACCAAGGTTAGAATGTGAAAAGTAACTAAATAAAAACAAACAAACTTATTTTGTTTAAACAAAATAAAAAAATAAATGTTAACTAACTTAAAAACTACAATAAATGACTAGATGAAACAATAAATAAATAAATGAGGTACCGATAATGGATATATGGATTATAAATAAATAAATAAGTTCTGATAATGGTTGGATGAAACAATAAATAAATAGATAAATAAATACATAAGGTTTTAATAATGATGGATGAAACAATAAATAAATAAATAAATAAGGTTCTGATAATGGTGGATTAAACAATAAATAAATAAATAAATAAGATTCCGATAAGGGTGGATTAAACAATAAATAAAATATATATATAAATAAATAAATATGGTTCTGATAATGGTGGATTAAACAATAAATACATAAATAAATAAATAAATACAATTCGGATAATGGATGTATGGAAAATAAATGAATGAATAAATAAATAAATAAGGTTCTGATAATGGTGGATGAAACAATACATAAATAAATAAATACATAAGGTCCTGATAATGGTGGATGAAACAATAAATAAATAAATGAGGTTCTGATAATGGATGTATGGAAAATAAATAAATAAAGAAAGAAAATGAAACAAATAGTTCAGTGGCCAATTTTTTTTTATATTTAAAATATGTGGTTGTCCAAATTCTTTCAACAGCTACTAATATCTGCTGCTGAAACTTTGAAATAAGGCCGATATCGCCCTGACACCGATACCCAGCATCGCTACTCGCCCAAGCAGCTGAATTTAGTCAATTAATTGTGCATCACCAAATACTAATACCCACCAAAACCCATGATGTCCCTATGTTTATTGAACTTCATTCAGCCTCGCTACGAAATCATTGACTCAAAACTTTCTCTATGTGGTAAACATTGATCTGTAAGTTTTCTCCTTTTTACTCCTGCGCCAGCGATGGAACAACAGAATGAGATTGACATACTACGATTGCTGAGGTTCTCAAACAATTTACTTTCAGTTGCATGCCTCCAATTTAGAGACACGCTTGCCTGATTCGTCTGCCCTGTCAGATTGTCTTCAACCTCTCAAAGCCTCACAATAAGCGGCATGACACATACAGTATATACAGACATTATCCCGCCTCGACGTGGTGGCTGCAATCAACGTCACATTACATCGCGCGGCACTTCCAACAACCCTCCAAATGCGTGCGATAAGATGGAGTGCTCTTCTCCGTTAAGGTGCCTCATTGTTTCCTTATTTCCCCACTCGGCTGCGCCATCATCCCTCAATCTGTTTTGTTCGCTCATTAGCTCCGCAGCCGCAAAGCCGCGCGCAAATACATGCCCCTTTTATTGATTTAACATCACACGCTGCCTGGCAGTAATGTACGAATCAGCTTTGCTTCGGTTTGAACAAAAGTGATGGGAGGGAGCTCATTTGAATGTTTGTTACATGCTGACGAGAGGCGGCGGGAAGCTGGTGACAAGAAGGAGACATGACATCGGAGAGATTATTCTTTTCGCTAGTGGAAAAGTGGGCAGTCACGGCGGAGTTCACGTTCCAGAAGGGAGCTTGGATCCACAAAGACAGGAAATCTGGCACTGATTATGAGGTGTACATCTAGTAAGAATCGGAATGTTTACTCTTTAAACAGGAACCTGGTTCTTGAAAACAAAAATACGGAGGGGAAAGTGATTAAGTGTTTTCTTCCTTTCTATAGCAGTGACCTTAAAGTACAGTATAATGATGTTAATACTGTAGTGTGTTATCTGCTAACTTGAATTTGAATGTATTCAGACAACATTATGGGTAACCCAAATATCCAGCATGCCCGCACTCTGTGCTACTTTGGTTATGACATAATTAACATGTGATTTCCAGCTGAGCCTAGAGTCAATAGTAAGCTGGAAAAATGTATTCTCATGTACCCTTTCCAGGCTTATAGTATATATTTTTAATTCCGCGTATGGGATAATGTGATTTTTAAAAACATATATATATATATATATATATATATGTATAATTTTAAATATTTAAGTTTCATTTATTTACATCAAACCACCATTTCATGACAGGATAATGTAATTTCCAAAAATGATACTTTTTAAAATTTTTATTTTAATAAATATTTATGTACAATTTATTTACATTAAACCACAATTTCATGACGGGATATTGTAATTTCCAAAAACAATACTTTTTTTGGTTTATTTTTTAAATATTTAAGGACAATTTATTTACATCAAACCACAATTTCATGACAGGATAATATAATTTCTAAAAATGATACGGTTTGAAATTTTTATTTTAATAAATATTTAAGGATAATTTATTTGCATCAAACCACACTTTCATGACGGTATAATGTAATTTCCAAAAATTATACTTTTTTAATTTTAATTTTAATAAATATTTATGTACAATATATTTACATTAAACCACAGTTTCATGACGGGATAATGTGTACATCAAACCACGATTTCAATTGTTGACTTCCACCATCTGCTGGAGGTTCTCTCCTGCGCAGAAAAACAACAACTTTGCAAAGCATTGCATATATCGTTTATGTATAACAGATAATAATGTTGGTCCTAATATTGACCCTTGCGGTACACCACGGGTGACATCCAAAACTGAATATCTATGTTCTATGTGCTGAAACTGCTATCTCTTCTCCATATAACTTTTTAACCAGTGGAACCCTAACTCTAATCCCAAATTTAAAGAATTTTGTTAACGTTGTAATATGATCTATCGTGTCAAAAGCTTTCTTTAAAGCTATGAATATAATAACTTAACCGCAGTATGCAAAAAATCCAGCTGGAGTCCCGCCCCTGAAATGATCGTCAGTCATACAGGCAACCATCTGTCTGTTTCGTCTGCTATAGGATTTATTTCAGCCAGTTCACATGAACTTGTGAATGAGTGCTGTTTATATTTAACGTATAGTCCGCAATCGTAACAGCACATATCACAGTCGTTCCGCATGCACCTCACCTTGCTTCTGAAACTTTTTTCCCCCCACTTTGTATAACTCAGTTTCCAGGCAACTGAAGGGCACGCTGATGAGAGCAGCAAAGCATAAGAAGACGGCTGGCAAAGCTGCAGCAAGAACTTGACAAGTTTAATGAAGACAGGCGGAGAAACAAAGACGATCGAGACAAAGACGATCAAGTCAGAGATCACTTGGGACAAAGAAAGAACGGCGTAACATTTTCCCTCCTTTTTGGGGACTGTAATTTGGGAGCTCTTGGATACAAACATACGTTGCTTTTCTGCTTAATCTCAACCAATAAAGACTTTGCGTGAGCTTTCACAAAAAAAGTCTCTCTGTTTGCAGTATCTAAAATCAACAGTTTGGCAATGGGCCCGTTGACGTCAGTCTATTGTTGAATATTTCTTACGCTCTTCATATCACAAGCTCACTTTCATAAAATCCTTCCTCCGATATTGTTATTTTTACTATTGGAGTCACGTCTGTCCAGTGAATGACACAATACATTGATATCTCACTCAATTCAAATGCCACACGGCAATAACAATTTGTTACCGCAAACAGCTTGCAAATAAAGCTTGTCTCCCTGAGCGGTAATAAAAAGCCTTGCGTGGAAGAGGTTATATTGGGACTGTGAAAAATCAAATAGATAGGATCTGTAGTGCTCGGTTTGGGCGCAGCGCTATGATAGAAGAGTTTGGCTGGCCATTGTGCTGGGTAAATATTGCACTCCACCAAGTCATTGATTTCAGTCATATGAAATGCCTGGAGGTCATGGATATGTGCAAAGAATCTCTATACTTCTGATTTAAGGCTGAATGCGTGTTATTTGGTTTTTTTATACTTTGTATTAGGCCTGACCCAAAAAATAAATGAGTGACTTGCTTTATAATATTATAAAAATATATATATATATATATAAAATATAAATATATAAAAATATTAAAAAAAATAAGTTTTAATCATAATTAATCGCATGACTTCAATAGTTAACTCACGATTAATCACAATTTTTATATCTGTTGTAAATGTACAATAACATGTACAGTAAAATATGTTTTCGCTTCCTTTTTCTAAACGATCGTGTAGCACTTTAAAATGTCTTACATTGGGGTGATTCAAATTTTTAATTGTAATTAATCACATGGCTTCAATAGTTAACTAACAATTAATCGCACATTTTATATCTGTTCTAAATGTACAGTTTGCATAACATAAAAGTGGGGAGAAATGTTAAACTGATAGAAATATGGCTGCATCTTTTAGTCACTGATACACTAATTTCATATTAATTCCTAACATTAAGTTAAAATGAAAAAAGATGTACTGTACTGTAAAAAAAAACGTGTGTGATATTGATTAGTGTTGAGGTCATTTTTCTGCCACTAGATGGCATATAAGATGTTGGTGACAGCTCAGTGCATTTTTCTTTTCATATTAAGAGCTATCCGTAAATATATGCATTATTATTAAATTTATTACTGCTAAATTTTGACGTGGGCGTGTCAGCTGCATTGTGACTGGAATTCCCCTCGCACAAGCTTTTCCAAGTAAGGGGTGGTCATTAATCGCCTTAAAAAAAATTGTGGCGTTAAAGGAACTTTAAAATAGCTCAAAATTAACACACTCATTTTGACATTTTGACGAGCCATAAACATCAGTCCGTCATTTTATTTTAACCACGCTTGCGTCATTACTTCCTCACCACTTTTTTAGCAATCAACATAGAAATATGTCTCTTACAGTAAATTAACAAAACAGAAAATTGTGTCTATTTTATACTAGAATCTACTTTGTACGGGAATGAAAACCTTTAAACGTATTCTGCACCAGAGAGGTCAACAACAACAACAGCAGACCCTCTTTTATCATCTGTGGGTGTTAACCTTTAACCAGGGGCAGTGTTGGGGTTTGTGTGGAGTCACAGCCTAACAAGGTCACATAAGCTTGCCATCCTGTCACATGCCTGCAGGGTCCAGACTCCACTTTGAGTTGAAGATAACCTTGCTGAACAAGCGAGGTCCTGCGCTTGTGGGCTGAATGAGTCACTGATTATCTGTGTTGACTAAGGTCAGTGACGTTACAGAGCTGGATGTGGAGTGTCCGCCAGCTTTATCTGTCACCTGCTTTTCCGTGGCCAAACAGGCTGCTGTGTGAGGAGGTACGAGCAAAGCTGTCTGGACAGTGTAAATAAACTGCAACCGGAGCGGATCTAACGCGCGTGTATGAGATCATTTTCCTCTGTGAAGGGGGTAACGTTTTTGTTGCTATTTATGTGCTTGTCAGCGACGTTACAAGAAAATAACAATAAAATAAGTAAATAATACAAAGCAGATTAACACAAAACCTTTTAGGCATTTGGTTAAAGGAAGAAGGAAGTAGTTCTGTACGTATATATGTATATATATATTAGGGGTCTAACCAAAGCTGAATTGAAACAGAATTCGGGGTATAACCAAAACTGATTCGATTGGGGAAATTGGTTTGGGAATTGGAACCGTTCCACTTTAAAATATATAAAGATACATAAAATCATCTTTTATTGTGGGAAATGTCATTTCCCGTACTGACAACAAGAAACTCATTGCATCAAACACTCGCAAACTGAACCGTACCATATTGAATCAAATCGTAATACCACTGAATTAAACGGAATCAAAGGTCCTTGAGTTGTATATATGTATATATATTATACACGTATAAATATATCATTTTCAGAGGCCGGGGGCAATATCCCAAGAAAAAAAACTCGAAAATTTGCAAGAAAAACTCGTAATTTGCGAGTTTATAAAACGGCAAATTTGTGACTTTTAAAAGTGGCAGATTTATGAGAAAAGGTCCACACCCTGTTGGATCAAGCATTTAAGTTAATTTGTTAAAATAAATATTTAAGTTTCCAGAATTATTATTTACACATTCATACTTTTTTTTCTTTTTTTTTTTGTACAAACATTAAGTTGATGTGTCGAATCCGTTATTCACTTGCATTTACCTAAAGTATGCTAGCTTCTGATTGGTTAGTGTTTAGTCAGCTGATTAGGGGATCAGGAAGTGTCGCCACTCTAGCTGCCATGTATGCCAAGTAAAGTTAAAATTAAGAATGAATCCGTCTCCATTCTGCTTTTTTATTTTATAAACAGTCTCATTAACTACCAACGAATCCTCACATTAAACTATAGCTACGCTATTTGTATTTCTTGTAAGTTTATGAGTTTTTTTACTTTATAATTTCGCCACTTTATAAAGAGGCAAATCTAAAATATATATGTATATTTATACGTGCCCCTAATACGCCGTCGCAAGCAAAGCATTAACATGAAATCTTGTTTTATTTCATTTATCGATTTGTTTCTATTTTTTTTTCTTTTTAAAGAGAAAATCAAGTTAGAAGTGTATGAGCGGGTCGTGTGCCAAGCAGAAAGTCCTTGCTCACCCCTCAGGACTCAATTAAATTTCGTTATTCCAACTCATAGAGCATCATGGTGAGTCCTCAACTTTGGTGCTCTTGCTAAATCTTTTGATTAGCCAACTAGGATTTGTACTGGAGCTCCCCCTTCATCTTTTTTTTTTCTGCTGAAAGGCTGGTAGCAGATCATTTGCATGAAATGATATCAGGAAGAAGCCATTGCTGAGAATTCATATTTCTTTGCACGGATCCAATAACTGTAATTAAATAACGACAGAAAATGTATGCTCTGTCTTCAAATCATTTTGCAAAAAAAAAAAAAAAGTACACATACGGTATTACAAATGTTATCACAATCATTTATTTTTTGGGGCGTGTTGCATTTTGCCTTTTCTTTTTGTGTTTTAAAAAAAAATGGTTGATGATGTTGCTCTATCGCCAAATCTCTCTACAAACAAGCATGAGCGCACACATACATTCGGGCCTGGCTTCCCTTATCAATCAAGTGGGGACAAACCAGAAAGCATTCACAGGCCGATAGCAATCTTCAATGTGTGCCATCATTTTGAACACTTCCTCTCTCTTGTGTAGACATGTGTGCGTGTGTGCATTAGGGGTTAACACACCATTATCAGGCTTTCCAGAAAAACACACTTAAAGCCCTGTTAAAAGCAGAATTGACATGTTTGAAGTTAAACACATACATCCACAACGGCCCGAAGACAGCTGCGGGGTAAACTCATCAGAATGTGCAAATGAGTAAGCATGTTAATGGCCAAGGGGCTGTAAACAGAGAAAGAAAGTGGCGAAAAATCCCAAAATAAACTTGTCATGTTGGTCACATTGCTGCTAAAATGGCACGCAAATAAGCACTTCCTTTACAGCAGTTTTTTAAAGTTACAGTATGTTTAAGAATCTCACAGAAAGGTCATCGTAAAATACAGTCTATTATTGTATCAGATTAAGGAACTGGCATGGGGCTAATATAGGCAGGACACAGTATTTTAATGTTGATGGAAAGTTGCAGTTTCTGATTATAGGTCAATGTGCTTTGTTCAAAAATGTCTTCTATTTATTTTTTCTTCTTCTAAATACTTTTTCTACTACTACTATTACTACTACTAATAATAATAATAATAATACTTACTTGAAAATATTTATTCTTAACAAATGTTGATTTCTTCTAAACAAATTATTAATTCTAAAAAAAAATCTAGAAATTATGATTTCTTCTTCTAAAAAATAAAATAATTTCTCCCCAAAAAATCTTAGAAAAAGTCTTTCTTCAGAAAAAAAAAATATTCTGAAAAAAGTTGTTTTCTTAAAAACAAAAAATAAAATGATTTACTGTAAAAAATAAAAAAAAATAAAGAAAAAGATTTATTCTAAAAACAAAGCCCCCGCCCGCAAAAAGATTTCATGAGAAAAAAATAATTTCTTCAAAAAAAAAAGTGAAATGATTTCTTCTCATAAAAAAAGATTTCTTTAATGCCTTTTTTTTTTTATTAATACTGATTTTTTCTAAAAAAAAACCCCTAATGTTTTATATATATAATCATTTGTTCTTAAAAACAGAAATTCTTCACAATTTAAAAAATATATATAATGATTACGATGACTGAAGCAGAATCCTGCTTTAAAAAAATGTTAAACTAATAGAAATAGTTCAAAATAATTTTTGACGTCTATAGCCGTCACTGGCAGTGAATGAGTTAACCAGAGCTTGTCTTAAAAGCTTGACAGCGTATTAACATATTTTAATTGCATAAGTCTTTGGGCTCATCTCATTTTTTCTAATTGGTATCAACTACCCAGTAAGGAAAGTAGCAACTGTATTGGCAGTTCTAAAAATCACAAAATTATGTATGATATAATAGACGCTGTAGGAGAGAGGAATGACATTGTGGGGGAGGCGAAAGATGATTAACTGGACTTGACTACTTTTCTTTGTACAGAAACATTAGCTACAGGAGTAGCTCGATGCTGTTAACGGTTAGCTGCTAGGCTAAGCTAAAGCAAGTGTTAGCCTTGGTGTGCTACGCAGGTGTTAAGCGTTGTTGCTCACATTTGTAATGTTATTTGTTTATGTAGGAGCACTTATGTGTTTTTATTTTGACTTGTATGTTACAGTTTCACAAAAAGAAAAGTAAGAAAAAAGAAGTAAAGACAAAGGCTGCAACAACCACATGTCTTTTTATTGCTGGAACTCTTTTACACTAACTGAGGGCAGAAGGTATGTATAATAATAATATAAATATATCTATATATAAAATGCTAACTCCAGCAACATTGGTGAATACAATATTTGACTTAAAAAAATACAAGTAGTGATTGAGACTTTTTTTCTTCATGCCATTCATGGGCCCTCGTGTGCCGCATGTGCTGTTACTGACTCTCCATGACGCCGCTAATTATTCCTCATCATATCCAGGCAGGTACTAATTAGGTCTTTGTTGCTTGCTATGATATTGTTGATACAATAGACATCACTCAGGCTGCAATTGTGAGAAGATTACGCGTTTTAATACAGCAGGTGAGAATTATAACAATATGAGGTGGGGGTGGGGGGGGGCGGGCTTATTGGCTATGTTTATTCATGACAGATCCTGTATGAGTCTCATATCATGATTGAAAATGACTCACTCGCTGGGCACAATCAAGAGTTCTTGACTGGCGCTGATGATCAAAATGGAAAACCAAAGTGACTCCCGTCTCAGTTGATATGCAGCAGAAGCAAAACAAAGAGCAAATTGGCTTTTGCCGAGATCAAGAGCTGATTGCTGAGTACGTGTTTTCTTTTTCACATTTCGCATGCATAAATCATAAGGATGCAAAATGATAGCGTAGGTAATCTTGAAGAATACAACATTTAGGAGACTCTAATAGCTGTAACGCTTTGCAATCATTGGCCAAGGACACAAAGAATACACAGCCAAATCATTTTATTTATGATACATCTTTTCCCTTGGTAACTCTCATTTAAAGTGGGATTGTGATCGTCCTTCCTGCGGAAAAACATCATTATTCAAATATTTGAAATGACCTTGCGTTTATGATTTTGTGGAAGAACTCTTGCAGGGACATCTCTGCAAAAGTTCCCAAGGTTTATGACGGATCAAAATAAATCCAATGGTGGTACTACTTTCTATCTTACCCATGTAAAATTGAAATTGAATGACATCAATCAATCAATCAATCAATCAATTTAGAGTGCAAAATCACCATGGCAGTTTTCAATGTTTCCTTTTATAGTACATGACGCTAGCGCGAGTACCAATTGAAATAAGGCCGGGTATCGACCCGATACCGATACTTGGTATCGGCACTTGCCACCCCTAAAATTTTGTGTGCAGCTTCATGTATGTTATTAAATGTCAAAAATATCAATCTCTCTAAAACGAGAGTCAATTCAATTAAATGGATGTCATTTTCAAACGCCCAGAATTACTCAAATCATTATAATTTTTGGGGCACTCCCAAAAAAAAGAAAGTTAGAAGATATAATAAAGGATGCTAGCAAATCAGTGGACCGTATTATACACGCATACAGAGAAAATACCCCTGCTTTTTAAGGGTGATTGGGGGGGGGGGGGGGGCAGCGTATTATACACAGGTGCGTATTATACACAGGAATTTATGGTAAATATTGACTTATTGTTTTCTAGAATAAATAAGGTTTTCCAAAATTTCAAAATATCTGAAATGTTAAATTTTCATTTACCTTGGGTTTTAATTGCATTGCAAACAAAAACAACATGTGCAGAGAGTCCCCAGGGTCAGCAGCATATCTTATAAATAATTGAACATTTATATAATTAATTCCCTGAAGTCGACAGTTGTAGCCCCTTTAGACCTGCATTTTTTCTGCTAGGCAAAATTTATTTATTTTTCTTTTGTACTGATTTTGACTCTTTCCCACATAAGAACAACTTGGATTATTTTTTTTTTGGGGGGGGATGATGTTTTTAGTTGTTATAGTGGACGCCAGGATAATATGGTTGTAACGTGTTTTTAACTTACCAAACTTATACGCAACATTTTTAACATGAACATCATGCAAATCAACTTGCGATCCAATCATGAACCAGAAGTGTTGACATTATCCAAATTATGCGATTTATTGGTTTAGACACGAGAATATGTCATGTCCACTGCAACCATCTATTGGGTCTAAATCGATCTATTCCCGCCTCTGAGATTTGCACACAAAAAAAGGCAGATGCCAATATTTGTCATATTTGAATATTGGAACCGGTCGATAATCGGTAGACTAAGAGGAAATCCTTCTACATAAGGTGTAAGCAAGCCATTCTTTTTTTATGCTTTACTTTTATGTATGAATTCATAGCGTTATGGGTTCACACAAACAAACATAAATACCACATTTCACAAGATCCGACACACTCATACACCGTGTGGAAAATGTAATATCCTGAGCTCACAAAAGTTACATTTAGAATGTAATAAATCAACTCGTGCCTTCTCACCACAAAGTGGGCAGTTGCTGAAGTTTCCTTAGTTCATCATAACCATTATATGAACAGTTGTTTTGTAATGCCAGAGAGTAGTTTAACATGCCGATGTCAAACGATATCGTCAAACCCATCTAACTTTGAATGTGTCCTTAACTGGCAAATCCAGGTCCAGGGAGTACGAACCCTGCCAGAGTTTGGCTTTAGCCCCAGGTGCTATATAGCTAGCTCCCTAGCAGGTAAACGAGCACCATGGGAGCAAGCTAACTAGCACTTGGGGCTAAAGCCAAACTGTGGCAGGCTTTCTACTTTCTGGACCTGGATTTGCTACCTCTGATCTTGCAATGGTTTGCGTTGGTCCCTTCAGGTTTGCTCCCATGGTGCTCGTTTACCTGCTAGGGAGCTATCTAGCTAGCTAACACCAGGGGCTAAAGCCAAACTGTGGCAGGGTTTTTTTACTTTCTAGATCTGGATTTGCCACCTCTGTTAACTGGTTAAGTGGCGATTACTTCAAACATCCTCCAAACTTTAGTACCACAATGACTTACTCTCTCTTCACGTGGAGAGATCCCAGAGTGCAGACGTCACTGGCATAAATATAAAGTGGTGTATTTGTGCTTAAAACATTTGGCATGAACGCTCCTATTCAGACGTCCCTCTGCGCCTCGATTGTCCTCTCTATCTCGATGATATCAAACACAACAAATGCGGCCCTCTGTTACATTTTCTTTGCAGCTTTCATCTGTGTTCATCTTTATCAAAGGGACGGGGGATGAAGGGGATGTAGTGGCATTTATCGCCTTGCTGGGATACAAGGGTGTGCACGGTATCTTTGAAGAGCTACTTAGATGGATATAGAAGCAGCAGAGGGATGACAATGCAAATGAGCACATATTCTGCTGTTAAAGCGAAAGATCCATCACACATGCAAACGGTTTTATGGTATTCCGTTCAGGTGCAGAGCCTATATTAAGAACACAAACTAAAACGATCTAAAACAGAGCAAATAGCAAGATAACCAAGTTGGCGTTGGACTGACAGTCGTCCATAAATATATTCACAAGTTGAAGATTTGACCGTGACGGCAGAGCAAATGGGAGCTCTGGAAGTAGTTAGAAATTTGCAGATAAGACCAGAAACATGTTCCAGTTTAACTTTTGAAGCCTGTGACTGACTGATCATCATGAGATAAACGTCTACGTGAAGTGAATTCATCAGTCAAGAACATCTGCAACCTGTGAATTTCAAACATACAACAGTGCAACACTGTTCCAGTTGACAGTCCGAGATGGGATGAATGCAGTGAACATTCAGTGAACATTCAGTGAACATTCAGAGAAAAAAAGTCTCAAATTTGCCATTTTATAAAGTGGCAAATTTGCCATTTTATAAAGTGGCAAATTTGCCATTTTATAAAGTGGCAAATTTGCCATTTTATCAAGTGGCAAATTTGCGGGGAAAAAACTCTGAAATTTATGACTGTTATGGCTGTGCTCAGTGCAATGTGTTTTTTCCCCCCCCCCCCCAGTCTCTGATTGAGCAGAGGGGCGTGTCCTCCTGAGCCGCACCTGTTTCCTATTCCTTTTTTTTTTTTTTTTTTTTTTTTTTTTTTTTTTTTTTTTTTTTTTTTTTCTTTTCTTTTTTTTTCTTTATAAGAGCTCAGTATTGTTCATTCGGAAATGTCATCATCATTGCTCTTTTTTTTTTTTTTTTTTTTTTTTTTTTTTAAATATATATATATATATATATACACATATATACATACATATATACATATATACATACATACATACATACTTTTTTTTTTTTTTTTTGTGTGTGTGGGTGAGTATGTGTGTGTGCGTGCGTGCGTGCGTGTGTTTGTTAGCTCACCAGAAAACCTATTAGAAAAAAAAATCTTATACCGTTCACCTAAATCGAACACCAGGAGACCCGAGGGGACCGAAGAAAACCAAGGAAGGTGAAATCCAGCACCGACCAGACACCCCCCACCAGAACTCCTCCCCAGCCCAAGAAACATCCAGACCCCAACAAATCCAAAAAACATAAAGTCAGGGAGGCCTCAAGAGACCAACGGAGAGACCGAGAAAAGGAAGGAAGGACAGACGAAGCCGCGTGAGATCCGAGACACCAGCCTCCACCGATTCAATAACCTGAGGAGGAAACAGATTGTGTCTGAGTTTCGGTAGATGCTGGTGTGGTGGATCTGGCATGCATGAAAATCTCCACCAAAGAGGGGAGCCGTCGACCCCCGCCGGAACAGAGCAAGCGCAACACCTCAGGGCCCCCCAGGCCGCGGCAGCGCCAAAGGACGACCCCCGGGCCCCACCAGGGCCACCGGCCGGAGAGCAAACCCAGGAGCAGGAGCGCCCCCCGCCCCAACACGGCCCGCGCCCCCGGCCCAACGCAGCAGGACGGGGCACTGCAGGCCCACCAGGCACCCCACCGGCCCCCAACCCCCGCCCCCCCACCACCCCCCGCCCCCCATCCACCCCCCGCCACCCACCCCAACCCAGCCCCAGCCGCCCCCATGCCCCCAATCCCCCAGACACCCCCCACCCCCAGCACCCCCCCACCCCGCAACCCCCACCACCGCCCCCCCCCCAACAAAGCCGCCCCCCCCCGACCAACCGGCAGCCCCCCAACCCCCGACCCCCAGCCCCCGGGGACCACCCGCACCCAGGCACCGGCGCCGAAGAGGGGCCGGACAGCGGAGCGGAGAGGGCAGCCGCGCCCACCCCACCCCCCGCCGTGTGGAAGGACGGAACACCGGGGGCAGAAGGGGGAGATGGGGGCACCGGAGGGCGGCCGACACCCCCGAACCCCAGGCCCAGCGGGGGAAGGCCCCGGTCGTCACTCCAGCGTTCTTTGTGAAAATTAACCCCTGTTACTGAGTCCGCCAGCTCGCGGACTGGCGAACTCTACCCCTAAACCGTGAATGTGACCCCACCCAGTGTATATACAAGTGTGTGTGTGTGGTGCATTAAAATTAGGAGCAGGTGAACCGGAGCCGATGGAAATGATATTCCCACGCTCCGATCCACCCGCCACCCAAGCATGTTGCTGAGTGTATGTGGTGCATTAAAAAAAATAGATAGGGCGGGGGGGGGGGGGGGGGGGGGGGGCGGGTGGCGACACGGACAGGGGACCGCAGCACTGCTCTATACTGCGGCCCCCAACCGATGGCACCCCCACAAGCCCCCAAGCCCCCCCCCCCACCCACAAGTTGTGTGGTGTATTAAAATTGGGGGGGAGTTGTAGGGTGAAGACGGTGTTTCCACCCTACCCCACCCCCCAAAGTGTGTTATGTGCCCTATATGTCTATAAAAGTGTATTGTGCAAACCTAGTGTAGTGAGTTAAGAGGTGTGACCAGCGGGGCCCCCCCCAACCGGGCGGGGGCAGGAGGCGCACCGGCCCACCAAGCCCCCACCCACCCCACCAGGACCCCGGCGGGCATATGGGACCCGTCCGGCGGGGCGATAGGGCTCGCCCCCCGGATACTGGGTCCCGCCCGAGGTGTCAGGACGCCCACCAGAGCGGGGCGGGCACGACACCAAACCCCAGCCACCCCCGCCGGCCCCCATAGCACCGAGACCCGGGCCATGGATGGAGCCCCCGGCCCAGGGGAGGGGAAGGAAGGCGTACCGGGGAAGGGGAAGGGAGGAGGGAAGGGGACGACAAGAAGGGCAGGGGGCAGCGGCAGGGACGCAAGGAGAGGGGGAGAGGAGGAGGAAGGGCGACGAGGGAGAGGGGACAGGGAGGCGGAGGACGGGCGGGGAGAGGCGAGGAGGGAGAGGCAGCAAGGGGGAGGAAGGGGGAGGGGAGAGGGAACCACCGGGCACCCCGGCGGCCCACAGGCCCCGAACCGCGTCGCCGGGCCCAGAGCGACGGACCGCGCCGGAACGGCGCCGCCCCCGACACCAGGGAAAGCCCCGCAACGCAGCACCCCCCAAGAGACCCAGGGAACGGCCAAGACGCAGCCGCCACCCAGCAGCCAACAGAGGGGCAGACCCGCCCACTCCCCGCCAGGGGGGACAGCACCCACAGAATTAACCCACTGGCATGCCGTGAATCCGAATATCAACCCCTGGTGCCCATCGGAGGTGAATCCGCTCGATCCCGCTGGCAGCAGCCGGGTTCCTGACTATGGAAACACAACCATTAGTTACAAATTGCCTAATACAGAAACATCAATGCCAGTTATAACGCTGCTGTGGCTCTCGCTAACAGGCAGAATTAAAATCCAAGTTTAGGTTAAAAAATTCTATATACGTAGACCATGTTTCTTTAAATTTTGACATTTGGTTTTTATTTGAGGCAGATATTTTTTCCATTAAAATATGATTTATGAGGAGGTTAGACCATTGGTCGATATTCAAAGTTTGTTTATTTTTCCAGTTAACAAGAATTGTTTTTTTTGCGATAGTAAGGGCTACAAGTATAGATTGAAATTGTTTATGTGGTAAGTCAATTGTTGTTAAGTCACCTAGCAAACACAAGTTTGGAGAAAACGGTATCCTACAGTCCAAGACAGCGGAAAGTTTTTCTAAGACTTTAGTCCAGAAACACATAACCGGAGTACATAACCATAAAGCATGAAAATAAGTGTCTGTAGTGTTTTGTAAACACTGGAGACAAATGTCGGAGTCTGAGAGTCCCATTTTCTTCATCATATATTGAGTAATGTATGTTCTGTGAATAATTTTATATTGGATAAGTTGTAAATTTGTGTGTTTTGTCATTTTAAAAACATTTTCACAAACTTGAATCCAAAAGACAGATTCCGGAGCTATAGACAAGTCTGTTTCCCATTTTGAGATGGGTAAAGACGTTTTATCAGTATATGAAAGTAACTTATATATTTTTGAGAGTTTTTTTGTTGTTGTTGGAGAAAGCTTGGTAATATCTTTAGCTAAAACAGGCGGTTGGAGCGTACCCTGGAGTGTTGGAATTTGTTTCTTTATCATACTTTTAACTTGCAAATAATGTAAAAAGTTTCCGTTTTTTATTTTATATTTTTGGAGCAAGGATGTATATGATATAAACATATTATCTGAGAAGAGATGGTGGAGATGTGTAATTCCTTTCTGCTCCCACACATTCAAATAAAACGATTGGTTGTTAATTTGAAAGTCGGGGTTATGCCATAGGGGAGAAAGCCCGCTGGGCTCCACTTTGGCTTTTGTCATTTCTAGTGCCTTCCACCAGGCAGTCAGGGTGGCGGAAATCATTGGATTTTTAAAGCAGTTATGGCGCTTAATCGATGTTGTAATAAAGAGTAAATCTAGGAGTCTGAGGTTATTACAATCCTTCTGTTCTAGTTCCAGCCAACAGTTAGTATCTCTATTGGGTTGTGCCCATAAAATAATATATTGTAGCTGGTTGGCTATATAATAGTGCATAAAATTTGGTGCCTCTAGACCTCCTTTGGATTTATTTTTCTGAAGAGTAGATAGACTAATCTTTGCTTTTTTTTTTTTCCAGTAAAATTTTGTAACGGCTGAGTCCAACAACTGGAACCAGTTAGCCGTAGGTTTAAATGGAATCATTGAGAAAAAATAGTTTATTTTGGGTAAAACTTTCATTTTAATAGTGGCTATTCGTCCTATTAGAGAAATAGGAAGATTATTCCAGCGCTCCAAGTCACTATAAATGCTATCCAGAAGTGGAGTGAAATTTAAATGAACTAAATCAGTTAATTTAGGTGAGATTTTTATGCCTAAGTATTTTAAATTACCTATAGGAAATGAGTAGTATGGGTCCTGGCTTGCAGGGTTCCTGTTTCCTATTCCTAATCAACGCTTTATAAGGACTGGCACCGCCGACACTCCCTGTCGGAATGTTCACCTTATTACGTCCTCGTCCATGTGCATTATTCAGATCTCGTGTTTCCTATTTCTGTTCTCGTTTTCGTTCTTCGTTTCCAGTTTTACGTTGAGTCCTTTTTCTCCGTAGTTTTTTTGTTTCCTCAGCTTTGCGCTTGAGTGATTGATCTCCACGTGTAGTTTTTCCCACGTCGCTTTTAGTTTCTCCGCTTTGTGTAGTTCATTTGTATTTGTTATTCTGTTTATTCGCGTTGTACGGTTTTATAGCCCTCGGGTGTATTTTTGTTACTTTCTTTCCTTGCAGCTGTTGCAAGCGGTTTTTGTTTTTCTCCTGGCTTCGTCCAGCACTTTGTGTTGTAAGTCCCCGCTGTTTAAGAATAAATTTGTTAATCTTACCCTTTGTGTTTCTGCATTTGTAGGATCCACTATCCGGTTAGTCATTACAACGACAAATACACGTAGCGTAGCTATAGTCTAATGTGATGATTCGTTGGTGGTTAATGGGTCGCAAATTTGCCACTGCCACTTTATAAACTCGCAAATTTGCCACTTTATAAACTCACAAATTTGCAAGTTTTTTCTCTGAGTATTGACCCCCCCCACCCTTTCTGAAAAAAATATATACGTGGCTCTAATATGCCGCCGTAGTGCCGCCATCCGCTGATCCCAGTTGAGGTTTCTTTCATGCCATTTTTGAGTGACAAACAATTGATTGATGCGGGTGTCGACACGAGCCCGTCATCCCGGGAGATACATTTATTCCTCATCCAGCATTACAAGAATGGACGCCACAAAGCGAGTGATTGTGCATTCAACAGACATTCTTCTTTTTCTGAAGCAGCCAAAATGGCAAGTCGAGTCCACTTATTCAGAACATCCCAGCTCAATGCCGGGCTACCCATGGTGAGCTGATTCTGAACAACTCTAACACGCTGGCTCTCTGGCGTTATGTGGGCAGAGTCCCCAGCAGGAGATAAGTGCGTTGGCAGGGACGAGGTGAGGAGCTGTGAAGCTGGTGCAAGGACCTTCGTGTTGGAGGCCTGTGTCTTTCAGGAAGATAGGAGGGCAGGCGTGATGACTGACTGGCACCTGTTCGTGAAGCACCAGATGGCCAGGCGGGGGATCGTGCCAGCAGGGTGAGGGGACCCTGTGTCACTGTGTGCATCTGCAGCTTGTGTCAGGATTCTGGCAAAGTGGAGATGTTTGGCCAGCCGTCGGCCCTCAGCAGCCCGCCGTAGCGAGGATGGAAATTTGAAATGGGCATGGAATGAGTCGAAATGCACCTGATGCTGTGTTGACATGCAGGGAATCGGTGGCAGTCATCCAAATCAGCTCTGAGAGCCCGGGTAGCAAGGCAGAGTAGTTTTGGCAGCTTACCTAGGTGAAGTAGAAGTTGGGGGCTCATCAAAAAAGTTTAGTTTAATTAGAGAACTGCCAGATGAGCTGTGGAGCCAAGCAATTGCTTTAATTTTCCACCCTCTTCCTGATAATATGGATGTCACTTAATCATGTCTAAAAAAAAAATTAAAAAGTATTCCAAATGTTTTGATCAGTGTTTGTTATACACATTTACCTGAGCTGTGCACCAATGTGTGGAAGTTCGTCATTCATTAGGGGTGTCAAAATTAGTGCGTCAAATTTCGATATGAATTTTCAAGTTTTGTGTTTTTTAACAGTATTTGGAAGAAAAAAAAAGGTGTCTCGTTCTTAATTTTGGTTTCCCCGTGGTTTTTAACTCATTCACTCCCAACCATTTTCACTGAAGCAACCCCCTTTGCTCCCGGCTGTTTTACTGGCCCACACAATATTGTGTTCTCTTGCTATAAAAACATGGAACCTACCAAAATAAAGATTAGAGTCTCTTCTTTCATCAGGAAAACAAAGTATATTTCTATAATTTTCCGTTTTGCAGCAATTAGCATTAGAATATAGGTAAGTTTCATCATTCTTCACAAATCTGTTTCAAACTGTGGGGAAAAGAACTTGTTGCAACATGGCCCCGGTTGATCTCTTATACTCTGCTGCCACCTGCTGGCCGTCTTTGTTTTGTTTTCTTCAGTTCAGAGGCTGCATCAAAGCCTTCTGTATGCTCTAGCATTACAAAAACATATAAATGCGTCTTTGGGAGCTTGGTAATATTTAAAATACAAGGTATGTATACGTTTTTGGGAGCAAATGATTAAAAGACGGTTAACAATTTCACTTCAGTGAATACAAATCTAATTGTTTTCCAGAACAACCTTTAAAGTAAATATTGTATATACTATAGAGTAAATTAAAAAAATAGAGGATTTCATGTGCGATATATTGTGGTTATACTTATTATTTATCATTATGAACTCTTATGCATAAAGGAGAGAAAACGTTCCCTCCACCCAATCATTGGCTGTTTTGTTTTGTATGTGTGCAGAACTAAAAAGTTGGTTGGTGTAAACATACCTTGGAGAGTCTCTAATGATTCAAGTCCCAGACCTTTTTTTTTTTTTCACAGGAAAAATGCCGCGTACACGTGTATCCAGCAGATCATCACTGATCAATTCTGCGGTTCTGGTGATGCGCTAGTCCCTCGGTGAACTTCTGTTCTGCCTGAATCAACAGCGGAAGGTGGATAAAGCCCACCAAGCCTGCCTGCATTTCCACTCCTGGTTGCATAGCCTTTAAAACCCGCCACCAAGTCCCACGGGCAGCTGCCTGGCTGAGACTAAACACCTCAAAGACACCCCCAGTGATCAATATTTGAGCAGCTTTGTTCTGCCTCAGCTCCCCAATCCTTGTCATATGGGTCCCCGTTCCTCTCGGACGAGAGCCAAGAGGCGGGCAGTTGTTTAAGGCCCGTTTCCGAGGGTGATCCGGTATGAGAAGCTAGGACATCACTTGATCCATTATGGATGAAGCAGGGAATTCAGTGTCATGTTGTTGGCCTGTAATTGTAGGAAATGACTAGATAACATTGGTGCGCGAAGAACAAACATGCGGAACAAGGACAAAACAAACCAGCGTGCTTTCCCACCAATCACACACACCGTTACAAAACAAGATGGTCCCTCTGGATTGATCCAGTTTAGGGGGAGAAAGAAGACAGATTCTATTGGATATTTAAGGGAGTCCAGTATCTAGAAGTATTACTTGTATACTTTACAATTAATAACTATACTAGAAAGAGTCAAGAACTGCAACACAGATTAAAACAATAATACCAGTAGACGTTTTGCCTTTGACCCAGGCTAACACAAGCCATCATTTTTCCCATGAGATTTGCACATTTCATCCCAGTTTGCGTAGACGAACGATTCGATGAATTAATCTTTTGAACAGTTATTTTTAATTAACTTATTCTAAAGATTCAGTTCACTTAAAGTAACTGTCATCATTACAGAAATGCAATTTACCATTCGTGCCCAGGTTGACAGTGAGCTTGTTTTCACTGTTAGGATTCAGGGTTATCTGAGCAATGTCAGCAGAGGTGGCAAATCCAGGTCCAGAAAGTAAAAACCCTGCCACAGTTTAGCTTTAGGCCCAGGTGCTAGCTAGCTAGCTCCCTAGCTAGCTCCCCGGGTGCTTGTTTACCTGCTATGGAGCTAGCTAGCTAGTACATTGGACTAAAGCTAAACTGTGGCAGGGTTTTTACTTTCTGGACCTGGATTTTCCACTTCTGGATGTGTGTTGCATGATCAAATCTCTCCAAACCACCTGTCAAGTAAGACACTGCAGATTCATTTAATTCATGGTTTCCTTGGCAACTCTTTCTTAGCGACCAGCAGGGTTTTAGCAAGAGACAGAATGCAGCAGTGGAGTCATTATTTACAACATTGCTCTGACGATCAGATATTAACTGACATGTTATATAGTGTCAGGACCCCCCCACCCCCCACCCCCCCACCCACCCCCCTGATGTCTATTTCAATCCTCTACATTAGGAGGTACGTAATTGCAGTCTACAAGGCGATGTTTTTTGGTCAGGTTACTCACTGGACATTTTGATCTACGGCAATGATGTGTAATGAAAAAGAGAGAAAAGTCCCAGATGGTTGGTGGTTTGTGGCAGGTGGAAACGCTATCATTTCAAAAAGTTTATGGGCCTCTGATGTCGTAAAAAGAAAATTGGAGCACAACTACACAAGTAATCTCTGTTTTTGGGTTCAGTGTGTTCATCATGGGCCAGGGCAAGCAGCAAGGGCCCCTTTTAGGTGATAAATTGACTTTCTGAAAAGTGTGAAATTCGATTACTGCCTGTTTTCAGATTATTTTAATTCATGCATGACCATAAATAAAATAATTTAAAAAAAGTTTAAACTATAACACGCTTGAAGTAACAAGATCACCTTGTGCCAAACCCATCCATCATCTGCTGATGAGATCATGTAACGTTAGTTAATTGTTAAATGCAGGGGTGTCAAACATATGGCTCGCTGGCCAGAACCAGGACATAACGCAAACTGCAGTATTTCACTAAAATTTATTGTTAATTGTTATTACCAATTTTGTCTACTAGAGAGCGCACTGACGAGTCACAACCACTTAAATGGCATTTTGAAATCTGTCCGTTACTCAATTTGATGCAATAATTTTGCTCTAATTTTTGTTAAGAAATTTCATATTACTCTGCAATAAAATAAAGGGGATATTTTCAGAATGTACTTGTAATTATTTACACCCAAAAATTAGCAAATATTTTGACCTGTCGTCATTTATAGCTTTTTAGGCCACTGAAATTCTGGTCCGGCACACTTGAGAACAAATTCGGGGGAAGAGGGCCCTTGAATTAGAATGCGTTTGATATCCCTGATTTAATTCATTTCATTATTTTATATTAATTATTTATTGCATTTTTAAAACACTTTGGGGATAAGTTTGGAATATTTAATATTGAATAAATAAACAAATAAATAAATAAATATAATAATAATAAAAACTGTAAATTTAGAAGCAGTCGATAGCCCAATTGCAATGTTGTTTACATATCAGATTATTATAGAAAACAATGAAAAAAATACAATATTAGCCAAATGATTGTATGTAGCAACATTTCTTTTTTAAACCCTATTTGCATGTGAATTCTCCTTTAAATGGTGATAAAGGTTGTCTGTTATGTTCAAATTCACATTTTACCCGACAACAATGCTTTCAGGCATAATTGCTAGTCACGTCATTGACCATGCTGCGATTGCAGCTAATACGAATGCCCAGAGCTTAACAAATGTGACCGACAGTACAGTATATAGGTACATAGTTTGAAGCCAGTTGAGTGAAAGGGTAACTATAATCTTTTTTTCTGTCCTACTTAGCACTGCCGACTACGGATCTTTGTCCTGAAATGGATCATTTTGCTTGTCAGACCAAAATGATTGCAAACACCCCACACGCCTGAGCAGGCATGCAGGTGGTTGAGCTCCTCTCCTTGACTGACCTTCAGGATTGCCTTGCACCAAACACCGTCTTTGTCTAGGAAATGGCAGCAATTAGCGGCTGGGGCCAAGCTGAGGGGTTATTTTGGAGGTGATATTGAACAAACTGAGGGAAGATGTGGAACTCATGAGGAGAAGGCAGTCCTGAGTGAGCCACAGGGGCCCCGAGATGGAGGCAAGCTGAGGGAGAGCCAGAAGGTCAGGGATAATTAGAAGCCTTTGTGGCCCTCTCAAGAGGCTCCAGAGGAAGCCCACAGATGGGTTCTCGGCTCCCAGATATCTCGGGGAGAGTGATGAACAGATACACGACCTGAAGGGTGTCACCATGAAAGCACATGCAGTGGACACATGTGGAAATGAGCATGGGAGATGAACATCTCTTTTCTTTACTTTGAAATTTCAAAAGATGGTTTTGTAGTAATATCATTTTATTAGAGAATAAAGATAATGCAGTTTCTGAAACAAAAATGTTTTCCTTTTGGTTCAGCTTAGAGTGAAGGCCCAGTTCGTTGGTTTTAGCATGTTTAATAATAAATAAATAAATACGGCCCTTCCTTCATTGCATTTTTCTGGATGTGCATTTTGAAGGAAAAGGTTTGGACACCCTTGCACTAAGTTAATCGGTTCGAGGAAGTTTGTTGAACTTTGATTGGTTTGAATTTCAAATAAGAACTATTCGATTGGAAATGTAGTTAAACGGGAACCAAATTTTCTTTACAAAAATCTGTGTATGCTCCCCCACGATTCTAAACACTGCATCCTCTTGCTGTTGACAGGTAACAACGAATCACGACTCACCTGTTTTCTGAAGCAGAGCCGTGATTGGTCAAGACTAACAACCAATCACGATTGAGTGCTCCAACCCTTTCACTGTCCAACATGTTTTCTGCCTCTCTAAATGACTATTCTACTTGGAAAAACGCAATCATACTGGCATCTCGACTTTTAACTTAAAATGTCATTCTTATCACTCGGACCCATATCCCAGCCTTCAGCGTCACCTTTCCCGATGATCTATTCAAGTAAACAGTGTTCCCTCTGCCTCAGGTGTAGAAAATGCAAAAGTGCTGTGATAATAGTAATGAATGACCTGACATTTGTATTCAAACATAGCTACAGTTGCAGTGTTTTGCAAGGGGGAGCTGAGGGAATCATTTCAGAGGCGCTTCTGTCTTTTTGTCTGCAGGCGACACCGGAGTTGGATGCAGTCTGACATGTGAGACACATACACAGACAGTGTTGTCTGGAGTGACGTTCATTCTACTAGAACCAGTAATACCAATCAGTTAAATCCTTGACAGGCCTCCCAAGGCTGTCTGGGACAAGCTGCTGATAGAAACACTATTATTGGTGATAGCTGTCTGCCACCATAGGTGGCAAATCCAGGTCCAGAAAGTATAAACCCTGCCACAGTTTGGCTTTAGCCCCAGCGGATAGCTAGCTCCCTAGCTAGCTCCTCCCATGGTGCTCATGTACCTGTTAGGAAGCTAGCTAGCTAGCATAAGGGGCTAAAGCCAAATTGTGGCAGGATTTTGACTTTCTGGACCTGGATTTGTCTGCCACTCAGGTAACATTGCCATTAAGGCTGTAATATGATTAATATAAGACACAATCAATATAGCCTCGCTAATCTACCGGCCTGTGGCTTTTAGTAAAGTCATTTTTGAGCAACACTGAGCAGGACATGCCACACAAATGACCTCTCTGCTTTATATTCTCACGTGGCTGGCGCCACAACATCTTTGAGTGTTTTGTAGTCGGTGTAGCGGATGATGTAGAGGCTAAACAAATGTATAATGACAGAGGGTCAACTTTCTACTGCAGCTCTGACAGCCGAGGCGGTGGGAAGAAATTACTTCTGATTGATATTTCGCCTCTTGTCACCAATGCAATTTCATCTGGTGACGGATGGGATTGAAAGTTTCTCCCCACAGAGATTCTGCGTTTCGCTCCAACGCGTTGTAAATAAGTCATGTGTGTAACATTTTAATGAAGGTTACAGAGAAAGCAGGACTAAGTGGGTTTCTTGGCGAAGCTACATGGGTCACCTGTGCTGAATCTTTGCATGATGGATTGTGTGCGTTTGCTGAGCTTTGTCTAATCTGAAGCTTAGTGTTTGAGCATGCTAATTTAACATCATGCATGACATGCAAATATCAGCTAAATGTCACATTCATTAAGGGATGGCAGGATGGCGGACAGCCCTGCTTCGTTTCTGCTGTTGCTGGAGGTCCCGCTTCAAGGTCTGCACAGGGTGGGGGGTATGGAGTTCCCGATCTGGAGTAGTTCTCTGAGCTCTTAGTCGTTTGTGTTTATCTCCATGCCGAGATGAAAACATTGGTGCATTGGTTCACTATATATCACCATACAGTTCTCACATATCCATATATGGGGACCAGAAAATTAAAAACCGGGACCCTACAATTTCACTGAAAAATAAAATATATAATATATGTTTGTGGATCTCACTCTGTTTCATCTATCTTTCCTTTCTTCCTTCCTTGAGTCTCTCCTCTGTCTGTCTAGGTCTCCCTAATCTGTTGGAATTGAGATGTTTCTGGGGTTGGTGAAAGATTCTAATTTTGTAACTCTGTGGGTGGCAGGTGGTGTCTAGTTGGTGCTGGATTTCACTTTGTTTCATCTTTCTTTTCTTTGATCCTTCCTCTGGTCTCCTGACAACTTCACAACTCTGGCGGGACTCTGAAATATCTGGTTTAAGGTAAAGGGTCTGGGATTTATAAGAGGTTTCAGGTCAATTAAAGAGGTTCTTTTTTTGTACAAAATGGGGACATCTCATTGACATAATGCATTTTCTAACCCCTTACCCTAACCTCAACCATGAAAAATGATTGCCTACACCCATTCCTTTCCCTAACCCTAACCTCAACCATAACCCAATTCAAACTAAACTCTAAAACCAAGTCTTGACTCTCAAAAAGATTTCTGAACAAAATGGGGGCCTCCAAAATGTCCCAATTTGTAGGTGAGGTCCCCATTTTGTAGCACGCAAAAAAAAAGAAGCCAGGATGATGACATGTGGACTTGGGAAGGCTGCCGAATTAATAATACTGAGCTCTCCCCCCAAAAAAACAAAAAACAAATCTAATATACAATACAGTGTATTCTCACTAGAAAATATTCATAACTAATTTAATCGCCAGTCAATTTGGCGACCGGTTGTTGTGTTATTACATTGGCTAATGCTAAATGCTATATTTGGAGACGGTTCAACAGCTACCATTATCCAACCTCACATAACATATGGAGGAGATAAGATGCATTTGGTCTGACTATTCCCATGATTCTTGGGCACGTAAGCAGTAAGTAGTTCTAGTTCCGGTATGACAAAAACATAGGATACCTGCTAGCGATTAGATACGGATGAGATGTGACAGTGAATAAGAAGGAATTAACAGTTCAATTATTTTTTTAATTGGTCATTCGTATGAATCGCTATAACAACTGTGTGATTGACATACACTGAAACAATAGACAAACAATAAGCTTGCTGACTGGACTAATAAAAAATACAAATAAAAAATTGAGACGGGACTTGCGTAAACCAGGACAAAATAATGTGACTGGCAAAATCCACTAGGACTCGAGACATAAGGTTCAAACGGGACTTTCCCTGTTAAATAGAATTGTCCTGGTTCAACTTGGATGTCCGGTCATCCAATCCATCTATTTATTTGCTCCCAATTTTTATTCTGTTGAGGTCAAACAAACATTTACACTCATTTCACATTTATGGGAAGTTTATTCTTCAACAAGCTTAACACATGTTTTTACGAAAGAGAAAACAAAAAATCCAATCATGGGAAGTGCATGTCTTCACTCCCATGTGTTTGTGTTTATATGTTCACTGCATTAATCATTAAGAAAGACATTTATCATGCTAGTTTCTCATACTGGTCTGCTGACACGCTCACCAATCATCCCCATCTATTG
Organism: Leptonotus elevatus; assembly: GCF_054856555.1. Taxonomy (NCBI): domain Eukaryota; kingdom Metazoa; phylum Chordata; class Actinopteri; order Syngnathiformes; family Syngnathidae; genus Leptonotus; species Leptonotus elevatus. The sequence goes on from NC_141259.1 coordinate 7,339,730, forward strand.
AAATGATGGATAGCTATAGTTATATACTCTCTGTACAATTGTTTTATAATACTAAAATGCAATTTTCACAGCGCAGATGATACATTATTTATGCTCTGGTGAAAAGCAAATTTCAAGTTCCATAGTAGTTAACCTCCTAATTATTGATGACACCAAATAAAAGGTCAACCAGATGGTAGATACCTTCCCTACTTCCGTAGAATGCCTGAGCTCAAGCATTTGCTGTGGCGCTCTGATGACTCTGTGAGCTACAGCTTTGGCCTTTTCTTCTATCCGAGCACCCACCAAAAAACACAAATGTGTGTTTGTGTGTGTGTGTTTCTGATTGGCATGTTGGGGTTATGGATAAAGGTGCTGCCCCGATCATTAGCGAAATGGCATTGTGATGGTCACCCAATCTGTCTGTTTAGGGACACAGAATACGAGTCAGCCTTTTTAATGAGGCTTGGCGACCCCTCCTTCACTTCATTAATTACACTCGACAAACTCAATTCTTGTCATTAAAGTTGTACTTTTTCCAAGAACATTCCATGGCCTTATGCTTCATCGATCTAGCCCGACACTTAATTTATTTACGTATCAGCCTTGCGGCCTGCCTTGACCACTCTGTTACAAATGTCAACACTAAATACTATTCTGACAATGCATCCATGTAAGAGTTATTGGAACGTATTCGGAAAAGGGCAGGTACTTTAAAACAAATTATAGTAACCTCTTAAGAACTCACAATCCGTTTTTCCCAGTTTCTTTATCTTTAGAATCAATTCTTTTAAAAGGGAAACACGTTAAAGTTGATGAAACTGAATTAAACAGTTCATAAAAGGCACCATAAAATATTCATTAACTTTACATAATAGGCAATGTTTTCAGTAACATTTCATTATCCTTGTCTGCCAAACTGTAGATTAAAACCTTAACAACAAATACAACAAAAATTGAGACTAGGTTGTCCTCAAAATGGCTTCTGTAATGACAACAAGCTAAATCCTGTTTGCAGTCACAAAACTGAGCATATTTAATTAAGATGATTGCACTATTGATGGTTGCAACAATTTTTCTATTATTATTATTTTTGAACAGATAAAAATCTGTAAATCAATCACATTATATAGTTCAGTGGGTCATGTGCCAGCTGTAGTGAACAAAATGGAATCTAACAAGACAGGTGGTAGACACAAGCTTGAGTGTGTTAACATTAGAAGGAGCGAATTCTGTATTTTAACCACTGGTGGATGGCTGTGGACCATAACAGCGGGAAATATTGATAGGCGTCATACTCCGTGTTAGGGAAAATCAATGTAAGGGTGCAGTAAGAGACAAAGAATTGATGGAAACAGAAAGCAAGAGAGAGAGGTGGAATTGCAATGATAAAAAAAAAAAAAGCATGCTAAGTAGGGGTGTACTGTAAAAAAACAAAAAACACAGTTTGATTTGAAAGATGCAAGTGCATCATCTCGAATCGCCTTTTATTAGATCGATACATCTTATAAGAAAATTGCAATTTACAGTACTGACTGTAAGTGTATATATATATATATATATACATATATATATATGTGTGTATATATATACATATATATATATATATAAATATACATATATATATATATAAATATATATATATATATATACACATATATATATACATATATAAACATTTATATATATATATATATATATATATATATATATATATAAATATATATATATATATATATATATATATACACACATATATATATATACATATATAAACATATATATATATATATATATATATATATATATATAGATACAGATATAAGAAGAAAGATGAACAAAGAAGAGGAGTGGAGACAACAAAAGGCAAGACATAATTCTTGCACAAAAACAGGAGTTTGACGAGCGTATTATTTCAACGTGACCCCTTCGTCGCTCCCCCCATAACGGGTCCACTGCTTGCCATCCTCCCCACAGACTCACGTCTGCCTCTGCCCTGACACAGCCAGCTGAGTCTCGGGACTGGGGAGGCCCACAGAACACCGACAGGCCACGCCAAAGCTAATTACCCCTCAGAGACATGAGGAGGATCACTCAACTGTGTCACACATGCACACTCACTTGCGCACGCACACATTGTAAGCAAGGATTAACCTCCGCCACGCCTCGTCTCTGGTGACAGTGACTTTTTAATGAATCAAGAGAGCTTTAAAAGCATCTGGTGTCATCGTCCAGCCTCCATCCAAAAATCCATTTCAAAATAAAATTTCCTGTGTGGTGGATCGATGGCAATCAGGAAGAACGCAATTGTAGCAAATGTTCAGATTTCAGATGTTGATGCTTGAATGCATTTCATCACCCGGTTTGTCTGCCCTTGGATGCTGATGTGTGACTAATTTCATGTTTGCTGCGTAACTCACGCACAGGGTGCATTTAGCTTTTATGGCACCTCCTCACAGTCTGCTAAATAATAACTGGAGAGACACGTCTCCCATCCAATTTGTTGAACACGCCTTCAAAAAGGCAGATGATGAATATTAGCCTGGATAAGTGTTGGGCTGTCACCATGAATGATCATTACTGCTCTAGTTTGGGGGCCTACATTTACTAACGTTTATTCCTCATTATTTGCGTGGAAAGATTCTGTTAAAATTATTCTATTTTACCATAACAAAATCCAGAGGTGGAAAGTCCAAGTCCAGAAAGTAAAAACCCTGCCGCAGTTTGCCTTTAGCCCCGTGTGCTAGCTAGCTAGCTTCCGAGCAGGTAACCGAACACCCGGGGAGCTAGCTAGGGAGCTAGCTAGCAGCACCTGGGGCTAAAGCCAAATTCTGGCAGGGTTTTTACTTTTTACTTTCTGGACCTGGATTTGCCATATTTGACAAAATCAAATATGTTTATATAATAAATCCAACAGCCCAAAATAAAACTGCTAAACAAGACAATGCCTCTCATCCGAACATGTCTCATCAGTGGCAGACAACAGGGAATTATGGCCCACAAGGGTGCGTACCTAAATGAGCACAGCACACCATGTGATGCTTACTCCTCTCACGGGGGCCCTTCCCCAAATGGTCGCACTCTCACTGATGAGTCAAATGTGTTAATTTGGTGAACCAAGTTTATTTGCCGTTAAGTGTTATTGCATCTCACCTTAATTCAGTGAACAAGTTTCTGTTATTTGAGCGCTGAAACTGGCGCTTTGAGAAAAAAAAGAAAAAGGGTTGAGCATGGTTTATAGCCAATACTGCTTTACCTTCAAATTTGGGTTTATCCTAATTGTTAGATTGATTAGAAAAGGTGTTTGTTTTAAAATTATAATTTATAATCAGAATAACTAAATATTTGTCATTGCAAACTGTTAAAATAATAATAATAATAATGTACAAGAATGTCTAAGCAGCCCCACTAGTCTAAACACGTTATTCAGATTTACATTGCGTTTGTGGAATATGAATAAAACAGTAAAATCCACCCATTTTAATCTATCTCGGAGGTGGCCATTTTGCCTCTTCCTGACGACTGTAAAGGACATCGCAGTTACTCAGGGCTCAGGTAATGGCCAATCAGGGCTCAGCTTGTGAACATCACATGACCAAATTCAGAAAATAGGTGAGCCGTGATTGGTCATTACCTGAGTGATTAGCAACTGTGATGCCATTTTCAGTCGACAGCAAGTGGCAAAATGGCGGCCCGTTGAGGTGGATAAAAATTTTTTTTTTTTTTTTTTTTTTTTTAAACAATTCCCAGTAGTTATTAAACGGATACTTGAACCATTTTCAATGGTAAAAAGTTAATATTTTGTCCAGAATTAATTTGATAACTTTATTAATTTTATTATTTATTTATTTTTAAACTTAATTATTTTTCATGTACAATTAATACCTATTAAAAGAAAATTCCATTTGCTGTTGACTGAAGATGACATCACCTGTTTCTGAGGAAGTAGATAATGACCAATCATGGCTCACCCGTTTTCTGGGTTTGGTTAGCAAACTGAGCCATGGGTCATGGGTCGTTATCTACTTCCTCAGCACAGGTGATGTCATTTTAAGTCGACAGCAAGTGGGGAAAATAGTTTTTAAAGGTATTCATTGTACATGAAAAATAATGAAGTTATCAAATTAATTCTGGACAAAATATTAACTTTTTACTGCTGAAAATGGCTCAAAGAGTCAAGTATCCCTTTAATAACCTTACAAAACAATGCAAACAAATACTAGAACGTTTACCACACAAGCTTCCATGCTACATGTTTTCCCGTGTGTTTGTATGCCTAAATGTTTTCTCTTTTTTTTTTGCCTGTAAAGAAAAGCTATGACCTGACTTGAGTTCTCACTGCATCCTTGAAATTTCTCCAGCAACATTCAACACTGTTTACTATTGAACAATATTGTTCAACTAGCCCGTGTGCTTTTGTTTGTGTTAAATCTGTGTGTGTTCCCAGGCCCCATTGGTTATCAATCTGGAAGCGGACCAAGTATTTCTCCCATATTAATATTAACTCATTCACTGCCATTGACGTCAAAATTTCCTTTTAACTATTTTTATTAGTTTAACTTTTTTTTTCACTTTTGTTAACAAGAGTGTGAAAACCTAGATTTTTTTAATTGTACATTTAGAACAGATATAAAATTTGTGATTAATCGTGAGTTAACTAGTGAAGTCATGCGATTAATTACAATTAACAATTTTAATCGCTTGACGCCCCTAATTTTCAATGATCTTTTCTTTTTAAAATCGCGTCGTGATTAAAATTTTCAATTGTAATTAATCACATGACTTCAATAATTAACTCACGATTAATCACAAATTTTATATCTGTTCTAAATGTACAATAAAAAAAATTGTTTTAGGTTTTCATACTCTTATTAACAAAAGTGGAAAAAGTGGAAAATATATATGTAGTCAAATATAAATAGTTCAAATAAATTTTTGACGTCTATAGCCGTCAATGGCAGCGAATGAGTTAAATAGCCTTAAACGACACAAAAGATACAGAAACATTTTTAACCAGGACTATGTGTGATTTCTCCTATCAAATAAATGAAGCCTTCACATTCGTTTTGTGTCTTTGACACGCCTTATTTTCCCTTCACCATGCACTTCTCCCCTTTCCCCCTCCCCTGCACATGCATGAGTCGTCGCCGCTATATTTCATTAACACCGAAATGAGGCCAAGCTTGATCGAGCCTACTACTAGAGACCCTTAATTTTCCATTTGGCTTTTTTTTTTTAATAGCAGACATGAGAGTTCTTGCTCTCTCAATCTTAATTGGAAAACTAAAACATTATGAACGCGTGCATTCAGGGGCAATTCAATCACGAGACCCTCGGAAACCAGATGGCTTTGAAAAGGAGGTTTTTTTTTTTCATGAGAATTCTATGCGCTTTCTTTTGAAACTGCACCCGGTGCCTATTCATTTCTCTTACAGCACTTTTATTGCGCCTACTGCCCAAAACAAACAGCAATAAAACCAATGTAACCATGGATACACAAGGGCCACATCTTTCTTTTCCCCCTGGTTGCCAATGCCATTGAAACATTATTCTTTTGAATTGAAGTGCTAGAACTTTTGCAGTACACCCTGATTCTTAAAGGTTAAGAATGTTGTGTGGAATGGAAACAATGCACTCCAGCGTTTGAACAAAACACAGGAGCAGCCACCAAGGTGACATTGAAGAAGTTATAGTGACTTTTAAAGTTGGATTTTTTAAAAAGTATTTTAACAGAATGTTAAGCAGGAGTGAGAAAAACTGAGGCAGAAAGAGTGTCCGATATTGGTCTTCACTCACTAGTTTGCGAAATTACAAAAGAGAAGAGTCACATGATTGACAAAATGTCTAATCTCTTTACAGAGCTAATGAACACATCAGCTAATTAGAAGCACGGGGAGTGCGCAAAAATACACACAGCTAGCTATACCTGATCCATGTTTATCTTCTCTCTGCGGGTAGAGCCTGAAGACATCACTTGACAGTCATGTATTTTTTTTTGTATTGTTTTTCAATGTGACTATTGTTTCCTTGCTCCCAGTAATTGTCTAGCTGCCAGGTCTGTATAGAATATCCTACATATGATGAGGAAGGAGGGGAAAGAAATAAGCAGACAAAGTGCCAGTGGCAGCAGCGAGACAATGTTTAAAATAAATAGGTAAAGGCGGCAGGAGGTAGCTACATTCACATTCATGCGGCAAGAGCGAGTGAAGAACCTCATAGTCTCTTATTGTCCCTGAGCAGAAACCCAAAGGTGGCTGTAATAGATTCTCCTCACACCTTCCATGAGGTGACCTGCCCAGAGGAGGAAGAGGAGGCCTCTTCGCTAATGACAGGTATGAACGAAGAAGAGGACCAAAGCATCTGAAATTGCCATTGAGGATACAATAGACCAAATAGAATGTTCCTCAAGAGACAGATCAAAGTTCGGTGTGTGTAGAATGCCGGTAATGGCTTTGTTTTGAAAGACATGCTAGCCTAGTAGTTAACTCAGACGATAACACTCGCATGCAGCTAATCGCTAAGGGCTAGCCAGAGTCACGCACTTCTATTTCACTTATTAAAAGGAGAGTAGCTGATCATTTAATGCTATTCTGTAAATTAAGTTAATAGGGCAAACAACCTGTGCCCTACGATCGGCTAACCCATTTTCACTAGTGACAGGTATGAACGGAGATAAGTACTAAAGCGGTTGAAATTGCCATTGAGGAGACAATAGTCCAAGCAGAATGTTCCTCAAGAGACAGATCCAAGTTCGGTGTGAGTAGAATGTCGGTAGTGGCTCACAAGGTTTGTGTTGAAAGACATGCTAGTAGTTAACTCAGACGATAACACTCATACAGCTAATCGCTAAGGGCTAGCCACAGTCACACAGTTCTATTTCACTTATTAAAAGGAGATTAGCTGGTTCTTTTCAAGTTAAGGCAAACAAACTGGGCCCTGTGATCGGCTAACCCTCTTCACTAATGACAGGTATGAACGGAGACAAATACTAAAGCAGTTGAAATTGCCATTGAGGATACAATAGTCCTAACAGAATTTTCCATCAAGAGACAGATCTAAGTTTGGTGTGAGTAGAATGTCGGAAGTAGGATATCGTAAGTAGCTCACAAGGTTTGTGTTGAAAGACATGCTAGTAGTTAACTTCGATGATAACGGTCTCATACAGCTAATCGCTAAAGGCTAGCCACAGTCACACAGTTCTATTTCAGTTATTAAAAGGAGATTAGCTGGTTCTTTTCAAGTTAAGGCAAACAAACTGGGCCCTGTGATCGGCTAACCCTCTTCACTAACGACAGGTATAAGTACTAAAGCGGTTGAAATTGCCATTGAGGATACAATATGCTACTCAAGAGACAGATCAAAGTTAAGTATGGGTAGGATGTCAGTAGTAGCTCACAAGGCTTGTGTTGAAAGACATGCTAGTTCAATAACACTCGCATACAGCTCATTGCTAAGGGCTAGCTCGAGTCACATACTTCTTTCAGTTATTAAAAGGAGCGTAGTTGGTTCAATTGATTTAATGCTGTTCTATAAATTTAGTTGAGATACAAAAGTCCAAATAGAATGTTCCTCAAGAGACGTCAAAGTTAAGTATGAGTAGAATGTGGGTTGTAGAATGTTGCTCACATTTGTGTTGAAAGACTTACTACTTAACTAGTTAGCTAATCGCTAAGGGCTAGCTTAAGTCACACATTTTTATTTGAGTTAAAAGTCACATAGCTGATTCTATTTACTAAATGCTCTTCCTTGTCATTGTTTACTCATGTGATTTTTGCAAGAATAAAAAGTGAAGAGGCACAAAACAACCGGCAACTTTTACAGATCTAGCATAGATTCCAGTGGGAATTATTCATTTTCTCTTGCCATACTGTATAATGTCCCAAGCTATTGCTTCCGAGCAAGGGGTTATTAAGTGAGTTGTAATCCACAGGCTACAAAGACTTGAAGTATATTTATTTCCTCTCTTCTGTTTGTGCCATTGCCTAGAGACTTGGAACAGCAAGAGATTTCATTATCCTCTTGCATTGTCAGAACAACGAGCACCAGGCAACAAGGCTATACAGTACCACCAGTCTTATTTAAAAGTGTTTGCTTCCTACTTTCATGAACCACTTCTGTACACAACGGCACACTCCCTCTAAATCCCCTTTCTTTTTTTTTGCCTTTAAATCAACCCAAATCCGTTTGAGTCTGACCGAAGACCTCAAACAAACATAATGGACAATAATCAGCTCTGCAGCAGCGAGTGTATTGGCTTACTTGGTCATGCTTGGATGAACAAACAAAGTAACAGTGTTTTCTTAATAAAAGAGGTAGTTATTAATCTGATGATCTCCTGTCCCTGTTCGACACATACACAATTGCTAGCACAGAGCAACACAAAATGGATTTAACAGGATTGAAAATCCATCATCTTCTGCTTAGAAATCTGTTGTATGTTGGAGCCAACTATCATCCAAAATTGAACACACTCTGTAGTAGACTTTTGCAATTTAACAGGCTTAAAATATTATTTTGATATCATAACAAATCTAATTCAATAAATTCTTTATGTTGTGGCTTGTATTAAAAAACATTTTTTTTTTTAGATTAGTATGTTGTGTGAAAATCCATTAATCAGATGTGAGCTGGTCCGTCATGTGTCAGTGCCCTGGGTACCTTCCACCATCGTTTATCCATCTTTTTTTTTTTTAACCCCAATGTTGTGGAATTTTTAGCAGTTAGGTGAGATGAATGAAACAGTCCGTAAATCAATTTGTCTTTTGGGTTTCTATATATTCAAAGCTTGAAATATACACAAGTCTAACAGAGCAGTCTACAAGATAGTGTAAGTCTGTGAGAGAGTGCGCAGTAAGAATCATAGGAAGATTCTTCATGCTGCCTGGTTAGGGTTTTTTTTGGCAGGAGGAAGGGAGGGTCAGCTAGACAGGAAAGCAAGCAGTCTGTTCCGAGCAGGCTTATCAGTCAAGGTCACGTCGATATTGCTTCATGAAAAAACAGTTTTTAATGACAATACAGGTGTCCACAATACAGTATAAACTTATGTTAATTTGGCTAAATAATTATTTTCCATAACACCAGCCAAACTGTAATCGTTAGTCATTTAGTAGTGACGGAATGCCAATCTCTGTAAATAAGCACTGTAAAATCATGTATTAACTGTAGCATATGATTTTAGACTGCATTGTTTTTGTAATTGCCACAACAAAGCACTTTTAAATACATTTCTATCAAACTGAAAACAGGACTTTGCTTTCAACAGACTCTACTGTTATAAAATCAGGCAACGAACAAGACCATAGATTAAATGAAATACTGATCAGTCAAAATACAATACTTATGAGACCCTGAAAATGCATGCTTAGATGGCTATAATTTATAACTCATTCAAACCCAGAAACATATAAATACGTTTTTTAATATTAACCCAAAAATGTATTTCTACGTATCAAGGGTTGCTTCAGTGAAAATGGCTGGGATGGATAATTATTACATTTGAGTAAAACTCACAGAATTGAATAAAAGACTGAAAACCACCTCACAGATTTATTTTATTTCAAATCCACTGTGGAAGTGTATTAAGAGAAAATGATAACAAATTTCCTAGTTCCTCCAAGACGCCAACGTGAGCATTCACCATCACTGACACACGGCGTCCCTTCTCTCTTTCATCCATGAATCTGTTTCAACTGCTGACTGGAACCAATCATGTGTTCTCGTGTCCAGTTCTTTTAAGAATAAGCCATCACAAGTCTCTGTGTGTCTCCCTGCCTCTTTCATTCCTTATCACAACTGAACCACCTGCCTTCCCCCATGTGCCCTAACTGTCATGGACTCTGCTCTACTGAAAGTTCCTCATCCCCTCCGCCCCAACCCCTTCTCATGGATACCCCCTTTTGCTGCTTCTTAAACTATAGCAATCCATCAGTCTGCCAGGTGTTTCCTGCCATTGCGCTTGCCTCACAACAAACTTTAAGGCTGTGAGACTACATCACGTATTTGGGATCTTGCGTAGTTGTAGTATATCTGTCTAAAACCCCTCTGTTATATGACTGTAACTGTTTGGTAACACTTTATAATAACAAGTTAATAGATCATTAGTAAACTGTTAATTAATGAGTTATTTACTAACAGTTAATGATTAACAATTGCAACTTAAGAACAATGTTCCAATAATAATAACTGATACTCAACAAGTCACTAGTAATTTACTAATAGCTTGTTTATGATATATTACTCATTTAGTAGGTATAGTTATAAATCAATAACTATAACTCATTAGCTAACAGTTGATTAATAATTAATAACTATTAATAAGCATAATAAATCCTTAACAAACTGTTAAACATAATTCATTAACAAAAATTGTACTAATGATCTATTAACTAGTTATAATATAGTTATTACAAAATTTATTTAGTCCAACCAAATGCTTCTTACACAATGTCAGTCCAGTGTATAATCAATACAGTAGATAAGCCTTTAAATGAAGCTAAGACTACAGTGTACTATACTGGTGTAAAATGTATTTATTTATTTTTGATCTATTACTCATTTATTAGGTAGTTATAAAACATTAACTATAACTCATTATCTAATAATTTATTAATTATATATTAACTATAAGCGTCATTATAAATCCTTAACAAACTGTTAAGCAACATAATTCATTAATTAGCAGTTTACTAATGACCTATTACCCAGTTATAACATAGTTATTATAAAATGTACCGAGTACAACAAAATGCTTCTTACACAATGTCAAGCCAGTGTATAATCAATACAGCAGAAAAGCTTTTAGATGAAGCTAAGACTTCATATACTGGTGTAAAATAGATTCACTCTCCATTATGGTGAAAATAAATAAAAAATAACACGAAGAAGTAAAAATCTACCCCAAAACTCTAAATCTTTGGAAACACATTATTCAGTCTAAAAATATGCTTAGAAAACACTTCAGTGCCTACCACTCCTTCACTCCCAAACATCGAACTCAGCCATCCATCCATTCCTTGCACTCACACCGCAGCTTCCCCCCCGACACCCCCCACCCCCTCACACTTATTTGTCATGCCTGGGATAAGGTGTTGCTGGGCAGAATGACTGACTGCCTGCAAGGCTATACTTGAGCCTGTTTGGTTTACTGCGCAGCCACCGAAGTGTAATTCAGGGTGACGCTTCTGCTTTGCGAGAGGTTGCAACGTTTCATCACACTGGTAATGTATTTTACCAAGCACAGCAATGTTAAAGATGCATTAGTAATACATAAACTATAAATATCCTTCAAACTTGGATGGCTTAATAAAATGTATTGTACCTACAACCGCATTATTAAACTGTTTACCACAATGGGTCGTTACGTTGACAGTAAAACAGAGCAGTGGCGATAATGTGGTGCAAATCACAGTTAACCCCCACCCCCTCCCCCACCCCCATCCCGCACTGCTATGAAGGACTCTAGGTAGTCTTTTCATCGCACAATAAACTTTAATAGTGTTATTAAACGGAGCAAAGTATTTACTGGATGTAATAGTGGATCCATTTGAATTGGCAAAGTAGGTAATGTGTGTATGTTTAATGGATCATTGGCTTACCAGATGGATACATGTTTCCGATTTAAACAAAATTTAGCTACAATACGATGACCAGATTTTCAAAATCAAAAACCGGGACACTACAATAAATTCTCAACAGGAACTATTTGTAACAAATTGAATTGCTAGTCAATCTGGTGACCGGTGGTTTTACTTTAGCTAATGCTAAATGCTAACTTGGTTGATTTGGAGGACCAAAACTGCCAAAATTAAAAATAAATAAATACATTTTTGTAACTGCGGAGCCCAATCCAAGACACGCTTAGGATCGCCCCCTCATTTGAATAACATTATAACATTATCGATTGATATTTAATTACGTTATTATATTTATTGTTATTTTTTTAATCTCGTTTTTTTATTTTATTTTTATTTTTACTTTTATTTATTTATTTAGGGATATATATATATATATATATATATATATATATATATATATATATATATATATATATATATATATATATATATATAAATATATATATATATATATATATATATATAAATATAAATATATATATATATATAAATATAAATATATATATATATATATATATATATTATATATATATATATATATATATATATATATATATATATATATATATATATAGTTGTTTTTATATTCATATTTTTTGTATTTAAGTTTTTATTTATATTGCTATATCCATTTTTATTTTCACTCTTATTTATTTATTTTAATTAAGTCATTTATTTATTTTTTATTTTGGCAGTTTTGGTCCTCCATAGATTTACAGTTCAAAAAAAATTATAATAAAGAAAGAAAAGGGAATAGCCAGTCTGGTCACACAAGCTAAAATGCATAACTGGTTTAGTTGGGGGCGGAAAGCCAGAGAAATCCACCGACTTTAATCACAAGATCAAAAACGTCCAGAGCATGAAGCAACTATTGAACTGGATCTTTTCAAAGGGCAAGGGATCGAGAGATTTCATCAACTAAAAGGACAGTGTGAGTTCCTGCAGAAATAAAAACTGTGTGATGACTCAAAAGATGACCCAATGCCACAGATAAGACACAATGCCTTAGAGACAGTTCACTCACTGACACCCAATAATCAATGCGCTTTGAGTTTAAAAGCATCAGATGAGTTTCTGGGACGAGCCACTGAGGGTTTGTGCCGACTGTAGGAAAAACATTTCTTCTGGAATTGTTCTTGGTCTTAATCTCGAGATCGGCGTGTTTTAAGGGTCTCATCTCAGAAAGAAAGGCATTTGGGCAGACTGGATTTTCCATCCAGACCGATCGAGACCAGGCCGGACAATCCAGTCTCACCCGAAGTCTGGCCCAGAAATGTGAATTTTGAGGTCTTTCATAACCACCCAGCTGTGATTTTTTTTTCCTAGAGTTGAGCTCAAACATTATAGGGTGTATTTTTTCTTAACACCTTTTATTCATACTTATTAGCATGCCAGAATCTGAAGGCCAGTTATTTTTAGTTAATTTATACCATAATTATATAAGGAAAACGTCAATGTCATTGCCTTCATTGAATTTAAGCATTATTCCCTACTTTTTCTGTAAAATTTTTATTTTTTTCATTATTCCCTACTTTTTCTGTAGAATTTGTAAATGTACTTTCTTATTCTCTCGAGTCATTTTTATTTTGTAGTTGCTATACAGTTGCTGTCCATTATTTTTTCTTTTTCTTTTTTTCTTTTCTAAAAAGGGCTCAGTATTGTTCATTCGGTAATGTCATCATCATTGCTCTTTTTTTTTTTTTTTGCTGTCCATTATGATGATAATGTTTCATGACGTATTAGCCATTCTTAGTTTGTGGAGTCTTAAACAAATGTCCCTTCTTTTTTTTGTCTAGTCATTTTTATTTTGTACTTGCTATACAGTTGCTATGTCCCTTATGATGATAATGTTTGATGATGTGTTAGCCACTCTTAGTTTGTCTAGTTTTATGCAAATATCCCATATGATGAGCATTGTTGTCAGTTGCTATGCTATTAGTCACTCTTAGTTTGTCTAGGCACTCTTATTTGGTCAAATTTCTCCGTCGAGTGTTTTTCGTCGAGGCCATCTGAATCCAGCCCTGCTCTCTGTTGTTATTTTGTGTTTTTGTATATAATGGACCTCTTTGTTTGTTTTTTTCTTTGATACATACCGTCTTGGGATTGTCTCGAGTCTCTCTTGTCTCAATAATGTCTTGGTCACAGTTGGTGTAGTCTTGACTTCAACACTATCCGGAATAATGCAAAAAAAAAAAAGAATAGCGCCGTGACAGTCGTATGGCAATTACATGCTGTGTTATTCATTGGCTACAGTTGATGCAGGTGATGTTACACAGCATATTGCATTACTTCGACCCAAAAAGACTTTTGTTTTGCCATGTGCAGGTGGTGGATGTCAATTTGGAGCAAATTGAAATAAGAATTGTTCAGCCTTGGAAGAAAGAGGCTGTCATTGTCAAACATTTTTCATATGATTATTTCATCGATTTTTCTATTCAGAAAACGACCAAAGAGGAAGTCGTGCATTATGTTGCCGCTGCCGCACAGAAATAGCGGGGCTGCGTTAACAAGTATTCAACTGACTTGTCCCTGCTTTCATACGGAGGAATTTCAACACAATGGATCCGACGTGTTGAGCAACAAGAATGGTTTAAGGACATCCAGTCAGTGTCATGGCTTATAATACAGCATAAGCCCGGCAGAGTCATTGTACTGTACATCAGCAGCATGTTTTCATTTTACAGTTTGACCTTGATATCTATTGCTACATATGTGAATGACTGAATGAGTGTGTATGCGTGCACGCGTGTCCGCACGCACGTGCTGACAGTGCTTGACAGACTTGATTGTTGTGTTGTTCCAGGCGTCGCAGATATTCATGCTCAGCATTTAGGAGACTTAAAGACAAGAGAAGAGGGTAAGTTACCTATCATTTGATGCCGCCTGTCTTGCGTAATCCCACGCTTTCCGATGGGAAGAAAATGCTGATGAAGCAGAACAATGGAAGAAGGAAAAAAAAAAACAGTCGGTCCTGCCCTCTTGGTTAGGATGAATGCAAAATCCTGACGAGGCAAGCAAACCCCTCCTTAGCAAGTTTGTGTTTTCCAAGCTTATTTGACTGGATCAGCATTTTAATGAAAGACCGCGAAATCCTAAAGCTCCATTGGAGTCCCATTTGTCTCTTTTGTTAATATGCAACTTGCACCTGTAGAAAAACCTCACAACATAAACACTTCTTGCCAGCATAGGAAGTTTCCCTCCATCAAATTAGGCGAGACGAGGAAATATGACATGGTAAAAGAGGAGTCACATTTATGAGACCCCCCCCCCCCCCCCTTGCTTAACACTTTTTCTCGCTACCTTTCATCCTATGGGTCCTGTCTGAGTGCCATAATCCTTTGGATCAGGTATTGAATCATCAAAAGCGGAATATGGACTCCAGGCTAGCCCCGCCGTCTCAGCACAAAACCTGGAGAACATTTACGTCTAACAACTTCAAAAGTTTTGCTCATCTGGAACTTTTGAAGCAACCTGAGGCTCTTTACTTCTTTTTTTTGTGTGTGTGTGTGTTTCCGCGCATATGTATGTATGAAAGCATTCTGGTTTCCAAATGAAAACGGCGCTGACCAGCTGCTACCTTATGCTTGTCAAGGCCCTGGCTTGTTGCACGTTGGCAACAGGAAATCTTGGCAGTGGTGCCCCCGCTGTACATAACCAATGAACAATAGGAAGCCAAAATTATGCTCCAATATTTGTCACTTTATTTACTTTCTGCCGTCGACGTGTTTTGGATTTTACTATTTGGAGGTGTGATTGTGTATATCAAGCATTTTCAAAGCTATAACTAAAAAAAAAGAGCAACGTTTGTACAGACAATTGAGAGGAAAAAAAAAAGGCAACAACTTTCACTGAACAGCTGAATTAGACCGTATCGTAACCAAAATTGTCATTTGTCACAAAGAATTTTTTTTTGTCCCACTTTGTTTCATAAAAAAAACTTCTCATGTCTTAACCACAGCCCTTGGACAACTGAACAGCTTGTCAATGAAGAGCAAAAAAAAAAAAAAAAAGGCCTTCGAAATAATAACCGCATAGTTTAACCATTCTGGGTGGTCCTGCAAGGAAAGATGCAATAGTGGAATTTGCCTGAATGGGGATCACTTTGAATGGTCTTCCACTTTCATTATCCTTCGCCTCCCTGCCTTTGCTGAGGTACAAATTGTTGCATGGTTTCTTGTTTCTATTTTTCGCCCTTTAGAGATGGACCTGCAGGGTGGCCTGTCAATTGTAACAACACAACCTGCAAAAAGAAATGTACGTTTATGTAAAGAGGATTAGCTGACACTAAAATCCACTTCTTACAATATAACCTGAAAAAAGACCGTTTTTTTTATGTTATACTATTTTAGCAAACCAAAATAATCAAGGTGCAAACTTAAAAAAAAAAAAAAGTTACAATTTGTTATTACTTATGTTGAAATGTATCAAAAATAGTCAGTAGTGGAAGTTGAAGCTGCGTGACCACATCTGACCATGCTCATCACTGCATTAAATACATCCCTAAATTATATGACTGAACAAACTTGAGCCTGTCCATTCAGAAAGTTTGGCCAACAGCCCATGAAATTGCGCCTTTCGCATGCAGCAGCCTGTGAACCACTTGGCAAGAGATGGCTAGATGGTGAGATGAGGCAGGGTTCCGATAAACGAAGCTGGCATTTGTTTGAATGCTTGCCCGCGCGGCCCCTGGGAACCGTCTCGAGACAATTCATAAAACGGACACAACCCGTTCCCCACCTGTTCCTCTCAGTGGATTCATGTCGTTTGCAAAAGGCGGCGAATCAAAGTGACTATATCATTTTCGTCAAAAAACAGCAGATAGCCTTTTTATTATGTCCCCCCCCCCAATGAAATCACCAAAAACACACATATTTGCCTTTGTTTTCATTTCTCTTGCTGCATATGTTGTGAGAATAAATTCCGGAGGTGCAACCCTCGTGGAATTCTTCTATATTCATGCTGTCTTCACATGTAAATATGAAGTTGTCATGAGCAAACTCACAGCTCACATAGGGAATGTGGGATATACCACAAATATGCCTTTGCTAGTCCCGGTTCCATTTTCCTGCCAAACCGAAACACACCTTAGCTAAAAGTTTTAAACAGAGACCATGAGAAATGAACAGGAAATTATATTTGCATCATTTTTTAATTCCCATGTTTGTTCTGTAGATTGCAATAAAGTTGGGGGGGAAAAAAGTCTTCATCTTCTTCACTGATTCTTGTTCTACGCTTTCCGTTAACTCCCTGTGGCTGCGCCACAGCGCCACTCCAGACTTGGCATATCCATTACAGCCGTTAAACGTCCTCAGCGTCTTCTTTTGGACACACGCAAGTCTTGAAATGCTTCTGTAATGTACGAGATTTGTTTGAGGAGCTTCTGTAAGTCTTACTTGACAAATGAATAAATAATGACAATGTTCTAAGCCCAACCTTTTTTTGCTCCTGTGGTTGACTTTTTTTTTTTTTTCTTTTACGGGGAAGGAGAGAGCGATTGGAACCCAAGGTGTGACCATGTCCCTGTTTTGCAAGCATAGAGCGCTACCAGTGAGCAAAAACTACGAACATAAAAGGTTAACCTACTTTTTTCTCCCAAAAAAAACCAAACTTTTTTTAATGCATAACAATAAACCCTGGACACCGTGACAAGATGTAAAAAAATATTATAATAATTGACATTTCCATTACCTTATGTGTACTTGTAGAATCTAATATCAGAATATAGTTCAATGCAAAATTCTGTCCTCAAACCTCAACAATGACCACGATAATGCAACCATTGTTTAACAAACTCTTCCCCGCGCAGTGTTAATTACATAAAGAAGAGTAGCAAACAGCTTATTCATAATGATCTCCCCTGGGTCCCTGTGTGCTTATCCTGTAGTGCGCTAATGGGGTTACTCCTCTGTGGATTTCCTTACAGACAAAACCAAATATGCATCATCTGGGTAAACAGTCAAGATTTACATATTCAGCAATACAAACATGACCTAAAATAGTACCATCAAAGAGTTTTAATCCACGTTGTAATAGCCTTGAACATCACAAAGTTTCAAAAGAGACAAAGCATGAAAATATGTCAAGCTGCTTTGTATTGTAGCCACGATATGCTTGTTTTTTTGTTTTGTTTTTTTGCCATTGGGAAAATAAGTTATGCAAAGGATGCCTACTTCTACTATATCGACTTATATTCATTTGGTGTCAAATGTCGCTAGATTTGGAGCTAGTGTTTTTTTTTGAAAAGTACAAGGAAAATCATTAAGTCTTGCGACAAAGTCAGCAAGTTGGCAACGGACTGCATCATGGCAGTTACGATTGAATTATTTGCTCAATGGAACTTCACCGATGCTCAGAAAGTAAATTGGCACCTATCAATCTAAATTTTCATTGTTCCCAATAGGACTTTAAATCCCACATACAAACACTTACTGACTCAGATTCTTGGTGTTTTCGACCTTAAACCTGAATCTGTACTGAATTCGACTTAGGCTAAGACCTAAGGCATAAGTACAGCCTACCTGCCATTTCAATCTTGTATTAATGGGGTACATTCTTTCTCCTTTCATGAAGAAAGGTATCCTGAGATTGGCATCACCCTGACACTTACTTTGGCACCCAAGAAAAGAAACAGACTTGTGGCAGAAGACATGCGGTGCCTGCCTCCGATGTCTTGTTGATACTCTGGGGAGGTGGCATGATCTCATCATGTTTCACCAGATCTCGTTACAACATATGCTGCTTCATTCAGTCCTCTATGTTCAATTGTTAAGTCTGTGATGTTAAATTCGGGGTTTGCATCTTTCAATTAAAGATTTGAAGAAATGAATAAGACAGACAAGCAAAAGATCTGTTTTCCCTGGATAATGTATTCTCTATGCTTTCATTAGCCGTCTCCTTTCGCAAAGCTTCTCAAGTGTCAGAACTAGATCTATGATGGGCGTCATTTCATCCCTTTTGCGCTCACCTAAACCCACACAAAATTCCCTTGTTTCTATGTTTTTGGCGGACCCGATCATTTTGTTCTCCAACATTCCTTTTTGTTATCTCCATTGTGTCAGAACAAAGAAGTGTGAACTGATTTTGAAAATTAAGAACCAGGTCACTTGTCAATTTTGCTACAAATCTAATATACACTAAATTCTCACCAGGAACTATTTAGAACAAATGTAATTGCTAGTGACCGGTGGTTGTGTTATTACATTAGCTAATGCTAAATGCTATCTTGGTTGACAGTTCAACAGAGCTAAGCAACCAATGCACGCGCCATTATCCAACCTTTTGTTTGCAGCTATAGGAAGTTGGCTATGCTTTCTACCTCAATCCGGTCCTACACTGTACCATTGGGAAATATGCCGGCAGAAAAACTTGTGTCGGGTCGTACCGACAACAGCAGCAGCATTAGGCTAGTAGGACTACCGGTACATTACTCATGATTCTTAGACACGGAAACAGGAAGTATGACAAAAAAAAAAACGCCTCGATGAGTTTGAGAATGAGAATGTGAAAGTAAATAGGAAGGAATTTAACAGATAAACGACTTTTTTGTTGATATATTGTATGAATCGCTATGACAAAAATGGGATGCGTAAAAGTGAGACAAAACAATAGCCGGGATTCGAGACACAAAGCTCAAAATGGGACTGACAACAAACCAATTATTTGGAGAAAAAAAAAGGTGATTAAAACATTCCATTGAATTTATATCATTTGTGACGATGATAATTTGACGGTGATGCAAACAAAGCCTCGGAGCAGCTGCAAATGGCTAACTCCGATAGTGTGTGAACTGTTGATTGGTGGCAAAAAGGTGTCTGCGGCTAATCAATAGCGTTAGCGCTGCCAGCCTGCGCCACCAGATTCAAGCACTCGGCACCTGCAGCTAATTTTGGCTTGATTGTCATCAGAGCTCATCTGTTTGCTTGTATTCGAGAAACGCTCCAATTAGAAGACTTGGGTGGTTGTTAAATCACAGTATAGAGCAATTTGCAACATTGACAATTATGTGCGATATAGTTAAATCATTCAAACAGCTGGATGTAATCAGTCGCTCAGTTGACTTGCATTTTCAACACCAATACCACCAGCCTCTGCAGTAATGTATAGCAATCCAATGCTGCCAGGGTGAAGACATTGCTTGCGGCTATCATTCCCCAGTCTTTGTTTTCGCCTCTTTTGAAGTCGGAGACGAGTCAAAAATGACGCCATTAATGCAGAACCTATTCCTCCCGAATCAAAAGGAACACCTCACCCAATGTAATGACGGCCGTTTTCTCTCTTCGCCTGCGGTGCTTTGCTTTTACTCATCACAGGGAAGGAGGTCGTGAAGGTTGGGTTGTACTGTATGTAGCAATTTCTGTTATATTTCCTTTTATTGACTATATATCATTTGTGGGAGAATAGAGTACTTGCAAATTTTTCTGTGCTTCTCAGATAATAAAACATATTGCTTCGTCGAATGTCCAAACAACATTGATCTGGTGAACAGAATTGGCTTTTAACATTATGTAATAATAGAATATTATGATCGTTTTTTTTTTTTTTTTTGTGCTCATTTAGTTCTTCTTTCACCTGGAAACATACATCATTGTTCCTTTTTATGGTCATCTATTCTTTGTCCATAGATATGCATCTCATTCCGATCCTGTCTCGAATTGGGTTTCTTTCCTTGGGTCCGGCGGTTAAAACGGATAGTTGTCAGGTTTCCATCCAATTGTTTCACATTTTTTAAGCTAATTTACTGAAAATGTGCAAAACAGACATGTGATTTATGCTCATTTCTATCTGTTCTTCTTTTGTGAATTTTGAGAGATGTGATCCCCACCAGTAATTTAAAAGAAGAAGAAGAAAAGCAGGAAGCAACTGCACCATGCTATGACGTGTGAGATTTCTTTTGTAATTCTTGATAAGTTTCTTCGCTGTTTTCCATCTAAAATTGCATTAATATTCGCTTCTTTAATTAATTCCAGAAAGATTTCTGGTTTTTTGTCCCCCCCCCCCAAACACACCTTACTTTGTTTTCCGCCATTGCTTTGTGACTACAAACATACGTGTGACGTAATATCCATGTATCCGATCTTGTCTGCGTTTCTTCGCAAAACCTGTTTCCATAGCCAAAATTAGCATTTCCCTTTTTTGATACGCTTCAAAATCCAATCTAAAAAAAGATTTTTTTTTTACCCTTTTTCGAATTTCTAGCGTTTCCATTCAGTTTGACTTTGCATTTCTTGAAAATTCTAATAAAAATGAGTGTATGGAAACCTGAATATTTAAGTATAAAAAACAGGACTTTTGTTTTGAAAATGTCAAATTCCTCATTTAAGGTCTATTTGCATATCTGTCACGTTAGCGTAGCATAAACCACCGTTGTAAGCTGCTGTGACTTGAGGCCAAATTAGGCCGATTTGAAAATATCATAATCCAGCACCATACTCAGGCTTTAATTGTTCGCTTGGACCAAGTAAAAGTATATCACTGGCATAATAGGATAATAAGAAACACTAATGCAACCCCCAACGGACTAGCACATGCTTTTTCTACACTAAAGGCTGGTTGTGGTACGAATATAAATTAACAATGAATGTTTTTTTTTTTGTAATGTACTTAGATCGTTATGCCATTTTTGTTTTTGCATTTGAAGGCTATTCACGCATATGCACTGCAGTTGTCTTAAAACTATCTGTAAAACAGCACACACACTAAATAAGACAGGAGTGAGATGAAAAGGGTTTTTTTTAAGGGAAAGGATGGGGGGTTCCTTTCATATTCACCGCATGTTATGGAAAGTCATTACCCACAACAATAGAATGTCTGCTCTATTTGCTTGACATATTTTTCCATCAGGTCTCTTGAGTGTGCTACATCCTGACTGTAGTCTACACTACTACACTAAACAACCCAATTCCAAGTCCTTCTACCTTTGTACCTCAAAAATCTCACTAAAGATAATATTATAGTTTACTTTTCTTCCCCCCCTCTATTGAACAACACCCTCAAAAAGTCTGCTGTGATCGGCTTCAGCTCACCAGCCACCCTAATGAGGACAAGCGGTACAAACGAAAAATATAAAAAAAGAAGATGAGAAATGGGTATTGTAAATGTACAAACCAAAAATATATGATGAACTTGTGCCAGGTAGAAAAAAAAAAGAGAAAACTGTCCGCATCATACTTTATGGTTAGGTCATTGAAATATACGTAATGCTTGGTCATTAGCGTGCGCCCTGTCTATCATTCATGTGGAACACAATGGAGCTTTTTAAAGTACCCAGTCAGAGGCTGAAATTGCTTGGAGGTTGAACTCCCTGCAATCAAATCTGATTGCTCTACAACAATTAACCAGCTCTGGGAAAAAGCAAGATGCAGCGATGGTTCCAAACAAAACACTTGACAAACTACTGTAATAACCCAGTCCTCCCACTAAAAGCCCAGCATGTGGGAACCGTTCTAAAATGGATGGGAGAATTCTCGTCTTTCCTCCCATCTCTCATTCCAGTCTCTTATTTTTGAGTTTTTTCTCCTCAGTGTCCTCTTAGCGGACCCACAGAGTGGGAGGAAAGGGGAAGGCTTTCTGGCACAAAACTTGCGGTTCTCAAAAAGAAAAAAGAAAAAAAACAGGGCCTATAATACATCATCAGCCTGCTCCCAAGGCGATCGTTGATCATTTTTTTTCTACAGAGTATCGTCCTGTTGCGCAAACACAACCCCGAATCACATGTTGACAAACTCAAATGTACTCCTCCCGATCTGCACAGTCAAATAGCGCCAGCGTTGTTTTTTATGCTTATGAACATGTCCTTAATCTTAAATCTCACAACTGTATTGGTAGCCTAAAAGCAAAATAAGCTACTATATGGATCATTTTCATTATACCTGAACACTCCCTCCCAAGTAGCTCACAGGTTACAAAGGCTGGTTACCTTTTTGCCCAAAGTGCAACGCTGAGGGACCCCACTGGGGCTCTTGTTCCCGCCGATATAGAAAAGAATAGGGCTCACACATCATTGAACTTTATGAAACATTCCCTGGGAGGCTTGGTGACAGAAGAAGTGTCAGGTAGATCATTTTTTTTCATTTCGTGTTGTGATGAAAGCTTGTTTTGAAACCCACCCTTAGCCCTTGATCGCAGAGAGTGTTGTTCGACAACAAGCGGAACACAAATATATATTAGCGCTCAAACTGCCAACAAAAATCCACATTTGCTATTCATATTGACACCGAATGGTCGAATCCACACAAATGGTTTACTCAATGGACTTTTTCCGAAATACACGTCAACAAATGACAAATCCAATTTGACTTATATAGCGCTTTATCTTGATCATATGTTTACAAAGCTCCATTTTCATTCAAACGTATTGAGTGTAGCCTAAACCGGCGCGTCAACTCGCCTGAAGGTTAACCTTTTCTTGTTTAAAATAACTTACTCGCTTCCATTTTGAATCCATCCATGTTGCTACTGGCCTCATCCTAGCTAGCGCTAAGCTAATTTGGTCTTGCATCCCGATTTGAAAACTCCCATTGAAATCGAAAATTTGAAAACTCCCTTTCGTTTGTTGCCAGCATTAGCAGCGTTAGCCAGCTATCAGATAAGCACTAGCCGGCCAATGCAGTCCGTAGCATTCACCCACGTAGCTATGTCAGTCATTGGGAGACATTCCATCCAAAACAGTCCTCTTCAACAGACCAACTCGCGAGTTGCCATTGTACCCCGTTCCATGCACAACCCAGCCTATTTGACTCAAGAGTCATAGCATCAAAAACAATCTTCACTCTGAGTGGACTCATTTTTGATAGCAGATGGAAACCAATTCAGCCCCGATCCCCACATATGTGACCGATACTTTAGCACGGCAGGGGTGGACAGGAATGAACTAAGCGATAAGGAAAGTCCAGAGGTCGTTGTCACTGCCCGTCGCAGAAAGGCAAGACGTGTGACAGATCATAAAATTAACATCCTGAGCCTTTCTGACACATACATGTATAGGCACTGCCCAAACTGAACTGCTGCCCAGAGATAGCAGCTTAACCAATCACAACGAGAGATGGATGGTAGGGCGAAGGATAAGAAAAAGAGGCTGAAGAATGATGACATTTTTTTTTTTTTTTTTTACCAAAAATTACATTTTCATTTGCACCAAGTGAGTCACGAGTGATTATGTTATAGTTAACTCAAGTCAAAGCCTCTGCCATCTTTGCTTCAGCATCTTCGCTGACCAAAAGCAATATCGGAAGCGCATTTTCTGCATGGTTGAGCTCAATGTTTTAGGAATCTCAATGACTCTGCTGCGGCCGATCTGGATAAAAAGGGGGGGGAAAAAATGAAATGAGGCAGCAGCACTGTGATTTTAAAGTGCTTCTTCTGTCCAAGTGATGGCAGGTCAGATAGTTAGGTCTGGTGAACAGAGGGGACGCATGTGCCTTAGCCGCTTAAAATGCTCCAATCAATAATAAAAAAGGTGACATAGCAGCCCAATTGGAGCGCTGAATTCAAGTAATTAATCTATAATGTAAAACAAACTCTCTTCATATTCTTATAGTTCTCTAAGTTTGGTCTCGTGGGGAGATTTCCCTTGGTAATATAGTATATAGATTATGTAGAAATGTTGTGCTTCAGAGTAATACATTTTACTGTAAACCACCTACTACGTCTCTCGGCTGGCTACGCCTTGGGATCCCGTCGGAGGAGCTGGCTGAAGTGGCTGGGGAGAGGGAAGTCTGGGCTTCCCTGCTAAAAGCTGCTGCCCCCGCGACCCGTCATTTAGCATCAAATATTTTAGTTACCTTATTTTACACCAGCTACATGAGTCGTCTCATCATTTTACTCACAGTGAAAAGTTATCTTAATTATCTTTGCTTGTACAGTACATACATTTCAAGTCAAACTGTGGCAGGGTTTTTACTTTATGGACTTGGATTTTCCACCTCTGATTTTGATGCACTTTTGCATTGCATATTGTGTTCTGTTTAAAAAAAAATTCATCAATTTAGTCCCAAACCCACCAGGCAGTGTAAGCTTCTCTCTTCATAGCCACTGAAAAGAGAGCTTTTGTGAAATGCCACATTGCATTAAGTGTTATGCTGTGACAATGCAGTTGCTGGGTTCAGTAATATTTACAGTATATCATAAAAAAAGCTTCAATATGGCCTCTAATATTCCACCCCCTCAAGTTCTGTCGCATAACAGTATACCAAAGGGACTCCTGTGGCCTCCTTGGCTCCGACATCATTCTGTACCGTATATTGCACACTGTTGTCACAATGATTTCACGGTTACCTGGCGAAAGCTTTTGAACGCAGTGAGTGGTGATGTGTAAGGGATAATAATGCTACATTTCACAAAATGTCCTCGTTTAAAGATGGAAAGCCGTGGAAATGCATACATTTATCCATCTGTGGGGGTTGCCAGACGTGTTCTCAAACTAACACACGTCGCTCGATAAAACTCTCAGCCAGGGCTCCCCATCAGCCACGCGGCGTCCTGACTGATGGCTCCCTCAGCAACCCCCCCTGAATGACTGCGCCCATAACCATTAGAGAATATGGAATATGAGCAATAAGCTTACATTGAGAAACATATGCTCCCGATTCATCAGCGCGGCGGTTCTTCCTCTCAACTGATGCGAGTACACGGGCACGAGGGACAACTTGATGCTGAGGAAGCCAATAAAACTGCACCAAACGTTGCCAGGCCATCCACTGCCGCACTCGCGCGGTGATCTAAAGGGCCATTAAAACTCTGCGACACCCGATACTGGATGTCCACAGGGGGGCTGTGGGTCTGTTCTCATCTTGGCTTTTACAATCAGGCTAATTTTCTAGGGAGGACATTCATGCGCAGGGTTCGATTCTAATGAAGTCAGGAACAGGCGTGAAGATCCCTACAAATGTAACTTTATATATGTATGGGTGGTCTGGGACGCTGCTGTGAGCTTAGTCCCTCGGATAAAGACATCAATCTAAATTATGTTAGTGAATTATTTGCAGATTTTTTTGCCAGGAGAGAAAAAAAAATGTCCTACTGCCCAACAATCTTGTTTGACAAGTGTTAGTAATTTCAAAGCCACACAAATACTGTTAAACCTCCTAAGTCATACGCCCTTGAGGTTATACAAATTGCAATTTAACCAAAGATATTCGTTCATGCGTTAATGGAATATGAGATCAACAGCAAAATCCATCCGTTTTTATCAATATTAGAAGGCGGCCATTTTGCCACTTGTCGTCGAGTGAAAATGACATTACAGTTGCTCAGGTCTCAGGTAACAACCAATCACGGCTCAGCTTCAGAGAACAGGTGAACTGTGATTGGTCATTGCCTGAACCCTGCGCAACATTGATGTCATCTTTAGTCGACAGCAAGTGGCAAAATGGCCGCACCCCTGTGATGGATAAAAACAGCTGGATTTTGCTGCATAACTCATATTCCACAAATGTTATATTCATCAGAATGTCATGTTTAGACTAGTGGGGTCACAGATAACATGTTTTTGTCAATAAATGTTGACTTCCCCTTGAAGCCCTCCGTTTGGAGAATGAAAACATTAACTCTGGGCAGGATTTGCTGTTTCTTTATCTTTATTTTTTTATTTTGCAGCACTCCTAATTAACCACCCTTAGCAAAGGCTGACCTGATTTGTATGTATAATAGACAGACATTTACATAGAGTTTATAGACTTGTGTATGGCGAAGTATGGCTGTAACGTTGTTCCAATACCCTCCTACTTTATCACATTTAAGCACGTAGATCAACTGCCACAACTTTTTATTACACCATTACCTTCAGTCAATAACAGATAAACCATGTATTGTTTAATTTGAATTACATCTTACTTTTACCGTTTTATTCAGTCGCTTTAGTATATTTATCATTCCTTGACATTTGCAAAACAGCAAATTCAATTCTCAATATAACAATGTACTCTAGAGAGACATTCTGATGTAAACGCCACCTAAAGTTTAAATGGCAATTATTGTTAATTACAAGTTCCACTTTAGTGTATGTGGAAGATTCACAGATACAATTCACCTTTACAGATGTGGCAAATCCAGGTCCAGAATGTAAAAACTCTGCCACAGTTTGGCTTTAGCCCCTTGTGCTCGCTAGCTAGCTAGCTAGCTCCCTAGCAGGTAACCGAGGGAGCTTGCTAGCTAGCACCTGAGGCTAAAGCCAAACTGTGGCAGGGTTTTTACTTTCTGGACCTGAATATGCCACCCCTGCCCCTTTACACTTTTATTCTTTGTTGTTGTTTATTGACAGACGATCTCATTACAATACAGTAAGGAAAATACAACACTGCATAACACAAAGAAAGAAGAAACAAAAAGGTAGATGTGTGAACATAAGTACATTCTACTTAAGGAAAACAGTGTCTTCCTACACCTGATTTTCCAGGTTCACAACAAATATCTTCTCTTCAGTTTTCTGATTGGCTAAAAGCGCACCATGATCCGGGCTTAAAATTCCATCTCTTGCTTTAAATATTCATGTTTGTGTGGACTTGGCCTAAGGAACTGCGTTTGGTTCTATGAATGTTTACAACTGACAAACTCGGGTAACCTTACGCCTCACCTGAAGCCTGACCTGTTTTTCAAGTTTTCAAATACACCTGTGAGATAATACTTGGGTAAGATTACACCAGCATTTAAAATTCTCCCTTTCCACACATCTCCGCCCCGCTCCCAC
The DNA here is from genome assembly GCF_054856555.1 of Leptonotus elevatus. Taxonomy (NCBI): domain Eukaryota; kingdom Metazoa; phylum Chordata; class Actinopteri; order Syngnathiformes; family Syngnathidae; genus Leptonotus; species Leptonotus elevatus. Next base: position 7,367,024 of record NC_141259.1, read on the forward strand.
TCCCGCTCCTCCCCCCCCCCCCTCCCCTCCCCTTCTCATGTCGTGTCTCAAACACTGTGCCCGTGGCATCAGTGCATGCTGTAAAGGCCAACTCGGCAATACTATTCAGAAGTGAGCCCTGTGGATTTGTTTACTTAATCCAATATTTATGCTGTGTGCATGTTTTTGAATGCAAAAACAGGTTTTGCTTCCAATAAACAAAATAGGCTACACAGGGCAAAGATAAATGCGTAAAAATAGACGAATGGTGAAAAACTGTGGAAAGGCTAGCTTTGGAAATGTTTGCAGATCCTTGGAGGAATCATCACAGAGGCTGAGCAAAATGGCTTCTCTTAATTTGCACTACGACTGAGACAAAGTTTGCTGGAGCCCAGTCAAACTGCAATCTGGGGGTGTGAAATTATTATATTTAACCAGCGTAAAATTGCAAGCCAACATCATATGACCTGCTTTCAAATAGAAAATGTTGGAATGGAATGTCAGACAACAAAGCCTTTATTAATCAACCTAAAGTCATTAGAGCCTCATGCTTTTCTCCTCTTCCTTCCTTATGTTTTTATTTCCCCCTCTTCATCTAAGAGACTCGGGGCGCTGCCAGGCAACCCGCCAGGCTTCCCGTTCTGTCTCCCTCTGTTGGTCATTATTGTCTTCATGTTTCTTGGACGGGTTGTGACTGGGGAAATTGCTCTTTTAGGGATCAATAAAGTCATCTGAAACGGAATCAATACAATTTACAGTAGAAATCCAGACTATGGGACATACGGTAAATAATATTGTATGAACAATATGGTCATGTGGTATTTTTCTTGAGATCTACTTTTCACAACAGTGTTCCTTCGGGGTCTTTTTCTGGTTGCACAATACATATCAGAAGTCCTTCATCTATAGGGCAACACACGCACACACACAAAAATAATTCATGAGTGTGCCAAAGGAGTTGACATCACTCACATAATATTGACCATTCTTTATTTTATGTAAAATAAATATTTTATTTCTACTGTTTTGTTATTGCGTCACAATTTAATCTGCTTTCACCAAGCTAACATTTTACAAGTCAATTTTTATATATAATTTGCATCCAACAGCTCCGCAAACAGCCGTGCGCGTTAACGTTTAGCATTTGAACGGCTTCTCCATTTCCTTCTGGATGACCTCAGGCATAAGGATGCGAACA